>NC_140173.1:117040545-117045545 GCF_963971535.1 Notolepis coatsorum | reverse complement strand
CAACGAGAAAAAGCAACCAAGTCCTCACTCAGTGACATGGGTTTTTGCTAAACACAAGAAGCCATTCTCTGATGCATAATAAAATAATGTATGACTGAAGTGACGGAGACCATGTTTGAAGGCAAACAAAAGCAAATCCCCCTCAGATAGCACAGCAACCAGAATAACTGAAATACTGGCTGGTGATTTGATTAACAGCTTTGTGATAGAATAAAAAAATGCACAGTGCATTTCCATAGCTGTGGATGAGTCCAGTCCACTGACACCACTGAGAAGCTATATGTTCTGAAGAACCGTTCATGTTCTGAAGAACTGTTCATGTTCTGAAATGTTATTGCTAAAGATTGAGAAGATTGGATCAGTTGTACTTTTTTTTGGAATACTTGAAACCCTTTTTTTGTGGAATATTTAATGCGGCCCAGCCTCACCCAGACTCTACCTCCAGCGGCCCCCAGGTAAATTGAGTTTGAGACCCCTGCTGTACATTGCTGTCACCCACATCACGATTTTGGTTTGGTGTTATTGATAAACCAAACCACATGTCAGACCAGAATCTGTTCTCAGGGGTTTGGTGTTAATGATAAACCACAGGTCAGACCATAGTCTTTATGTTAATGAGAAGTGTTGAGAGACTTGGATCTATTGTTGCACATTTCTACAATGTGAATTGTGATCTTTGTCTTTGATCAAGTAGGAAGTAAACAGGAAGTTGAGAAGCCTTACCTGGAAGTACTTGTGCAGGAGGTTGGAGACAGAGGAACCATTTGAACCAAGCTGCCTGACTCAGCCTCTTCCTGAATCCAGTGGATTACTCTGCTCCTCAGCCAGTCACGATCCGACAGGAGACACACAACTAACCGAGATAGAGAGAGAGAGAGAGAGAGAGAGAGAGAGAGAGAGAGAGAGAGAGAGAGAGAGAGAGAGAGAGAGAGAGAGAGAGAGAGAGAGAGAGAGAAATGAGAGAGAGAGTTCAGGTTCAGTTTTACCAGAGCTATAAAATGATAAAATGGAAAACCTACAGATATATCAGACAAAGATGTGTGTGTGTGTGTGTGTGTGGTGTGTGTGTGTGTGTGTGTGTGTGTGTGTGTGTGTGGTGTGTGTGTGTGTACCTCAGCAGTAGGTTGTTCTCCAGGTTAGAGGAGTGTGTAAGGTTGAGTGAGGACTCGTTGCGTTTGAGGAAACTCAGAGAAGAGGACACATAATCTTAGCTGTAGTGTGTGGAGGTTGTATTTAGTTGTAATGTGTTTTTAGGTTATAATGTGTATGACAGGGAAGAGCATCTTCACAACTTACTGGGACTGACAGTCTCCATCTGCATATCTGAAACACACACACACACACACACACACACACCCCATCATCATCATCATCATCATCATCATCAACAACAACACTGTTGCTATGGAAACACAATATCTGGTGAAGAGGGATTGCCATCCTAAATTGATGGGGGTTTTGGCTGCTTGGCTGTGTCCTCAAGTCTCCATGGCCACAGACTCCTAGACAAACAGGTGGAGAATTAAAGGGAAATTCTACTGAGCTTCATAGTTTGATGAAATTAAATCTGGATTAAATCAACTAAACAGAGTTTATGTATGTGAGATTCTCCAAATTATATACAGATTTAGAACATCAATAGTGTAAATAAGGGGACAGTGAGTTGAAGTTCTGCTGTCTATTATTAAAGCTGACAATCTGGTCTTCTGCCTCATATTCAGCTTTTGATGTGAAATCTATATTTCATATCTATATTTCACTGTCAACAGCATAACATACTTTAGCTGCGTGCGTGCGTGTGTGAGTGTGTGTGCGTGTGTGTGCGTGCGTGTGCGTGCGTGCGTGTGTGTACTAACCCCTACAGTGGCCGCTGTGTGCCAGGTGGATCTTAGTGTGTGTGAGACAGGCATCTCTGTGCAGCTCACAGTGGTTGATATAACTCCGCCCATTACTACCACATACCCAGCGCTCTGATTCGTCACACTTCTGAGAGACAGACAGAGTCAGAGAGAGATATACAGAGTCAGAGAGAGACAGACAGACAGACAGACAGACAGACAGACAGACAGACAGACAGACAGACAGACAGACAGACAGACATACAGACAGACAGACAGAAATAAGCATGTAAAATTACTATATGAATGCAAATGACAGATAATAGTTCTGCACACATTATAGTGTGTAAAAGTAGGCTGTAATCTAAAAGTAATCAGAAATAATTACCTGGACATAACATTAGAAGTATCTAAAAGTCTGCAATCTTAATGTAATCAGTAATAGTTACCATGGAGACAGCATTAGAAGTATCTAAAAGTAATCTGTAATCTAAAAGTAATCAGAAATAATTACCTGGACATAACATTATAAGTATCTAAAAGTCTGCAATCTTAATGTAACCATTAATAGTTACCATGGAGACAGCGTTAGAAATATCTAAAAGTAATCTGTAATCTAAAAGTAATCTGTAATAGTTACCTGGACACAGCGGCAGATGGGTTCTCCTCTCCCGGTTGACACACACTCTCTGCCTGCACCACAGAACGTCATGGCGCACACACCCTGCCCAATCACACACACACACAGATAAACAATACAAAAATATATTAATTAATCATTTATGCCCTTCACATTCTTATATCATTTCTAATTAGTTCAACTTTGACCTGCAAAATTACACAACACACCAATATGGGAACATGATTCGGGGAGATTAGCAGTGGATTGGTTGAATATCATTGATTGATTGATTGATTGAAAATTGTATTAACAGATTGCAGAATACAGTACAGCTCAATACACACAATTGTTAAGGGGATGCAGACCATCAGGGTCCCCCATTTTCAATTCATCATAACATATATGACATACATGACATACAGATAGACAGTACTGCTACATCTATACACTTATGACATACCAGATTTACAAATACAGTACTGTTTGTGATACAAAAAAGCGTCTAAAAAAGAGAGTATATACATTTGACGTAGAAACTGTACATTGGAGGAGGTTGGGTAGGTGGGGTGGGGTGGGAGGGGGGAACTGTACATTGGAGGTGGTTGGGTGGGTGGGGTGGGGGTGGGGGGGCGGTTGGGTAGGCGAGGGGGGGGGGGGGAACTGTACATTGGTATATCGACGAAACCTTACTTGGTCCCAAGAAGAGGGTCTTGTGTATTATTGGGTTAGGACATTTACTGTACATTGGGGGGTTGGGTTAGGACATTTACAGGGGCCAGTTTAGAATTGCAGTCTCCCGTAGGTGCTCTTTGAGAGTGGTTTTGAAAGTGGGTAGTGATTCACATTCATTTACAGCTTTGGGTAGGGCGTTCCACATTGATGTGGCATAATTGCGAAACGTGTTTAGTCCCTTGTTTGAGCAGAATCTGGGTTTAACATGATTTGTGGAGCTCCCTCTGGTGTTGTGGTTGTGGTATTCACTGACCTTTGGGAAGTATTTTGACATGTACATGGGTACCTTAGTCGTGTAGTGTATCTTGTAGACCAGGCCCATTGCAAGTTGCTCTACTCTGTCATCTACTCTAAGCCATCCTAGGTAGTCAAAGTGGGCAGGGGTGAGGTGGGTTCTAGGAGTAAGGTCAAGTAGTAGTCTGACCAGTTTGTTTTGTGATGTTTGTAATCTTGTTTTTAGCGCCTTTGAGGTGCTTTGGTACCATGAGGTGCAAGCATAGTCGTAGTACCCTTGAATGAGTGCTCCTGCCAGAGTCTTCAGGGTATTCTTGTTTACCAGAGAGGAGATCCGGTACAAGAATCTAGTTTGTTGGTTGACTTTTTTTTATTACATTGGATGCCATTTTGTCACAGGAAAGATTTGCCTCTAGGATGGAACCTAGGTATGTAATTTCATCTTTCCGTGTGACAATATTGTCACCCACTGTAACTGAGAAGCTGTCGGTCTTGCTGAGTTTGTTATTTGATCCGAAGAGAATGGACTCTGTTTTACCCAGGTGTAATGATAGTTTGTTATCAGCAAGCCAGATGCATCATCATCATCATAGCATGATGCTATCATCATAGCCAGTACAACCAACCAGCATGCCAGGAATAACAATGACTGCACATGACTGCACCATAACAAGCCTAAACAAGCTATTCAGAATTGCTTCCCCTCAATGATGTCACAATGGGAACACAAGCAATGATTTAGCTTTAATTAATCAATTAGCCTTGATTTTTGGAGCCAGGAACAAAACGTTTAACTAATGTACTGCCCAGTTTGTAAAATAATTGTACTCTTGGGTGTGGGGTAGCCAGGCAGGGAATGCAATTATTAATGTGCTACACCCACCAAAAAGACTGTGTTCAATACAAGGGGAGAGAGACATAAATGATTAAAATTAGATTTAGATTTTTTTCTTTGCAAACACTTTTACAAACATGTTAGAATAGAATAGACTTTTAATTGTCATTGCACACAAGTATACAACGAAATTTCAGGGGAGCTCCCACAGACCGTAGTACAATACATACATGAAACACATAACACTGTACATATAACAGAATATTTGAAATAATAAAGTGCATGATGAGCGGTAACATAGTGGTTATCAAGTCCAGGTAAGTGCATGGTGCATGTGAGGGGACAGTCAATGAGAGTCAGTCTGACTGCTTGGGGGAAAAATCTGTTCATAAGTCTTGAACTCTTCGCATGTATGGACCGGTATCTCCTCCCTGAGGGAAGGAGCTGAAAGAGGTGATGTGCTGGGTGAGACTGGTCCTTGATAATACACTTGGAGCGGTGGAGGCAGCGGGAGGTGAAGACGGAGGTGATGTTTGGTAGAGGAGTCCCGACGATCCTGCCTGCCGCCATCACCACCCTCTGTAGAGCCTCTTGCTCTGCCTTTGTGCAGCTGGAGAACCACACAGACACACCGTAGGTCAGCACACTCTCAACCGCACAATGATAAAAGTTGACAAGGAGATTTCGTGGCAGGCCAGCCTGTTTCAGCTTCCTTAGGTAGGATAGGCGTTGCTGAGCT
>NC_140173.1:117023045-117035545 GCF_963971535.1 Notolepis coatsorum | reverse complement strand
GTATGCCTGCCTGCACATCTGTCTGTCTGTCTGTCTGTCTGTCTGTCTGTCTGTCTGTCTGTCTGTCTGTCTGTCTGTCTGTCTGTCTGTCTGTCTGTCTGTCTGTCTGTCTGTCTGTCTGTCTGTCTGTCTGTCTGTCTGTCTGTCTGTCTGTCTGTCTGTCTGTCTGTTTGCCGCCATCATCATCATCATCATAATCATCAAGACGTTTCTAGGTCCATCCAACATGATTTGTCCTCAATATTTATTCTGGCTACTTGCTGTGATAAGAGTTTGATAAATGACCAGAATGTGATGAAGATGTGTTGCCTGTGATGTAGTGTGATGAAGATGCATATCATTACCTGCAGTAGAGGAGAAGAGGAGGTTGGAGCCGATGAGAGGAGCAGGAGGTGGATGATGGGTAGCACAACAGGAGTCATCTTCATCATCAGCCAATCAGGCAGTCAGCCAGTCAGTCAGTCAGTCAGTCAGTCAGTCAGTCAGTCAGTCAGTAAGTCAGTCAGTCAGTCAGTCAGTCAGTCAGTCAGTGAGTCAGTCAGTCAGTCAGTCAGTCAGTCAGTCTAAACCAAACCAACAGCATAGAAGCAGAAACACAGCCAGTCTTTATCCAGTGGGTCAGTCAGTGTTGTGTCGAGTCATCTGCTCTGGAGCCTGACAATAACTTAAGACTAGTGAGGAGAGGGGGGGGGGGTCTGCACAGCTGGTCTCTACTTTGAAAGAGAGAGAGAGAGAGAGAGAGAGAGAGAGAGAGAGAGAGAGAGAGAGAGAGAGAGGTGGGAGGGCAAAGTAGAGACCAGCTGTGCAGACCCACCCCCACCCCCACACAAAAGCTGTCATCTTTAGGAATGATGGGTTGGAGGCACACAACCAGCTGACATGTTCAGACACACAGACACAGAGCAGAATGGAACATCATAGTGTAATAAAAGCATAATGTTGACATGGTTTGTGCCAATAGTATTCCAACCAAACAGGAGCAATACAGGGAAATGCATGATATAATTATGTCTGCCGAGCCTGGTTGGAAGAACTTAGTGACCTGGGTGCTGAGTAGGGGGTTATGAGCTCTGTAATGTACAGGGGTGCTGTACCCGATAGTGCCTTAATCAAATTCAAATCTGCACAAATTATGTTTCTGGCAATAAAAAACAAATTACCAAGCAACATTAAAATAAATGCATGGCTAGAGAGAGTGTTTATAATTTTAGAGGTACATTAGCTTTAAAACAACCTACAGTACGTACAACTCTTAAAGGTATGTGCATTGCAGTTTGTGGGGTATCACTCTGGAATGGTCTGGATGTGAGTATAAAATTAAGCTAAAATATCAATCAATTTAAAGGTAGCTATAAACAAGCACTTATGGACACATATAAGAGAGAGGAGCTTGAGCAGTAATGTGACTGCCTAATACATATTTCTTCTCATTTGGATATTTGGATATATAAAAAACTGTACTTTTATTAAATGTTTCATTATTTGTTATATTATTTTAATTTTTATTAAATTATAATGTAAAATATTGTAAGGAAGGGGCAGGGCTTGATACGTTTTTTTTCTTTACTTCCCCTGTTCCTTCTCGAACACTTATTGTATGGAAATAGTCTTTGACTATTTACCTTTTTGTTTTTTAAACTTGTTTTATGTTTCTATGTTCGAGACAAATCAAAATCAAATCAGAGAGAGAGAGAGAGAGAGAGAGAGAGAGAGAGAGAGAGAGAGAGAGAGAGAGAGAGAGAGAGAGAGAGAGAGAGGGAGAGAGAGAGAGAGAGAGAGTATCAGAAAAGAGGAGCAGTGGGAGGTTTATCAGTTGTAATGTGATGCTGTGACCAGCAGGGAGAGATGGAGACATGTTGGGAGTGATGCTTGCACACACACACACACACACATGTAGTAAATTCCCACAGACTTCCTACAATAATTTGAGGTTATTGTAGTACAATACAATGAGATTGATTATCTGGAAGGAGGAGGAAAGATTCATACTTGATAGAATGGTTGGTCTCCTCATCTGGCTTAATGCAGATGAAGAATAAAACGTGTACGCCAGACAAACCAGAATTGTAGTTCAACTCAGCTGATTTATTTGATCAGAGCCAGGAGTCCAAGGTGAATAGAAGGTTGACTTCTACATACAACAGATGATCAGAGAATATTAACAGCTGTCTGTTGTACAGAAATATCACAATCAGGTTTGCATCTCAAACCTAAATACTGCACATCAAACAGTCACTTGGTTAACATAATTTGAACATACATGGTTTACTGTACACATTATACATGAGTAAATCTGGTTTACAGATCAGGGATCTGTACAACATTACTCTAATCTATAAACAACCATTTGGTGTTTCCCATGATTTTACTCACGTAAAATGCAATCAGCTCACAGTTGTTTCTGGGTGGTTCAGCGGTGGGGGAGCCCCCAGACCCCCTTTGGGTGGGTCCGGCCTGAGAGCCCCTGAATAACCCTATGTAGGGCCTTATATCCTATCATTTCTAGCCAATAATACATATGGCTGGTCCAATCCAGCGTCTTCTTGTGGGGGTTGATCTCTTGTGGGGGGTGTCCTTGTGGGCGCTAGCAGCCCCCCCCCCCCCCTGGGGTTGTGGCGACATGATGGGACAGACAGAAGGGGCCCATCGGTGGCCCACGTCCGTGTGATCTTTTGCTGAGATGAAGGGACCTGGCTTGTCTCACGAGGGGGGGTGTGACATGATCGCTTTAACCCTTTGGTATGGCTATAGATGTCTAATATCATCCAAGTACAGTCAGTGCTTTCTAAGACTGATACCAGACATCATATGAGACCTTTTGATACTAAACAGTTGATTAATCGATTACTTTGTTTGTGAGTTAGTGTCCATGCTTCAACAAGTCTAAACTGGTCTGCCCTGTGTTCAACCCAGCTGTCTCTGCTTCTACATTTACATACTGTCAATTCAAGTGTTGTTTGTTCTCTAAATTCGTCATTGCTTGAGTGGGGGTTGAAATAACTGTTGCTGTTGTCATCTGATGCAACTGTCTCACTGACAGTTGAGACTGTTTTAGCCACTGAGTTCACTCTGCTATTGAAAGGTACATCTGGCTTTATATTTATGGTTCTCCAATTTATTCACACATATTAATTATGAAATTCCAAGGCAATATTACCACATTCCCCACTTTGGCAATTCATATTGTCATCTACTGTATATTGACTTGATTTTCATACTAACCATACATTATAATAATAAAAATCATATTTTTCCCAATTTTTCTCAATTTTTCTTTTTTCTCATATTTTTTTCTTTTTCATTATTCTTTGGTACATATCATCAATTAGTTTCTTCTTGTCTTCTTCTTTTCTCCCCCACATTCCCCTGACTATGGCCCCCTCCCGGGGAATCCTGGTGACCCCTTCATCCAGATCCCCATTTAACCTATTCTGCCTTAATGAAACAGTGTTTACCACCTACTATCATCAGGCTTTGTTCCTCTGGGCTCACAGCCAGAGGCTTATTTGTTGAAAACAATTAAAACAATGTAATCTAAACATTACACATTAAAGTAAAACACAATTTTTTAAAATTATGGTATCCGTTGACATGATCTGTGGAGACACAGAGATTATTCTTCATTCTTTCATACATTTTGCTTCTCCTCTCCTGTTAATTCCTTTTCCAAGTCAGCCCAATCACATTTTGCACAATCAACTCAGTTGGTCTTCTCACCTCTCCCCCCTTTTATGAACATCCCTATGGACATAAACCTTACCACCTCTGCGCACAGACGGACAGGGAGGGAGGAGCATCACGCAAGGAAAAAAAATTTTTCACCATGTCGGCCATAACCTACACCTTACTTTTTACTCTACCTATGTGTATGTGTTTAGTTTAGTACTCTTGCGTTGTGTCATAATCTATACCAGTTGTTACCGTTCAGTCACTTCCCGTCCAACACACCAATCAATCACACAGAGGCCCTTGTTCAACGCTTTGGTTGCACAGTCTCCGACCGTTTTCGCCCCCCCCCCCCCCCTCCACCCCATGTCGGCCAGCCTCAGCTGAAGCCAACGTTTGTAGGCCTGGACCTCGTCATATTCTGTCCCATGACTGTATTTCCATGGATCTACAGACGAACGACTCCGTCAGTCTGGAGGTTTGTCTCAACCTCCGGCCTTTGTATTCGGGGCTATATTGAAGGAGGGGTAGAGTCCCAAGCGACCTCTCTTCATAATCCAACAATCTCCCACAGGAACTGACTGAACGGGTCACACCATCGTGTCATAATCTAATGAAATGTATTCCTACACATTCTCCCCATGATCCCCCCACTTGTGATGGTCCATCCTCCCTCTCCGACTGAACTGCAAGGGAACAAAAACACAGAACAAATTTTCCTTATACAATATGTCAAATATTTCTCAAGAGAAACCAAATGTTTAATCATTATGCAAAACGTAATGGGACTACTTAACTGCCATCGATCTGATCCAATGTATCCTCACGCTTCAACCGTCCTCTCACCAGATCATAGAGAGAAACAACAAACGAGGGCAAATAATCAAAAAAACATTCCAACAGATGTGAAAATCAAATGAAATTAACCAGCTCCAACCGCAGACCACCTTAATGGTTATTTAGAAAGAAAAGAAAAGAAATCAAAACTCTAAATTCAAAGATTAAAAATAGAAAATAACTCTAAAAATCGAATCCAATTCCTCATCCAATTGATTACATAAACACAGATATATCATACTTAAACCCATTTTGTTATTCTTAAGACCAGTTTCACCTTAAGTGAAAGCTAAGTTGCGTGTGTGCATGCATGTGTGACCAAATTGTGTGAATGTGTGTCTGTGTGTGTCTGTGTGTGTGTGTGTGCGTGTGTGTGTGTCTGTGTGTGTGTGTGTGGGTGTGAATGGGTAGACAAAGCCTCCTTGCCCCCATCCCCCGCTCAATCATCCACTGAAGGACATCTCAATCTCACACATACATACAAAAATTAAATTTAAATAAAAAATACCATCTGTACCAGCTCAACCAAAATTACGAGCTCCAGTAATCATTCATATTATAAACATATATTTCTCTCATACACTCGTTAATCAACCACAGACCGACAATGGGTTAGTTCCCCTGCGCTCATCTCTTCTACTCTCTCATCTTGCTACACTCATCCCTGGCTAATACAATTCACACTTTCTCACCATACAGTTCTCACTGTATCTTCTACTCCTCACATCCAGAGGAAGTCTGGGAACCCCCTCAGCGATAGACCCCAAAACATACCCAGTGTCCTGAGAGCCAAAGCTAATCCTTCTAATCAAACAGGTAGCCCCCCAATGTAATTAACCTCATCTGAGCTGGCTATCCTAATTCAATTACTGTGCTCACTCCTCCATCAGCTGTGTCCTGTATTAGCACGCTTCCTGTCTCAACATTTCCCCTGTCATAAAAATAACTGCCAACTGTTCTCTCACTCTACAACTGTCTCCTGCATCTTCACCTCTCTCTCCTGTTGCATCTAATCTCACGTCATCCTGTCATATAAGAACAGCTATTGTAAGCAGCTGTACATCCTGACCCCCCTTGGGCATATTGGCCCGCCTCAAAAGGATTCCTACCCCCCTGGGTAATATAACCTCCTCACTTTTGTCTCTCCATGCATACAGTCACCCCTGAGCATAAAGGCTTTTGACACAAAGACCCTATCTCCTCACTTCATGAAATAACCTTCATCTGTAAATCATTAAACGGTTAATCACACTTCTCATCTTCCCAGAGGCAAGCGCCCCCAGGTTTTTGAATTAATCACACATTCCCAGGGAGAAGGCCAACCCCCTCCCCAGCGTATAAAATTATTAAGGATTAATAAAACACTCATGTCAAAATTTGTCATCTTCAGCAAGCCTCCATCAATAAATTATCCTACAAGTCGGAGGCTTGTGTCAACACTTTAACACTGTATCAAAGATTCTAACAATCTAAAACAAGCATAGACACATGTCCTAACCATATTAACAGTGTATTAAAGATTTAACAATCTAAAACAAGCATCAGTAAATTATCCTGCTCCACAACCGGGCTTGTATCAAATTCCACTACAAAAACATTTAGTAAACAATATAAACATTATCCTATTTAAATCTCCAGTGTTATTAAAGCTATAACAAGTATCAACCTCATACATACATCAATGCATTCCATACAAGCATCTTAATACAAGCTACATAAAACAAAGCATCATTATTCCAAGCATACAATTGTACATGTTACACAAATTTAAAAAACTGGAAATGTCCATCAACTCTAATTATCATACATGTAGGCATCCTCCATCTCAGCATAACTTTTGTAGTGGTTAGTCCTAAATGCTCCTTTCTTCATACACATGTGATAAATTGATTTTACTGCAAGCATTGTGTAACTCTAGTGTAGAGCCATTTTCCAAATTCAGCCCATAGCTACTCACAATTTTAACACGGGTGACTGAATCTGCAAATCTGGTATGTAGTTGTAGCAGTACTGACTGACTATCTGATGAATTGAAACTGGGGGACCCTGATGTAAACAAGACAAAAGTCTTCCTCTGGTCTGCATCCCCTCAACAATTGTGTGTAATGAGCTGTACTTATTTCTAATCAATCCCTATACATGTTACACCTCTTCCCCTGCTTACACCAAAATACAATGCACAATATACAAACACCGTCATATCACATAATGCAGAACATCCTCTTACCCGTCATTCCTATCCCCTGAGCGAACTACTTCGAATAGACCCAATCCACGTTGTACCGCGCATGCGCAGTGGCAACCGATGCGGCTGTTATAACGTTGCCTACGACAACCAAAATTTGCCACGACATTCATAACCTGCCACGATATTCATAAACTGCCACGACATTTATCACGTTTCTTTACCCCTTCCCCAACATCTTTCTCAAAACTCGAAACGTAACATATGCCGCCCCCCAAACGCCACAAAACAACGGCATGCAAGCTAACTAGCTTTAGCCAGCTCTAATGCGACGTTCAAGGCCCTCACGGGAGCCGTGCCTTTCAAGATCCGTTCATCCACGCAATTCGCTCAGTACCATCCAAAGCATAAACAATTCACACAAGCCTAAAATAGCCAACCACTCTAACAGAAAATAATTTCTAAAACATTCACACCAACCAACGCCGCACACATAGTTCAACACGAACCCTTTCTCCTACCTTCTCCGCCTCACTCCATAGCACCGCGAACGTTACATACTCTCCACAACACCATGACGTCACCAAGCAGCGAATCCTTAATATCATTTACCACGTTACCGCATCAATAATAACCCTCAAAACGGCCACAATTTCGCCACCCTGCGTCTCAACCGCCTCTTACTTGTAATCGCCGCCACAGTGTTTAATCAATTCTCTCATAACGCCATCGTAACGTCCCCAGCTTCACCGCGGACTTTTCCACAGAGCTAGCCAGCTAGCCCCAACCAACAGCAGGGACTCGCCTCAAACATATGTCCGTTGGCCACTAAAATATCACAACAAAACCATTAAGTACTTATCAGTCAGTTCGACCGAATCGTTTTTGTATCACAGCGAACGTAATTAATCAACAGGCCGGTTTCGCTCAAGCTTAAAAAGGATACTATGCCTAAGGACGGCAAATATATCTACATTTAATTTGTGCTATAATCCTACCATAGAACGTACAACGCACCCTGAACACGCCGGCACCCTACATTTCCATTAACTACTACGTTTTAATCCTGCAATCGCACAGACCCCTGCGCTGATCATGCCAGGGCCTAACAATCTTTCACCATACTTGACTTTACCTGTTCTGAAATAGTAACAGAACCCTTAGCCCGATGCATTTATGCCCATACTGACCCGTCACTCACGGTCCCCGTCCCGCTATCTGTGACTACAAGCAGGGACACAATGCACCTTGGACCCAGCTCCCCCTCCATTTCAGAACAGTCAAATCTCCTCGTCTTACCTGCGCCCTCTTCCTGAGAATAATTTTAGGGCAATTACATACTCAGAACGCGCCCCTGTCGTATACAACAGAATAACCGTGCTTCCTAGCAAGAAAAGCCTTTCACCTGCCGTCATGCGACGCTATCTTCCTTTACAACATGACCAGATAGTCTGTGCGCCACCAACCTCCTTGGTGCAACTCCCCCGTATAGTTCATAAAGTATATTCCATACGAGTTAACTAACCCCCGTGGCCCGCTGGGCCGAGACCGGCCTCCTGTGTCTGAATGAACATACAAACATAAAAAGCCTACGTTTGCATGTTCACTGCACAACAAGCGCGATCGTCATACCTCCGGACACACAAGCTAAGACACCGCAACCCCCAACCCTGCATGCAGACGCCATATTCACCGTGGGTCCCAACAGTGGCGTACACAACCAACCTTCATCCTGTTCCTCTCTCCCTCCTCCATTCAGACAACAAGCCCATCGTTAATCACTTCAAACGCAGCAACACCCCAGCTTCTTTGCCCCGTGTCCCCAACCTACAGCACGGTCCAGATATGATACATATAACAAGACCCTACCGCACCTTTTCAGGGGGAGACACAAAGGGTAGGGAAGCACGGCACCATTTCTGTAGTAAATTCCCACAGACTTCCTACAATAATTTGAGGTTATTGTAGTACAATACAATGAGATTGATTATCTGGAAGGAGGAGGAAAGATTCATACTTGATAGAATGGTTGGTCTCCTCATCTGGCTTAATGCAGATGAAGAATAAAACGTGTACGCCAGACAAACCAGAATTGTAGTTCAACTCAGCTGATTTATTTGATCAGAGCCAGGAGTCCAAGGTGAATAGAAGGTTGACTTCTACATACAACAGATGATCAGAGAATATTAACAGCTGTCTGTTGTACAGAAATATCACAATCAGGTTTGCATCTCAAACCTAAATACTGCACATCAAACAGTCACTTGGTTAACATAATTTGAACATACATGGTTTACTGTACACATTATACATGAGTAAATCTGGTTTACAGATCAGGGATCTGTACAACATTACTCTAATCTATAAACAACCATTTGGTGTTTCCCATGATTTTACTCACGTAAAATGCAATCAGCTCACAGTTGTTTCTGGGTGGTTCAGCGGTGGGGGAGCCCCCAGACCCCCTTTGGGTGGGTCCGGCCTGAGAGCCCCTGAATAACCCTATGTAGGGCCTTATATCCTATCATTTCTAGCCAATAATACATATGGCTGGTCCAATCCAGCGTCTTCTTGTGGGGGTTGATCTCTTGTGGGGGGTGTCCTTGTGGGCGCTAGCAGCCCCCCCCCCCCCCTGGGGTTGTGGCGACATGATGGGACAGACAGAAGGGGCCCATCGGTGGCCCACGTCCGTGTGATCTTTTGCTGAGATGAAGGGACCTGGCTTGTCTCACGAGGGGGGGTGTGACATGATCGCTTTAACCCTTTGGTATGGCTATAGATGTCTAATATCATCCAAGTACAGTCAGTGCTTTCTAAGACTGATACCAGACATCATATGAGACCTTTTGATACTAAACAGTTGATTAATCGATTACTTTGTTTGTGAGTTAGTGTCCATGCTTCAACAAGTCTAAACTGGTCTGCCCTGTGTTCAACCCAGCTGTCTCTGCTTCTACATTTACATACTGTCAATTCAAGTGTTGTTTGTTCTCTAAATTCGTCATTGCTTGAGTGGGGGTTGAAATAACTGTTGCTGTTGTCATCTGATGCAACTGTCTCACTGACAGTTGAGACTGTTTTAGCCACTGAGTTCACTCTGCTATTGAAAGGTACATCTGGCTTTATATTTATGGTTCTCCAATTTATTCACACATATTAATTATGAAATTCCAAGGCAATATTACCACACACACACACACACACACACATACACGCACACACACACACGCACACCATGAATTCGCTGAGACATATTACGGCTGCATTCTGACCAAATTACCACATTGTCTTCCCTTTAGTGAGCCCTCTGGTTCTCTGCAAGGGAGGAAGGGAAGAAGGGGAGCGACAAACTGACTGCCTTTAAATGGTGCATCATATGAAAAGACAAGGAAAACAGGAAAGGAATAAAATAATTTTTTTTTAATCTTTTTTCCCCCTCCATTTTCCTCCGATTTTTCTCCCATCCCAATGTTAGTCGTATGCCAATTCCCAATCCCCTTCCTGGTCGCTGCGCACTTACCCCCCACAGTCAGATCATCTGGGAGAGTGGAGGCTACCACGTGCTTCCTCCGACACACGTCCAGCCAATCAACCGCTTCTTTTCACCTGGCAGCGCGGATCCTCCCTGAGAGGGCGTAGCGTGTGGAAGGATCACACTATCCCAGGTCTCAGGGATAGTGTGATCTCAGGTCCTATCCGCGCTTAGCAGGCGCCCCGACCGAACTGTAGGAGTCGCTGTTTACAACGACCCGGACCCACCCCGCCAGCTTCTCCCACCCTCTAATACAGCCAATTGTATTAGTGTGAACGGCCAGCCAAGCTGGTGACAACCCCGGAGCTGTGAGCTGGATTCGAACAGGTGACGAATGCAATCTCCGCTACGCCACCTAACCGCCCAAAATAAAAGTTATTCTAATTCATTTAACCTGTTAATCTGTAGACCGTTTTCGCCTAAAGGTACATGCCTAAGTAAATGGAAGATTGCTCCACTTCTGCAAGGTCAATTAGCATGTTCTTGGTATCTAGGAACATCTAGGGACCTGGGGGTATGTATTTCCAGTGTCAGAAATATTGTGTCTGTTATTAGGCTGAGTAAATTGTAATGAATAAATTAATTATGATTAATTATGATTTATGATTTTGATGATGATGATGATCAAAAATTGATACGGGTAGGAGAAAATGCTCACTGAGCTCATTCACCACCTTATTGAGATCATGTGTAAAAAAAATCTAAGCAAATGAACCGCGGGAAGATGATTAAACAGAAGGATTTGTAGATACAGTAATTAATGATAATCGACTTTAATTATAAATTCATATTTGACCTTGAACTTGACCTTGACCTTATTATGGCCAAATCATACATCTATGGATAGGGAAAATGCTCCTCTTTCCAATGGCAGGGTTGAATCTGGATTTAGTCATTTCTTGCGGTTTTTACGATAATTTGCATTTTCCGATAAATTTGTATTTCCGATAAAACATATAAAACATTGGTAAAAATGAAAATATACACTTTGACTACTGTTTTTGATAGGGTTATGGTCTTTACTCTTGGCTACAAAAAAAATATTTAAAAACATTGACCTCTTAACATCCAAGGGCCCACATGTGGACGATTCTTTGCCGACCTCTAGTGGCTCGGGTGTGCATTTATTTTAATACAATATATAGATAGAATTAAAACCCTATTGTTGCCTGTCGATTGCCCTTTCAGGTGACAAAATCCGTTGAGCGGTTCTCGAGTTACATGCCGATATGTGAGGCGTGCCCCAAAGTACGCAAAAGTACACATTACCACCCCCGACTCCCGGGGCTCTAGCTCCGTCAATCATTTGGCGATCTCGAAAATCTTTGCACAGGGTTGTAGCCAATGAGTGTGGCTTTCCAATGATACCTCATGATATGATAATTGGGGATCTAATACGGTCTCTATTGATCGATTTATGATAAAGAAAAGCAGGGTCCCCCTATAGGCTTAACAAGAAACTAAAGTATTTAAACTAGAAATTGTCAATATTATGGTTTCAGTGGAATTGTGCTGCTAGGGAACAAATTGGGCCAATTTTACAATTTACAATTTATTCATTTAACTGACACTTTTATCCAAAGCGACTTACAGATTGTGAACAACAAGTCAGCAGGAGGGGTACATCTCTGGCAGCTAAGGGTCAGTGGCATTGTTCGTTATACTCTGAGTGCATAGTAGTAGACATATTAGCAAGATAGGCAGTAGTATAAGAATAGTAGCATATTGACCAGAGGTAGGAGGGAGCCTTTCCCCTCGATGCACGGTATGCCAGGTCAAAGACCTTGAAGTGGATTTGTGCGGCAATGGGGAGCCAGTGCAGCTCTCTCTAAGAAGTGGAGTAACATGGGCTAACTTTGGTAGGTTGGCGATCAGGTGGGCCACTGCGTTTTGTATGAGTTGAAGTGGTTTTGGTGGCGGCAGCCGGTAAACCAGCTAGCAGTGCATTGCAGTAGTCGAGGGGAGACATGGCTTCTTTTGGCCAGCTATTATTCTCTCTCTCTCTCTCTCTCTCTCTCTCTCTCTCTCTCTCTCTCTCTCTCTCTCTCTCTCTCTCTCTCTCTCCTTCTCTCTCTCCTTCTCTCTCTCTCTCTCTCTCTCTCCTCTCTCTCTCTCTCTCTCTCTCTCTCTCTCTCTCTCTCTCTCTCTCTCTCTCTCTCTCTCTCTCTCTCTCTCTCTCTCTCTCTCTCTCTCTCTCTCTCTCTCTCTCTCTCTCTGATTCTTTAGCTGACTGATAGGAAGTGTGTGAGGAGGTGTTGGGACCGATAACCCCGCCCTGCT
>NC_140173.1:117015363-117022845 GCF_963971535.1 Notolepis coatsorum | reverse complement strand
TAAATGACTGGTCACCCCAATAAGCCAATCGCCTAGCCGATTTCCCCTGGAGGACCGGCTTGCATAGTGGTTCCCACACCATATCCGGACAGAGGAGCGCGGCCATCGGACTGTCAAGCCGAGGCACGCCCTCCCCCATACCTTTGACCAACCCTGCTACCCGCGTAACTGGTACGTAGGTAGGAGTTAGTCCCATGATGTTGGTCACCGCCTGACCCCGACGAACATAGGCCCCCATCGATGGGAAAAATGGGTAGACAACGTCCACCCCTCTCACTGGGGGACGCTGCCAGGGATGGCCTATGAGGTCATCAGGGACAGGTGCAGGCAATGGCAGCGGCAGCGGCACACCGTTTGCGGTGGCGGCTACCGCCATGAGCTCGGGAAACAAGGCCCGCAGTTCCCCCTGCGAACCTTCCTCCACCGACCCCGCATCCCTCACATACAGCAGGCTGCGACTGGTCAAGGAGCCACAATCCGATGTGGCCGACAGTAGGGCATCCTGCCGATGAGGCCAAGGTGGTTCCTCGACATCCTCGAACAGGGCGCCCCATGGAGCCATTTCCCCCCCCTCCGGGGTCTCCTGAGGAGGGATACTCTCCTCCACGGGGCCCTCATACAAAAATCCATCCGCCTCGTCCATGAAGTCCTCAGTCTCCATCGGAAATCCCGAGCCGGACGCATCTTCGCTGGTCTCCAGCAGCTCCCCAAACCCAGGCCGTTCGCGTCTGCACGCCACCATCTTGCGACGCGAGCGAGCAGACGCGAAAAGTTTGCGTCGCAAATCCTCTGGCTCCAAAACAACCCCCCGTTCATCAACGGGCGATTCCCCAGAACCAGAGGAACCAGAGTCGAGATCAGGCCATCGCCGGAGCGACGGCACCGAACCCTCGGCTCTTCGGTGAGGAAAACTATCCACCGGCAGTCTCCCGGGCTGGGTCGGCAACCACGAGAGTGGCAACAGCCCAGCACCGAGGCGCACGACGGAGGCGGGAATGGAGAACCGGTGGTGAAGAGTAGGTCTAGCGGGTCTACTCTCCGCGGAATACATTATGACCCAACCTTTTCTTGTACAACAGATGTGAGAGAAGAAAAGATTAAGCACAATGTAAACCAGTCACAACTCTTTTCAACTAACAACACGTCAAATGGGGTACTACCGAGGCACTTCCTTGTGGTGAAAGCGAGAAGGAGGAGAGCAGGTGACCACACACCTGCTTATGAAGGTAAGCTGATGAGGGGTGTGGTCAGACTAATACTGGTATTAAAGGTATATTTTGTGGAATTTTATTCAGTACGCGTGCACGTACGCGAGGGAGTGCAGTAGTGATGCCAAGCAGAGCCCCTAACGGAACAGAACTAACAAACTGTGTACTAAACTAACTAACCCTAACTAACAAACCCTGCTGTGTACTAAACTAACTAACCCTAACTAACAAACCCTGCTGTGTACTAAACTAACTAACCCTAACTAACAAACCCTGCTGTGTACTAAACTAACTAGCCCTAACTAACGACAGGTTATGTATATAACCTAGTTATATGAGTACTGGCTAAGCGTCCCGCTCTTAAGCCATACCGAGATATACCTCATCTCATGTACCTAGTGTACTCCATCAACGAATAAAACTAATACACCCATCACCTGCCAGGCCCCGCCCCTAGTGGCGTACTATATAGTACTAGGCGTGGTCACCACTCACTCTTCCCCGGAAAATCGTTTCCAAAGAAAAGTTTCCCCAAGGGAACTCAGGGCACGCTAAGAGCGGGACGCTTAGCCAGTACTCATATAACTATCGTTATATATTCGTACTGGCATCGCGTCCCGCTCTTAAGCCATACCGAGATATGGGGTAGGGCGGACGCGAGGCCCGACAAATGTACCCCCTGAGGACCCGTAAGCCCACATCAGGGGGGAGGGGAGTCCCGTCACCCCATCCTTCCTAATGAAGAGGGGGCGCAGTCAACTCCACCCGAGTGCGAACAAGAGGGAACTAGAACCTCTTGAACACACAGCACAGGCGGAACCACGTGTGACACAACACATTGTGGCCCACACCCACACACCCCTGCTACCCCACCAAAGGACGGGAAGCAGGAGAAGCCACAGACCTCAGAACCGCCTGGGAGACAGAACCCCCGGTCATGTCCATGAGGTAAAACCTTACAAAGGGACCCGGGGAGGACCATGAAGCTGCAGCACAGATGTCCTCCACCGAGGCCCCACCCAGCAGAGCGGCAGAGGCTGCCACCCCACGAGTGGAGTGCGCCCTGACGCCCCCAGGGGGAGCCAGCCCGGCCAACGTGTAGCAAAGGGCAATGCCCTCGCACAACCAGTGGGACAGGCGCTGTTTCGACAGTGCCTTACCAGCACGAGAACCACCGTAACAGACAAAGAGCTGATCGGTAGCCCTGAGGCCCTGAGTACGGCTGAGGTAAATCCCCAAAGCCCGGACCGGACATGACAGGTGAAGGCCCGCCTCCAACTCACTAGAGTGAGGAGGTGGATGAAACGCCTGAACCACAATATCCCTGGAGCGGAAAGAACTCCGGATATTTTTAGGCACGAAGGCAGGATTAGGCCGCAGAGTGGCACCGCAATCGGAACGAAAAGACAGGCACTCTGGTCGTACCGAGAGAGCACAAAGCTCACCCACGCGTTTAGCGGAGGTGACGGCCAGCAAGAACGCGGTCTTGAATGACAGCTGTTCCAACGGCGCTTGCTCAAGAGGCTCAAACAAACCGACCGAGGACCAATTGAAGATCCCAACTCGGAGCCAAAGAGCGTTTTACCGGCTTAACGCGTCAAGCGCCAAGCAGGAAACGCTTCACAAGAGGGTGGCTGAACAAAACATCACCCTCAAATCCCTCATGATAAGAGGATATAGCTGCTGCATATACCCTCACCGTCGAAGCTGACAGTCTATCAAGGAGAGACTGGAGGTAAACAAGGACAGCATCCAGGGGGCAGGACACCAGGTCCCTGCCCCCCGCCTTACACCACTCTTGGAACATACGCCATCTGCCCGCGTAAAGCGCGACAGTGGAGGGAGCATGCGCATTCCAGATGGTATCAACCACAGAAGGGTCCATCCTCTCCAGACTTACCCTCTCACCAGCCAAACCATCAGACGTTGGCACAACACCGGGTGCTGAAACAGCGACCCGTGTGCTTGAGTGAGGGCCTTCGCCGACCAAGGAATAGGCCATGGCGGAGCTACTAGTAGCTGGATCAGGACCGGGAACCACACCGCCGTGCCCCGGTCCGGCGCGACCAGGATCACTGTCCTGCGCTCCCTCCGTATCCCCTCCAACAGCTGATTCAACAGATGTATAGGGGGAAAGGCGTACAGAAGGCCGGGCGGCCATGGAAACATCGAGAAGGCATCCACCCCCAAGGGGGAATGATCTGCCCGACTGACCGAGAACCACAAGGGGCACTTGTGAGAGCGTCGGCTTGCAAACAGATCCACTGAAGCCTCCCCGAAGCGATCCCAGATCTGCCTGACTATATCGTGGCGCAGTTCCCACTCGCCGGCACGAGGACCGCCCCGAGACATCATATCCACGCCCACATTCTCCATGCCAGGGATGTGGAGCGCCCTCAGACTGCGCAGCCTGCGAGATGCCCATAGCCAGAGTTCGACCGCCGCCCGGTGCAGGCGGATGGATCGAGTTCCACCCTGCCTGTTGATATACGCCGCTGCCGTCATACTGTCCATTCTGATCAGAACGTGCAATTCCAACACATTGATGTGCAGGGTAGACCGGGCAGCATGGATCGTTCAGCTGCCCCCCACTGCGTCGGTCCGACACGTCCCTCCCCAACCCGTGAGGGAAGCGTCGGTGAAGACCGTGACGTGTGAGCGCCTGCTGCCCATGGGGACCCCATTGGTGAGGATACCAGGCCTCCTCCAATGGGCGAGATCCCCCCATATCGACAAAGGAACCGTCAACCGTTTCCATTTGTCCCTCACCGAGTCTATTCTCATACTGGAGAACCACCTCTGTATCCTCCTCATGAAGAGGAGGCCAAGAGGAACCACCGCGTGAGCAGATGCCATCATACCGAGCAGGCGCATCACTTGCAGCGCCGTGACCGTCTTTCCAAGACGGAAACCCCCAAGCGCGTGGAGGATAGACACCCTCCGTTGCTCCGAGAGGGTTACAATCATGGGCCTCGACCTCAACGTCAAGCCCAAGTACTCCACCTGTTGACTGGGAAGAGGCGTACTCTTCTTCAAGTTCACAGCAAAACCCAGCTTGGTGAGGAATTCCACCACCAGCCTGGTATGAGATCTGGCGACCTCCTCCGACTGGCTGAGGAGCAGAATGTCGTCGAGATAGATTAGAATCCGTATTCCCCGATGAAGTAGAGGCTCAAGGGCAGTCTCTACGCACCTGGTGAATGTGCGGGGAGCCAGAGAATAGCCGAACGGCAACCCTCTGGTATTCGTACGCTACGCCCTGAAACAGGAACCGTAGGAACTTCCTGTGAGGAGGGAAAATCGGGATGTGAAAATACGCATCCTTCAGGTCTATGGAGGTGAACCAGTCTCCCCCTCTGACAGCAAGCAGCAGGAATTTGACGGTCAACATCCTGAATGGTCTCGCCACAATCAGACGATTGAACGCGAACAGATCCAGTATAGGTCTGACCCCTCCCGTTTTTTTGGGCACCAGAAAATAATGGGAGTAGATGCCTGACATCGCGTCCTCTCTCGGGACCACGACTATGGCCTGCTTCGCCAACAGAGATTGGATCTCGTCGGCCAGGGCTGTCACTGCTGCTGACCCTGACAATAGGGTCTGCACCAAACCTGAAAACGGAGGGTGGGGTTGTGCGAACTGCAAAACAAGCCCCTGCCTCAACGTTCTCTCCATCCACTCCTCCAAACGGCATTCTTGTCGCCATATGTGATAATAATCCCAAAGCGCACCCGCCGTCAACTGACGCTGGGCTGCAAGGAACAGTAGATAGGTGGCCCGGTCCCTCCCGCTGTGCGTAGCCCCTGAACCCGCCAACGCGGACAGGGCGGTCGCACCCAAGGGGGGACCCCGACAAAAAGGGCCGGTTTGATACGGGAGAAGCTGCCATCAAACTGGTTGACACACGCTCCCCCCCTGAACACCCCTCTAGCGCATGCTGAGGAGTTGTTCTACAGCTAGACATGCAAGGTGTGAGGACCCCATGGGTTCCTACACGCCGTAGCCCTGCAGTGATATTGCTATCACCCAAATCACGCTCGCCTCTTCTTTGCAGACCACTGCCGCTCTCACGGGAGTGGGAGGCATCAGCGTGATACCCCGCCTGGCAAAGGCGAGGCCGGGGTAACCCGTGCTGAGCATTCAACGAAGAGGCCTCGAGTCCCCCTGCTGACCACTGTAAATAGTGGCAGCCGTAACACCAGGCTCACCCATCACACAACGTGTGGTGCGGGAGCCACGCGACAGCACAACATTCTCACGGACAGACCCAGGCTCAGCCATCAACTGGGTGTCAGCCCCTGTCCCCATGAGAAGCGAAAAGTGGGGCCGCATGCACTTCAAAGAAGGTTCGCGGCCCGCAGCCAAAGGAAAATGATCAGAGCCCCGCTTCCGTTGGTAACGGAGAGAGGAGTGAACGGGGAGCGGGCTGTTCGTGGCAGAATGACGACGGCTTGTATTTCCCAAGCCGAGTACACCCAAAATGGCCGATCCCTCGGCCGCCAAGGCTGTCGGCCTTGTGGACCCCTGTTGACTCTCCGCCCAGGGTACCACTGGCGGGGGAAACATGGCCGCCTGTCGAGGGCCTCGCCACAGTCGCTGACGAGGCCGTGCTCCAACCTCTGGCTGCATAGCGTGAGGCGGTGTGGGCCTCCGCAGAACGACCAAAAAGTCCCTCTGTGGAAAAAGGAGCCGTGAGGAGAGAAAACCTTTCTTCTTCCCCAAGAGGAGATTGCTCCAACCAGACATGCCTATTAACAAGCGTTGATAGCATCCTAATCCTCCCCGCAGTTATAGCTTGCGACTGAGTCAAGATCTCTATAACACCATAAACATGCAAAATCTTTTCAGCGTCGGCTGGTCCCGTAGCCCCACTACCCGACGCTAATGTGGACAGGAAAATAGTCAGCTGAGCCACAACACTGGCCGCCGCTAAATACCATCCTGCAGCAGTATAGCTCTCATCCGTCCATACTGCCACCCACCGAGCCGATTCGCTCTCAAGCATCGGCCGGGTGGGACACCGTCCAACCCCGCCGGGGCACAGGATCAAAGCTACCTGGCTACTTAGCCACGGCACACCCGCCCTGCACCCTGTTGTCAACCCATTTATCCGAAAAAAAGGTAAATAGGACTCAGCAAAACCCCCCACATTAGCTACCGACTGACCTTCATCAATGAACCGGTTAAGAGGAGGGAAAAGCGGCAACATCCCACGGCGGGGAACATTAGAACAGTGACCCATTTCAGCATTAGCTTTAGCATTAGTGTTAGCAGCACGCTCCAGGATCGCCTGGAAACCGTCCACTTCAGAGGAACGTTCACCAAGCCATCCCGCCCCTGGCGCCGACACACAACTCGGTTGTGTAACAACACAACCAGCATTACTAACACTAGCATCAATGCCTGATGACACAGGGCCTACCTGTGTGCGAGCCGGCTCGATAGCCAAACCTCGCACGCTGTCCCTCGATCTGCTGCCACAAGATGAGGAAACATCAGAATAGACCCGACGCAGGGAACAAACTTAACTTTTTGACTTACCAGCCATTTGGCTGGTAGATTTTAAAAACTACCAGCCGGGCAGATTTTTTACCAGCCACAAATCCAATTAGTATTTATATTGTAACGTTTGGCCACTTTAAATGATTGAACAGAGAGAGAGAGAGAGAGGTAGATAGATAGATAGATAGATAGATAGATAGATAGATAGATAGATAGATAGATAGATAGATATATAGATAGATAGATATATAGATAGATAGATAGATAGATAGATAGATAGATAGATAGATAGATAGATAGATAGATAGATAGATAGATAGATAGATAGATAGATAGATAGATAGATAGATAGATAGATAGATAGATAGATAGATAGATAGATAGATAGATAGATGCGGACATCTGGCGGACATCTGTGCTCTACTGAGTGCACCTTTCTAGTCTAGAGAGAGAGCGCTGATTCCCCGTAGCTGAGCAGGGTTGCATTTTGTCAACACAAGTTGGAACCCTGGAGGAAGCGATATAAGGAAACGAATTGCTCCGCTAATCGCTCATGTTGACCCCGCCCCCAAGTCGCTTTTTTTTGGAGCATGGTGTAAATTAGCTCAAACTACAACAGTCTACACCCCCTGGGCCCCTTAACAATTGTTTGTATTGAGCCGCATTGTAATTGTACCCATTCTGCAATGTTAAATAACGTTGTTTATCCATTCACTAGCTCTATTAAGCGATGATAGCTAGCCTAGCCACAATGCTATGGTCGCTGCCATT
>NC_140173.1:116972863-117010363 GCF_963971535.1 Notolepis coatsorum | reverse complement strand
GACATAGAGATTCCCACATAGAGGGAGAGAGAGACAGACTTACATCATACAGACAGAGGAGAGGAGAGGGAGGGGGAGATTCAGACAGAGAGAGGGAGAGAGAGACAGACTTACATCAGATAGACAGAGGGAGAGAGAGACAGGCTTACATCAGAGGGAGAGGGAGATTCACACAGAGAGAGGGAGAGACAGATAGACAGGGAGAGAGAGAGAGAGAGAGAGAGAGAGAGAGAGAGGAATTAGGCCAGTATCCATTACTAATTAACATTCAGAAAGAACTATTAACCCTTTCACTGCCACACTACATAAGGTTAACCCTTTACTTACGATGGTTACCGTCGGTAGTGTGATAGTAAAGGTTAACGTTAGGTTATGACTATAACCAAGTTCTGTTAGTTAGGGGCGATGCTTGGCATCGCCTTCTGCACTATCTCGCGTACGTGCACGCGTACTGAATAAACCACAAATGTACCTCTAATACCAGTATTAGTCTGACCACACCCCTCATCAGCTTACCTTCATAAGCAGGTGTGTGGTCACCTGCTCTCCTCCTTCCCAAGCTTTCACCACAAGGTGAGGACAAGGGCTGCAGCGGCGTCCGATGCCAAGCATCGCCCCTAACTAACAGAACTTGGTTATAGTCATAACCTAACGTTCTGTATCGTTAGTGGCTTAGCTTGGCATCGCCTTCTGCACAAGGGAGGCCAAGCGGAGCCACTTGGCTGACAAATACACCCCGCTGACAGCCCCCCAAAACCATCAGAACAGGGAGGGCCGAGCCCCCCGACCCCCCTAATGGAGGGTAGCCCCCCTATTAGGGACGTCACGGGAGGGCGACGGACCCGACCGTGCGAAGAGGCACTCAAGCAACTCAACGCACAGGGTGAGCAGACCGTGGCTTGACCCCACGACTACACACACGCACAACCCGCATGCCACCCGGGAACGAACGGAGGAACAACCTCGTTACTGCCCCCAGAATCACGGGTCAAGGGCAAACCCAACCCCGTGGCAAGGCCGTAGCAGCGGAGCACGAAGGAAGACCCAGACCCACCAAAAGGACTGGACTCCCTGGAATGGGGGCCCGGAGAAGTCCATGATGCCAGCATCAAGACCCCACCAGGTGGGCACGTAGTGCCCCGCCCCCCACATCGCCAGCGTATTCGGACAAAGGCCCTCAGTTACTGCACCTGGTATTCCCAGGCGGACCCCCATTACTGCACCTGGTATTCCCAGGCGGAACCAACCAGGCCAGAACCTGCCCAGCTTCCGAGATCGGACGAGACCGGGCGTGTTCAGGTCGGTATGGCCGTAAGCCGAGCGGGCCCCGTCCCCCCAATAGTACACCGCCTGGCACACTGACCCTGCAGAATAGGCAGTCAGCATGGCCGTAAGCACACAAAAAAGGTTAACCAACGGAAGCAGGCAGCGCACCGGGGAAAAACCAGGCAACAGGCTGTTAACCCTAGCCTGGAGACTGCGGACGAGACAGGCGCCAGAGGGGACAGCTGAACACAGCCGCCCCGGCGGAAGGAGCGTAAGCTGGCGGTGTTGCATGACCAAGCCTCCATTTAACAACCCCCACCCAGAGGGGTCGAGGCAGAGAAGGCTGACACGATTGGCAGACGTCATGAACGTGCAGGGGCACCCTCAAACGGTGAACCCGGGAGTTGACACTGCTCCAACACACCAGGGAATCAACCACCTCGGTGTTACCCAATGCGGTGGTTGTTCCTATAACCCCTCAAGAAAAAACTCCAAAACACACCTGCGGGTATACACCGGCTATACCGCAGTACAAGTGTTTCAGTTTCCAAAAAGGGTTAACCCAGGCCTACGGGTCGCAAACATCACTTCGGACCGGGCCTGGCGGTACGGGAAGCACAGGGTCACCAGAGGAGGTCAAAAAACCACCCCCACAGGCCCCTCTTCGCCATGCGTGAGAGAGGAGCGAAAAACAATGGAGAACCAGCCCCTAAGCACACCGTACCTGGTATTCCCCGGCGGTCTCCCAACCAAGTACTAACCAGGACCAACCTGTGTAGCGGCCGAGATCCGACGAGATCGAGCGCGTACAGAATGGCATGGCTGTAAGCCATGACGACAGTGCTGAGTAAAAACATACCCAACCAGGGTCTCCATAGCGCTTAACCCTGTGACACCCAGACCGACCTGGCATTTTTCCCCCTGAAAAAAGCCCAAGTCCCTCAGGGTACCAGAACAGCAGATCTGCATCCCCGGCGGACAACGGGTTCAACTGATCTGGACCAGCGTGACCAGAACCAGTCCCGTGCCCTAACCACGCCGACATGCCTACTCCAGGAGAAGGGCAGATATGCGTGTTGATCTTAACATGAAAAGAAGGCGCCACCCAGACGTCGGGACGAACCGCGCCTGGTGGCCCACCCCAAGGGCGTGAGACCCCACTACATATGTTCAGATCCATCCCGTCATCATCCCCCAGACATGAACGAGAATCCGTCGACAACCCACCCAGGTCATGGGATGTGGTCGCCGGAAGAGGAAAAACCCCCATCTCAGTTGCTTTATAAAAACGCCGTTTCAACCACAAGCAACTAAGGCGTGCCAGTCAATCGCCTGTTTACAGCGAGCTAGCACTATACGTGCGTCGGGACACACCCCCATCAATGAACAGGCTATTTAGACCTGTCATTGAATCCCCAAGGCGCCCAGGGGAACGACAAGAGGGGTGTGACACTCCCTAACTCCAACACTTCTGGAATAGAAAGAAGGAAGCATCAACAGTATGTATCCCAGTCTACACAGCCGGGGTAAAAAATGTTCACATTTTTACATCCCACCACCCTCCCATAGGAAAGAGACGGGGATCCCCAGAGAGACTTCCCACGCGAGCTGTACAGATTGAAAAGAATATATTGCACCATGAGCCATGTAAAAAACTGGTTTTAGGGCCTCCGGGGAAGAGGCACCGAACCCATACACACTCAATAAACGAATTGAATCGAATATACATACAATAGAAAAGGACCCTTCTAGAGGGTCCACTCACTTTGACAATCTGAGGAGGAAGGCTCTGTACTCTGATGGAGGCTTCCTCACATGGAAGAAGGAGTCCGAACTCACAGAAGGCCTGAGTAGGCGCTTGGTGAGGAGGAGCCCTGACCACCCCCCCTGAAAACAGATCCATCACATGGACCTGAACAGCACACGGAAGTCCTACCAACAGAGACGCGCACGGTGACGTACTCTATGGCGGGGGAATTCCTGCGGTGCACACGCCCAATATACCAGGCCGTGGGACCAGGAACTCCCTCCCCCCCCCCCCCCCCCCCCCCCGTAACGTGCCGAACCGCCACGTGACGGGAACCTTGAAGGACAGGGGGTGTACCCCTGACCGACAGAACAATGGGGAGAGGAAAGGTTACCAGTTCACCCCTTTACGACCCCACACCCATGATACGACGTAACGACAAAAAGAGAATATGACACAGTCATAGTCAGCTCTATGAAGCGTTTCACAGCTCCACACAGCGCACGAGCTAACCTGCTATCTGATTTTTACTAAGGAAAAACACAGAATAGAGAGGGCTCTAAGAACCCCGGTCCAACATACACATGTGCTTCTGTGGCCAGTACAACCCAGTTGTAGGTCACATGACACACACAACCCATCATCACCTACAAAAAATGGCAAAAACACTCAACAGAGGAACGCCGTTTTTTTCACAATGAGAGAATACATCATTCTTGATTAGTATCGACCACAGGCCTTGCTAAGCACACATGACAGCAACCAAACCAATTTCCCTTTAGGAAATAAGTTTCTCCAGCAGATTTAGCACAACCTCAGCAATCAAGCTGAGAGTTACATCGTATCCCTACCACACAAAAGACACAATTAATGCACAACATGTCTGATAGGAGGTGATAAAGTCCCCAGGGAACCGGGGGGGGAAACACAATCCTCCTATTTTACCCTCAATACGGCCAGTCAAAACAGGAAAACCTGTTAATGTGTGAACTCACTGTTCATTGTCATTACAGTCTGAGAAAGAACATTCTTTTACTCACTCGTCACCAAGCATAGCTTCATAGGTTAGTTGCCTTAGTAGTGAGTACACGGTACACATAAACACCATGATGTTTCTCACACAACAACCAGATCAATACATCACGACCTGCACGGAGAAGCTAACTGCCAGTGACAAAAACAGCTCACACACAACCCGCAACGTATCTCAAATGCATTGCAACAACACACGTTTTGGGAAAAAACACCGTTATTCACAATACATTTTAGCAAGGTAAAACCAGAAGACGTGTTTATGAGGTCTGGCCAACCCCGTACCTGCCCGGAACGCAGATCAGCGAAGTGCAGTCACAAGCCACCGTAGAACACAGCCGTCCCGTGTTGTTCGATCCGGGCAGCGTCGCCGCTCCACCAGTCGCTACAGTCCTCTTTGTTGACGCAATCCCCGTCTAGGCTCGGGCAGGGTTGACGAACATCCCCTGTCAAGGATGACGTCGTGGTCAAGAGTGTAAAACATGTTAAAAATCAAAGCACGTTCAACAGAATAGCATCAAGCTAACGGCTGCTCCAACCGTTCGGGTGCTATTGCTTCCGCTCGCGAGACGCCGATCTACGACGCACGCGATCAGGAGCGAGCTCCCGGCGGCGCGCGAGAAGCCAAGCTACCCCGCGCCAGGCCACCGACCGGCTAACCGTAAGCTATGAACATGTAAACAATGACATAACACTCACCCAGACAGGCCGCCGTTCTGAACCCTCCTCACTTTTTAAGAGAAAAGAAAAAACAAGACGTCAACACCGCTTCACAACGGTGACATTAACACGTCCGGCGGAATCAGCACAGTACCAACTGGCCTGTATAGCTGACTTTGAACATGAATCTGCCGCTATCGCACATTACATGCACATATCCCCTCGTGAAGGAATACTCTCATTTGGATATGAAAGATGGGGTCTTAACACGGTGACAGAGAGAATCCACTCGTCCAGAACACACAGGGATCACCAGTGTCAATGGTCGCGGCCCACTAGTTAAAACTATAATGGTCGCCAGACCAAGGCCTTCTGTCGCCTAGACGGCTAAACAAAGGACCCTAGCCTGGGGCCGGTTTCCATAAACTTTGTCAAGTAGCCCCCATAGCACTAACAGACAAGTGGAGCCCGCCAGCAAACACTACTCACCCAACCTGGAACGCACCGCTCCTCACAACAGCGGCATGTCCGACAGTTCAGCTGTGGCCTGACAGGTTTCACCCCAACAAACACAGCAAGGAACTGCAGTTGAGAAGCATGCAGCGGCGTGCTCCCAATACGAAAACCGGTGGAGGGTTTGTAGAATGATCATCATCTTCTAGACACTCCAGTACGAAGACAATATCGCCGTATTTTCTCGAAAATAGTGAGAGAGAAAATAAAGATATGATGTCAACGTATCCTTGTTTCCCAAGCTGTTCCTAATCCAATTTCTTCCATCATGGTGTCAAGTGTGGGGATCTACCGAGGCACCTCTTCCTTGTGGTGAAAGCGAGAAGGAGGAGAGCAGGTGACCACACACCTGCTTATGAAGGTAAGCTGATGAGGGGTGTGGTCAGACTAATACTGGTATTAGAGGTACATTTGTGGTTTATTCAGTACGCGTGCACGTACGCGAGATAGTGCAGAAGGCGATGCCAAGCTAAGCCACTAACGATACAGAACCTTCTGTAGTGTGGCAGTGAAAGGGTTAACCTGCTGTTGTGTGGCAGTGAAAGGGTTAACCTTCTGTGTATTGTGTATTGCAACCAGCTACATGCATAATGGTATCTGGAACTCAGTGACTGATATGATGCTGCAGAGAAACCATCTATGTACAGTAAGAACTATTAATGTAGCCAACAGATTGTACCCATTTTGGTTAGACCAATTACATAGAGAGACACTCTGTTGTGTGTGTTCCACCCTCCGCTCAGCCAGTTGACAGTTTTGAGTGAAATATCTGCAAACCAATCAATCACTAGATTTAGAGACCATACCCATTTGTCAAATGGGAGCTAAAAGTCCAGCTTTACTTTAGTAAACCTGAAGTAAATGAATAAGGCTTGAGAGAGCGGAAATCGAAAGGTTATGACTATAACCTAGTTATATGAGTACTGGCTGAGCGTCTCGCTCTTCGCCATACCGAGATATACCTCATCTCCAGTACCTAATGTACTTCATTAACGAAAACAATGCACCCATGCACTTGACCAGGCCCCGCCCCAGTGTTCCCTATAAGACACCGGACATGGTCATACTCGCCCTTCCTCGGGAAAAAGTTTCCATCATAGAAAAGAAAACCCAACCAAGGGACCTCAGGGCGCGCTAAGAGCGAGACGCTCAGCCAGTACTCATATAACTAGGTTATAGTCATAACCTTTCGTTATATAATTGTACTGGCCAATCGCGTCTTGCTCTTCGCCATACCGAGATATGGGGCAGAGCAGACGCGTGGCCCGACAAATGTACCCCTTGAGGACCCGCAAGCCCTACCACCAGGGGGGAGGGGAGTCCCGTCCGCGTGAACACTTTAGGCAACCAACATGCGCTTCCGCGTTGCTCTGATTGGCCGAGCGTGCATGCGCATGAGCCGCGACGCGCTCCTCAGAGGCAGGAATACTAAGCTCCCCCTTAAGCTCCAGGAGAGAGGAGAGAGGCTGAAAACCCGCAGTTCTTGCCCGACTGATGGGAGCCGAATCCCGGATCCGATTTTTCTGATGAATACCCCCAAAACATGGAGGTCCCGAACGCATGGAAGTATTGATTGCGCCGTAACGAATCATTAAAAAAATATACCGTTAACTGGAATATGTTGTGCCTTTACACATATGTTGGATTATGTAATTGGTTTGTCATGACAAACTAATAAAAAATCACGATTTACCCGGTGGTTACAACAACACACAGTGACTTGCAAACCGCAGTCACGTAAGGGGCTAGTAGTCACTGTGTGTTGTTGTAAAGTGTTCACACGTCCCGTCCACCCGCCCTTCCTAGTGAAGAGGGGGCGGCAGTCAACTCCACCAAAGTGCGAAAAAGAGGGAACTAGAGACCCCTAAAAATGCACAGCACAGGCGGGACCACGTGTGACACATCACCCCGTGGCACACACCCACACACCCCTGCTAACCCACAGAAGGGCGGGACGCAGGGGAGGTCCCAGACCTCAGAACCGCCTGGGAAACAGAACCCCTAGTCAAGTCCATGAGGCAAAACCTAACGAAGGGACCCCGGGAGGACCAGGAGGCCGCAGCACAGATGTCCTCTACCGAGGCCCCCCATAACAAGGCGGCAGAGGCCGCCACACACCCCTGTTAACCCACCGAAGGGCGGGACGCATGGGAGGTCCCAGACCTCAGAACCGCCTGGGAGACAGAACCCCCAGTCATGTCCATGAGGTAAAACCTAATGAAGGGACCCGGGGAGGACCAGGAGGCCGCAGTACAGATGTCCTCTACCGAGGCCCCCCCTAACAAGGCGGCAGAGGCCGCCACTCCACGAGTGGAGTGCGCCCTGACACCCCCAGGGGGGGCCAGCCCAGCCAACGTGTAGCAAAGGGCAATGCCCTCGCACAACCAATGTGACAGGCGCTGTTTGGACAGTGCCTTACCAGCGCGAGAGCCACCGTAACAAACAAAGAGCTGATCGGTAGCCCTGAGGTCCTGAGTCCGGCTGAGGTAAACCCCCAAAGCCCGGACGGGACATGACCGGTGAAGGCTCGCCTCTAACTCACCAGCGTGAGGAGGCGGATGAAATGCCTGAACCACAATATCCCTGGAGCGAAAAGAACTCCGGATATTTTTTGGCACGAAGACTGGATTAGGCCTCAGAGTCGCACCGCTATTGACACGAATAGACAAGCACTCGGGCCGCACCGAGAGAGCACAAAGCTCACCCACGCGCTTAGCGGAGGTGATGGCCAGCAGGAATGCAGTCTTGAAAGACAGCTGTTCCAAAGATGCCTGCTCAAGAGGCTCAAACGGGGCCTCAGACAACCGGCTGAGGATCAGTTGGAGGTCCCAACTCGGAGACAGAGAACGTTCCACCTGCTTAAGGCGCCGAGCGCCAAGCAGGAAACGCTTCACAAGAGGGTGGCTGAACAACATAACGCCCTCAAACCCCACATGACAAGAGGATATAGCCGCGGCATATACCCTCACCGTCGAAGCCGACAGTCTATCCAAAATAGACTGAAGGAAGGAAAGGACAGCGTCCAGGGGGCAGGACACCGGGTCCAAGCCCCCCACTCTACACCACTCTTGGAAAATACGCCACCTACCCGCGTAAACCGCGATAGTGGAGGGAGCATGCGCTTTCCGGATGGTGTCGACCACAGAAGGGTCCATCCCCTCCAGACTCACCCTCTCAACAGCCAAACCATGAGCAGCTGGCCCAGCACAGGGAACTGCCACAGAGACCCGTGCGCCTGAGAGAGGGCCCGCGAAGACCAAGGAACAGGCCACGGCGGGGCTATCAAGAGCTGGATCAGGACCGGGAACCACACAGCTGTGTCCCGGTCCGGCGCGATCAGGATCAAGGTCCTGCGCTCCCGACGTATCAGCTCCAACAACTGACCTATCAGATGTATGGGGGGAAAAACGTACAGAATCCCGGGCGGCCACGGAATCGGTCCCAGACCTGCCCAACTATGTCCGGATGTAATCCCCACTCGTCAGGGTGAGGACCGCCCCGCGACATCACACCTGCACCCACATTCACCCTGCCGGGGATGTGGAGAGCCCTCAGGCTGCGCAGATGGAGAACGCCCATAGCCAGCCGACCGCCGCCCGGTGCAGACGGGGGGAGCGTACTCCTCCCTGTCTGTCGATATACGATGCTGACGTCGTGTTGTCTGTCCTGATCAAAACACGTTTGAGGACCAGAAGGACTGCCTTCAATTCCAACACATTGAATGTAGCGCAGACCGGGCAGCTTGGTCTTGCCAGCTGCCCCCTACTGCGTTGGCCCGACGCGTCCCCCCCCCCAGTGAGGGAGGCGTCGGTGAAGACCGTGACGTGTGACAGCCTGCTGCCCATGGGGACCCCCCTGGTGAGGGCCCCAGGCCCTCCCCAGAGGGCGAGGTCCCCCAGTACTGACATGGGGAACCTTAGCCACTTCCACTTGCCTCTCACCGGGTCTATTTCCATACTGGAAAACCACCTCTGTATCCTCCTCATGAGGTGAAGAGGAGGCCAAGAGGGACCACGGAATGAGCAGATGCGATCATACCGAGCAGGCGCATCACGGACAGCGCCGTAACCGTCCTAGGACGGAACCTCCCGAGCGTGTTGATAACACGCTCTGAGAGGGATGCCCATATAGACCTTGAGCTTAGAATAAGCCCAAGTACTCCATCCGTTGACTGGGAAGAGGAGTACTCTACTTCCAGTCTACAGCAAACCCCATGCTGGTGAGGAATTCCACCACCTGCCTGGTATGAGACCTGACAATCTACCTTGACCGCCAAGGACCAGAACGTCGTCCAGGGCAGAATACACTTTGTAACCCCTGACGACGCAGAGGCCCCAGTGCGGTCTCCACGCACTTGGTGAAGATGCAGGGAGCCAGAGAATAGCCGAACGGCAGCCTCTGGTACTCATACGCTAAACCCTGCAAAGGAAGCGTAGGTAAGCCCTAGGATGGAAGATCGGGGATGCGAATACGCATCCTATAGGTCTATGGAGGAGAACCAGGCCCCCACCTGACAGCGTTCAACAGGTGGGAGACGGTCCAAAATGCTGAACCTTCCATGGGACAGGTCCAGCATGGGTCTGACACCCCCCCTCCAGATTTCTCGAGCACCAGAGAATACCGGGAGGAAACGCCACGCATCGCGTCCTCCTTTGGGACCACGACGATGGCTTGCTTCGCCCACACAGAGATTGGATCTCGTTGGCCAGAGCTGTCACTGCTGGTGACCCTGACAATAGGGTCTGTACCAAACCTGAAAACGGGTGGGGTTGTGTAAACACAAGTCCCCGCCTCAGCGTTCTCTACATCCACCTCGACATATGGTACTGCTGTAGCCATATGTGATGATACTCCTAAAACGCACCTGCCGCAATTTGGCGCTGGTCCGTTAGGAACTGTAGATAGGCGGCCCGGTCCCGCCCGCTGTGCGTAGCTAACCCTGGACCCGCTAACCGTGCGAGCAGAGCGTTCCGTGGATTCGGGACATCGGACCCTGACACTACCCACGAGGCAATCGCACCCAAGGGGGGACCCCGACAGAAAGGGCCGGTTTGATACAGGGGAAGCTGACATCATACTAGGTGACAAAAGCTCCCCCACTGAACACCCCTCCAGCATGGACAGCTGAGGAATTGTTCTACAGCTGGACATGCAAGGTGTGAGACCCCCACACTGCCCGATAGGGTGGGTTCCCACACACCATAGCCCTGCAGTGATATTACGACCACCCAAATCACGCGCGCCTGCCAGACCACTGCCGGTCTTCCGGGAGTGGGAGGCACTAACGTGATACCCGGCCTGGCGAAGGCGAGGTCGGGGGAACCCGCACTGTTTGCCTCAAGAGGTCTCGAGCCCCCCTGCTGACAACCTTTGTAGTTGACAGACGTAACACCAGGCTCAACCAAACACAGACGCAGAACGTGTGGCGTGGGAGCCGCTTGACAGCACAACATTCTCACGGACAGACCCAGTCTCAGCCATCAACTGGGTGTCTGCCCCTGTCCCCATGAGAAGTGAAACGTGGGGCTGCTTGCGCTTCATTGAAGACATGCGGCCCGCAGCCAAAGGAAACAAATCAGAGTCCTTATCCCACTGGTGTTGGGGGGAGAGTGACCGGAGAGCGAGCTGCACACAGCTAGACGGTGACGGTTTTTTAGGGCGTGCTCATCTAATGTAGCCGATCCCTCGACCGCCAAGGCTGTCGGCCTTGTGGTCACCTGTTGACGTTGTGCCCAGGGTACCTCAGGCGGGGGAAACATGGCCGCTGGTTGAGGGCCTCGCCACAGCCGCTGGCGAGGCCGTGCTCTCACCTCTGGCTGCGTGGTGTGAGGCGGTGTGGGGCCTAGGTCAAATACCGCCCGCGCTCCAGCGGAAAGACCAAAGTCCCTCTGTCCCTCGAATCAAGTGAGAAACCGAAAAAAAAAAAAAATAAAAAATAAAAAAAAAAGATTTTTATTATTATTATTTTTTACTTTTTTTTTTTTTTTACTTTTTTCTTTTCATGTCAACGTTCACACGCACAATATATGCTTACCTAGGATTTGACTTGATTCAACAACAAAACTGTCGAAATTGTAGTTATTTGAAGTTTGGATATTTTTTTAACGACTGGGGTATGTAAATAAAATTTCTTGAGACTAAAGTACCGAAAAAAGGTACCGTTGGGTACCGGTATCGATTCACAGGTACCGGTACCGGTATCGGTTCAAATGTGAAAGGTACCCATCCCTACTTGCGGCTAGGTCAAAGCTAATAACGTCAAAACCTTGCGCGATGTTTCAACGTCGGCTGGCCTTCAAGGCCCCGCCACCCGACACCATTTTTGACAGAAAAAACGGCAATTCGAACAATGTTACTAATCGCTGCTAATTCTATACCGTGGCGGTATAGGCTTAACAGCCCACCAGCCACCCGCCGGGCCGACTCACCTCATGGTCGGGCGGGGCACTGTTCCAACATGCCAGAGGCAAAGGACTGATGCCACCTGCTTCACAAGCACGGAGCACCAGTGGTGGTTGCAACCAGCAACTTCCACTGTGGTGTGCACCCATGAAGGGGTTAATGAATAAATTAACTAAAACTCCACCAACACACAATGTTAAGGGGATGCAGACCAGAGAAACACCAGTCCCGCACACCATTCATAAATTCACAAAAAGCACACCAGCCCTAGGCCTCAGCCCATTCACCCATGAAAAAGGTAAACAAGCCCCCGTCAAAACTCCCAACAGCAGACACCGATTGACCGTCAGCATGAATGGTTAAGAGGAGGGAAGACCTTTTTAAAAAGACAGCCCTCAGCGGGGAATAAAAAAGAACAGTAACCCAGCATCGTAGCATAGCGTTAGCCGCGCGCTCCAGGATAACCGGGAAAACGACAACGTTTACCCAGATATCCTGCCCCTTGCGCCAATACACAACTCGGTTGTCTCACTGGACAACGAGCAGTATCACTAACGCCAGCATTGTTATGCCTAGTGGCGCAGACCCTACCTGGGCGCGACCTAGCCACGACAGCTAGCCGCCGTGCGACGTCCCTCGATCCGCTGTCAGAAGACGAGGAAACCCCAGGACAGGCCCGATGCGCTGTCAGAACGTGCCGAGAAGATTCCAGGGGCTGGCAAATCTCCGGCGAAAACCCAACCTTGTTCAATTTCTCTCTGCATATCATAACAACTAGTTCATGGAATCAGTGGCGGCCGGCCGATAGTGGGCGCTAGAGCGCCGCCCTCCCTGGTTAAAAGAAGAAAGAATTATTTGCGAGGAGGAAGCAGCCTATTCATCCCCCAGCTGGGCCGCCTGTAGCTGTTCCGCAACTGTAGCTACTTCCGGGGTAGGCCTGATTGGCCCCGACAGGCACGTGACAGGCGCGGCCACGCCCCGCGGCAGCCTCAGGACGCGCAACGAGGCTGCTGTGGTTCACAGGCGCTTTCCGCCTTCAACGCCGCCCGCAGCAGAAGGAGTTTGCGGCGCCTTTCACTGTCTAATAATATTAATCACTGTTCAATGTACTAATAATATACAATACGGTGTAGTGGGCACTTACATGGGCACTTACCTGGACGGGACATAATCCACCTACACTGTCACTTTAAGGACACTGGGCATCCGGGGTATCTAGAGCGGCCATATTAACGCTTGACTTTGTTTTTTTTTGTTTTGTGACCAACTTTTTATTTTGTCTTTTTTTTTTAAACAAGTTCAGAGGAAGGACATTCACATCAGCATTTCATATTAATTCACACAGTGGCATACAAAGTGTCTTTTCAGTATATATTGTCCGTCAGTATATTCATATACTGTGTAGCCTGCCTGTTGCAGTTGTGACAGTCTTTTCCTCCGTTCTGGCGGTCCTGTGGCTGCGAGACAGCCCAGGTCGCTTCTTAACCCCACTCCCAGCCCCCCGGGTTTGCATAGACATTTTAGGAGAGGGGGAAACCTTGATGCATACATGTATAGGATACTCTTAATTAGAAAATAAATCATAATTATGTTTGTTAGATAACCAAGTAATAGGGAAAAATACAATACAGTTTAGAAACAACCACAACAAATTATAGCAGTAAACAGAAAAGGAAAAGATAAATGGAAAAGATAAATGGAAACAACAGCAACATGATTTTTGTTCATTCTCTGGTGTCAAGGTACAAGTGTTCAACCTAGTGGAGTACTGATTTTACCTTCTGGGCCGCAGTAAGTAATATTTGGATTGATTCTGTCCTTGCTCCCTGTGCTCTAGCACTGGATGCCTCTAATCTCAATACTTCGTAGAAGGACAGTTTCCAACGGTAAATATTGAGACTATGGGGTGGTTTCCATCTCATTACGAGCATTTTCTTTGCTGCCGTTAAACCGGCCAGAAACACTCTCTTTTTGTGAGGTGTTAATTTTAGAGATGAATCATCATTTAATAATAAAATGTGTGGCAAACAAGGTATGTTTATCTCTGTTATATTAGTGAGAAATAATGCAACCTTGGCCCAAAAAGCGAGTACTCCTGGACATTCCCACATCATATGTATGTATGTTCCTATAACTTTTTGCGGACATAAAGCACATAGAGGACTTTGTAATATTTTTATTTGACAGAGTTTCCTGGGTGACAGATAAAATCTTTGTATAATTTTGTAATGAGTTAATTGGTTATTATAATTACGAGAGGTTAGTGGAATATTATCCCATACATTCTGCCAATTTATGCAGGCATTGTAATTCTTTAAGTCTATGTTCCAGACAGTGGTATTACCTGTAGTTCTGTTTAGTTTTCCTTGTATTTTATTATATAACCCAGAAACAAAACCATTTTTAACATTTATGCCATTCACTATATTCATTAAAGGGTGACCTGGTAAAGGCTGATTCCATGGGACACCATAAGTGCGCATTGCAGTGCGTAACTGTAAATAAAAAAAGAAGGATGTACTAGGGACATTATAGATTTGTTTGAGCTCTTGAAATGATCTGAGACCGTATTCACTGTATATGTCAGATAGTTTGTGAATACCTTGTCTTTGCCAATTGGGAAATGTAGCTGGTTTCCCTCCCAACAGTAAGAAGTTGTTATCAAAAATAGGGGTATCTATGTGCCATTTTGTGTTCCATTGTCCCGTTTCGGCAATATATTTCCAGACGTAAATTGAATGTGCTATAATTGGGCCGAATTTAGTACGGCAAAAGCTTGGGGATAGACCAGAAAAGAGTATATCTTTGAATGTATATGGAGATACAATGTGCCTCTCCATATTCACCCATGGTATGTCAGAATCATTATTGAACCATCTTAGCAACGGTCTGAGCATAAAAGAAAAATAGTACTGTTCAAAATTAGGAACAGCTAGCCCTCCTGCTTTCCTACTGTTTTGGAGTGTGGAATTGCTGATTCGTGGATGTTGTTCACGCCATATAAATTTGAATACTAGTCCCTGTAGCTTCTCCCAAAATCCTGGAGGTGGCGGTAAATGAATCATGCTTACCAGAAAATTGATCTTAGGGAGAATGTGGGTCTTGACTACTGAAAGCCTGACTGAAAATGGGATTAATAATAGTGACCAACGGTTTAACTCGTCAGATATTACCTTCTTAAGGCTCTTGTAATTTTTTGACACAATTTTGTCAATGGATGTGTATATATCTATACCTAAATATCTGAAACCAGAGCCCACTGGTATTTCTGTATGTAGTTGGGGACTACTTGCTGCTGTATTTAGGGGAAGTAAAATTGATTTATTCAAGTTGATCTTGTAGCCTGAAATAAAACTAAAATGTTTAATAGTGTCTAGGACTACAGGTAGGGACCGTGGTGTATTGTCAAGAAATAATAACAGATCGTCTGCGTACAGACAAATTTTATGGTAGGTGTTATTTACTATTATGGGTTTTATTTCGGCACAATTTCAAATTTTTTGGGCCAAGGGTTCAAGAGATAACGCAAATAATAATGCGGAGGCGGGGCAACCCTGCCTGACGCTACGTCTGATAGGGAAGGGTGTGGAACACTGATTGGATGTGATAACCATGGCCGTTGGATTATGATATAAGATTTTGAGCATATTTATAAACGCTTGACTTTGTTTGTTGTGGTATCCATGGCTATGCTATTAAATGATGCACACTGATGTGTGGTCAAAGAAACTTCACTCTCTTTGGTCGTGATTTCCCGTCTCCTACATTGGTGAACCTGACGTTCTTGGACGCTTTCAAGAACGATTGAACAATGGAACAGGCAGTCGCGCGGAAGTTTATGGAAGCAGCAGTTGCGCTGAAATTGCCAGAGTTCTGGGAAACGCAACTACTGCATGGTTTGTGCAGGCGGAGGCGCAGTTTGCAATAAAGAGATAACGGAGGATGACACTAAGTACTATCACGTTGTCGCTGTGCTGGGGACTAACACGGCAGCCAGAGTGGTGAGTCTACTCACAAACCCTCCGGCGCACGATAAATATGGCATGCTGAAGGCACACTTGTTGAAGTGTTTTGAACTGTCTGAGGTGGAACGAGCTAACCGGCTGTTTTCATTGCAAGGTCTGGGCGACAGTAAACCGTCCGAGCTTATGGATAGGATGTTGGCGTTGATGGGAGAACATGAGCCCAACCATTTTCTCTTCCGACAGCTGTTCTTGCGGCAGTTACCGGCTCAGGTAAGGGCTGCCTTGGCCAACACAACAATAAATGACTGCCGTATGTTAGCCGCGGAGGCGGATAAGTTCTTTTTGGCCAGCCAGCAGCAACACTGTACGGCCGTGTTCTATCATGACCAACCCTCTACCTCTCACCATGGGGATTATACCGTCGCTGCTGCGGTGGCAGCCCCTCGCCAGCGAGGGAGAGACACTGGCTGGTGTTTCTTTCACACAAAGTATGGAGCCAGGGCTAACCAATGCCGTCCCCCATGTACTTACAAGGGGCCGGGAAACGCCCGGGCCGGCGCTCAACAGTGGCCATGAGCGTTGGTGGGGCCGGCAGGCTACTGTTTATTCGGGACAACATCTCAGGCAGGCGTTTCATGTGCGACACAGGGGCACAGAGAAGCGTGCTGCCTGCGTCAAGGGTGGACACCCTGGCCGACGGGCATGGGCTCCCTATGGAAGCTGCCAATGGTACTACGATCCGCACGTATGGCAGTAGGCTAGTGGAGTTGTGTTTTGGTGACCGGCGGTTTAGCTGGAACTTCATTACTGCTGATGTGTCTGTGCCCCTGCTGGGTGCTGATTTTCTGTGTGCCTATGGATTGTTGGTGGATGTCAGGAACAATCGATTGATCGACGCCACCACCTTTTGTTCATTTGAATGTACTGTCGGGGCAGCGCCTCCTGTGGGTTTGTCTAACATGTTGTCTGTTACAGATGAGTTTCACCAGCTGCTAGCCGAGTTCCCTGTCCTTACCCAGCCCACTTTCTCGTCCTCCACCAGTAAGCACGGTGTGGAGCATCACATCGCTACGGCAGGTGCGCCAGTCTACTCCCGGGCTCGGCGCCTAGATCCTGCCAAGCTGGCCGTGGCCAAGGCAGAGTTTTCCAACATGGAGAACCTGGGTATTATCCGTCGTTCTGACAGCCCATGGGCCTCACCCCTTCACATTGTCCCCAAGGCTGCCGGCGGGTGGCGCCCGTGTGGCGATTACCGCCGCCTTAACGAGGTAACCACACCGGACCGATACCCGGTTCCACATATTCAGGATTTTTCCACCCACCTGGCCCGGAAGCTCATATTTTCAAAAATAGATTTAGTTCGAGGTTACCACCAGGTGCCGGTCCACCCAGCGGACATCCCTAAGACGGCGGTGATTACTCCCTTTGGTTTGTTTGTGTTATGGTTTGACACCGACCCCAAACGCAAACGGCACAGAGAGAGTTGTTTCAGAGTTAGCCAAAATCAAGGGCGTGTTTATTTACTGAGTAAACAGAAAGAATTTGGTGGAGAACAGAACAAACTGGGAAACAGGCATGTGAGGAATGTTTGCTGCTCTGCAGCTTCTCCCGGGGGGTTACGTTTGTGGAATCTGTCCGTGACGTCTGAGCCGCTCTGCAGAATCCTCCCAGCATATACTCCGGGGTGGAGGCGGATAGGGAGAGAGAGAGTCCGAGTTAGCTCAGTGCACAATTGAAAACTGACAGGTGACAGGTGAAGTGACTTGTCCAAACAAATAAATCCAAGTGACAGAATCTTCGGTGTGAAACACACAGTGAGCAATGTCCAAACAATAAATCCAAGTGACAGAATCTTCGGTGTGAAACACACAGTGAGCAATGTCCAAACAATAATAAATCCAAAGTGAATATCCAACAGGCAAAAAGGGTGAGAACAGTCTGAACAAAAAACAGGATCTCTTCAGTGCTTTAACACACACAAAAAACGATTGAATCCAAAAGACTGTCTTACAAAAAACTCACCAGAGCGCTGTGCGTGAAGCAGGCGGATCAAACAGGGCGAGCGCTTCGTAACGGGGAAGCAGGTTCTCCAAACGGAATACTTCTCGAGTGTCCTGGGAGGCAAAGAACAGGGAAAGCAGCGACGGAAGGAAACGGCAAATGCAGAGAATATTTCAGAACGATCCAACATCAATAATAGGGGAATCAGGGTATATAAAGCCAAGGGGTGCTTAATGACAAGCTGTGACAGCTGCGGGATGAGATTGATCATTGCTCCAGAAGCGTGTGGTTGGGGGAGCACCAATCAAATGGCATCTACAGGAAGAAGCGTGTGGAGAGGAGAATGCAATTAATTAACCGAAATATCTTAAAGGAACAGAGCGAGTGGGTGAGCAGCGGACAAAACCTCACAGTTTGAGTTCTTGCGCATGCCATTTGGGCTTAAAAACACAGCACAGACATTCCAGTACCACCAAGGCAGAGCACTTGTCCCATCTCAGGACCCTTTTCCACCGACTCAGTCAGCATGGACTCATAATTAACCCAGCTAAATGTCAGTTTGGGCTGTCTAGGATCGATTTCCTCGGGCACCACGTCACCAAAGATGGGGCAGTTCCCCTCCCATCTAAGGTTGACGCCATAGCAAATTTTCCACTGCCACCCACCATCAAGGCTCTGCAAGAGTTCCTTGGCATGGTACATTTTTACCATCGGTTTGTCCCCCGGGCTGCTCAGCTAATGCGACCTCTTTACGAGGCTCTCAGGGGTAAAATCGCCAAACATGTGGTGGACTGGACGGACGAGAGACGCAAGGCGTTTGTCGATACTAAAACCGCCCTGGCCAATGCAACCAGGCTGGCACACCCACTTCCCAACGCCCCTGTTGCCATCACCACTGATGCTTCAGACTATGCTGTTGGAGCGGTATACGAGCAGTGGGTGAGTGGGGCTTGGCAGCCACTGGCGTTTTTTAGCCGACAGCTTCGTCCTAATGAGTGCAAATATAGCACTTTTGATAGGGAGCTCCTCGCCCTCTATCTGGCCGTGCGGCATTTCCGTTCCCTGCTGGAGGCTTGTTCGTTCACGGCATTTGTAGACCACCGGCTCACTTTTCCCACTTCAATGACAGAGCCTCTGTTTAATAATATTGTCGCGGCGGAGCTCCGTCGCGGCAGCATTATGTAGCAGTAATCCCCCCTTCTTTACCATCGACAAACTAGCTCAATTGGTAACCCTGCTTGGCTGTGGATCCTATGGTCCTAAGTTTGATTCCCTTAAGTTTTTTTGTTTTTTTGATAAATGATAAATGATTGCATGACTGCCGACTGCGGCGCGATTATTATGACTGATGACTGCGATCTCGACGCTGTACATATGTCTCTATACTATTTTATTTCATACAACAATGTATGCCTTTCAAATGTTAAATGATAAATGATTGCATGACTGCCGACTGCGGCGCGATTATTATGACTGATGACTGCGATCGCGACGCTGTACATATGTCTCTATACTATTTTATTTCATACAACAATGTATGCCTTTCAAATGTTAAATGATAAATGATTGCATGACTGCCGACTGCGGCGCGATTATTATGACTGATGACTGCGATCGCGACGCTGTACATATGTCTCTATACTATTTTATTTCATACAACAATGTATGCCTTTCAAATGTTAAATGATAAATGATTGCATGACTGCCGACTGCGGCGCGATTATTATGACTGATGACTGCGATCGCGACGCTGTACATATGTCTCTATACTATTTTATTTCATACAACAATGTATGCCTTTCAAATGTTAAATGATAAATGATTGCATGACTGCCGACTGCGGCGCGATTATTATGACTGATGACTGCGATCGCGACGCTGTACATATGTCTCTATACTATTTTATTTCATACAACAATGTATGCCTTTCAAATGTTAAATGATAAATGATTGCATGACTGCCGACTGCGGCGCGATTATTATGACTGATGACTGCGATCGCGACGCTGTACATATGTCTCTATACTATTTTATTTCATACAACAATGTATGCCTTTCAAATGTTAAATGATAAATGATTGCATGACTGCGGCGCAATTATTATGATGACTGCGATGTGAAAGGCGCCGCAAACTCCTCTTCCTCCTCTGCGGGCGGCGTTGAAGGCGGAAAGCGCCTGTGAACCACAGCAGCCTCGTTGCGCGTCCTGAGGCTGCCGCGGGGCGTGGCCGCGCCTGTCACGTGCCGGTGCCTAGCCCCCTCCACTCCGTTTTCATGGGCGCTCATTTCTGCTCCGCCGTAATTGCGCATCTCACAGGGCAAAATGCAAATACGTATAACTAAATACGTACGTACAACATAGCGCTGTCAAATACGATACCAGAGGGCGCTTGCTCAAGTGCCCGATGTAGTCACTATTGGCTGAGAGTGGCACGTGACATCGCGTCCCCAGACGTTGGGCTCTGGGCTCTGGCTCTGCAGATATTATGCTATTTGAGGGGCTACTAGGAAATAGTAGTTGTCGGAAATTGCTAATAATCACAAGATACTGTACATTCAGACAGTGTTGGATCTAACTAAATAGATTTATATGGACACTTTTATGGAAAGTTCAAGCCTGGAGTCTGGACCACAAAGCTTCTCGAAGGGTAGGCTATACTCTGTCTTAGCTGGTTCGACAACAAACAACAACACGCTATAATGGCTAGCTGGATGCAGTCTGGACAGTGGACATATACATCAACTATTTTATTTCATACAACAATGTATGCCTTTCAAATGTTAAATGATAAATGATTGCATGACTGCGGCGCAATTATTATGATGACTGCGATGTGAAAGGCGCCGCAAACTCCTCTTCCTCCTCCACCTCGATCGAGCCTTCGAGGTGACAGCACCAAGGCTCTGGAACGCTCTCCCCCTGGACCTGCGAACTGCCCCCTCTGAGAACTCTTTTAAAAAACAACTAAAAACACATTTGTTCAGGCAGGCTTTTGATCACACATAGGCGCCTTTTTCTTGTCCTCACTGTTCTATAGTGTTGTTTTAATTAGTGACTCATGATTTTATCCAAATTCTTTTATTCTACTTTTTCTATCTGGTTTCACTGTTTTTAACTACTGTTTGTCTATTGTCATTTATTTCTGATTTTGTTTTTATTGTGTTTTTATATTAACCTGTAGTGTAAAGCACCCTGTGCATTCGTGCTGTGAAGGGTGCTATATAAATAAAGGTCATTCATTCATTCATTCATTCAACAGTCTGGGACAGTGGATATATACATCAACAGTCTGGGACAGTGGATATACACTTTATCAAGCCCTCCTGGACCGCGTTTTTCAAACTAAACAAAGTGAGTTGCGGTCTCTCTCTCTCTCTCTATCTCTCTCTCGCTCTCTCTCTCTCGCTCTCTCTCTCTCGCTCTCTCAACACAGCGATGCTGTGTTGTTGTTGAACTATAACTAATTAATTTCGCCGTGGGTGATGCATAATCAACCGGACAATGAATGGTAACTTGTTTAAAATGACAAGATATACATATGTGTTCATTATTGGATTGATCAGAGAGAGAGTGGAGTTTCTTTTGGATTTAAAAGAAGTGGATTATGGCTTGTTCAATATCTCGCCCAGTCTATGTTTGAATGAATGAAAACTTTATTTAACAGATTGCAGAATGGGTACAATACAGTACGGCTCAATACATACAATTGTTAAGGGGATGCAGACCAGAGAAAGACGTTTGTCTTGTTTACATCAGGGTCCCCCATTTTCAATTCATATAGATAGTTTAATAGCTAGCCTTGGCTCGTTTAACAATATGCAAAATATGTGTACAGCCCTGTACTCATACTGAAATTATTCTTGGTATATACTACACATACTAGGTCTGATTGTGTAACGAATCGATTCCACGTCGCGCTGTGTGTGAGTGAGAGAGAGAGAGAGAAAGAGAGAGAAGGAGAGATAGAGGGGGATACTAATTAATTCCGCCCCCCCCCCCCCCCCCCCCCCCCCCCCCCGAGGAGGAATTCACCAGCCGCCACTGCATGGAATGCACTGCAACATCCATGATGGAAACAAAAAAGAGGAAGGGCGAGTGTGACCATGTCCGGTGTCTTATAGTAGGGGACACTGGGGCGGGGCTTGGTCAAGTGCATGGGTGAATTGTTTTCGTTAATGAAGTACAGTAGGTACTGGAGATGAGGTATATCTCGGTATGGCGAAGAGCGAGACGCGATTGGCCAGTACGATTATATAACTGAAATCATCAGTCTATGCTACAAAAAACTATTCAGTTCCAAAACTAAAACCATTTTATAATAATAATAATAATAACTTGATTAACTTAATATTTGTATAGCACCTTTCATACAGAAATTGCTATTCAAAGTGCTTCACAGCAGTAAAGAATACAGGCATAAGATGAGCATAAAGTGCAGACATATAAAACCTCATTGGTTACAGACATATAAAACAAGGGGTGTATTCGTCCCGCGAATTTACGGTACGGCCATCACGGTGCGGTACGCGTGCCATACGACGAATACGCCTCAGCGCAAACACACCAGTCGCACATGCGAGAACAGCGCGCAGCACACCGTCACATTCGGGATACAGACTGTGACGAGCGAGCGAGAGAGAGGGAGAGAGAGAGAGACAGAGAGGGAGAGAGAGGGACACGGAGCACCCCACACACACCGCGAGCGTGGGGAAACACACACACGCAGTCGGGAGCGCGCACAAAACGCTCCGCATCCCTCCCTAGACTTCAGTTCAAAGCGGGCGAAAGTGCACGAGAAAGGCACATTTACATTGGAACAGCTGCAGGGTCGTTTTCTTGTTTGCTCAATAACGTTAACCAAATGAAACCAATGGAAAGACACACACACGCGTCACCGACACACACACGCGCGCCAACAAACACATCAACATTCTCCCCACAATCAAATAAAAAAAAGAAACATACTTTTCCGGACAGATCATCTGAGCTCCACTGTGTAAATCCAAATAATCCTCTGCCATTGTTGTAAGTAACATGTCATCTGTTCTCTAGTATTCAGTCTCGTCGTGAAGTTAATTCTCTCTGGAAGTGAAACTGAAACTTAAGGATGCGCAAGGATAAGTTGTTAAAGGGGTAGGCAAGTGGATGCCTGAACACAGAATGACACCAGTATCACTGACTACCACGGCAAGCCTATAGAAAATTATTCTATTTAATAATTATTATTATTATCATAAATATAATATATAAGGGGAGCTCCAGTAGCTCACCGCGTACCTCGAACGCTATTTCGGCGTCGGGGACAACCGTGCGCGTCACGGATCTGGGGTAGCGAGTTCGACTCCCGGACAAGCCGTACTTTCTCAGAGTGTCTTTCCCCCCATCTATACCCACATTCAACCTGTTTCTGTCGGTCATACTTGACCAGAAAAAAGCGATAAACGCGAAAAAAAACCAGCTGACTGGTCAAAGTTTAAAAAAAAATATATATATAATAAATAAAAAAATAAAAATTATATAATTATTATAAATATTTAGTTTCTGTTGTACCGAACTCGTACAGAACCGTGACCCCAATACCGAGGTACGTACCGAACCGTGGCTTCTGTGTACCGTTACACCAAAAAAAGATTTGCAGCAATGTAAGGCAAATCACAGTTTTTCACATTAGGATCTAACATCCCAATAGGCCTCTCTGTTTATGGTTTGATTCAGTTTTAAAATAGGCAGTAATAAAAATATTAAAATAGAATAGACAGTAAAATTATGCAGTACTGTAGTGCGTTAAAATAGTTCAATAAAATAATAAGATACAATAACATTTACAGTACAACAGAGCAGTGCATCGCTCATAACACTTTATATAACAGAGCAGTGCATCGCTCTTAATACTTTGAGTTTCTTTACAAAGTTCTGTTCTAAAATACAACAGAGCAGTGCATCGCTCTTAAAGGGGAACTATCTTATAAATGGCCTTTTCCAGTGGTTTGCATTGTTTTCTAGCAATGTGGGGTTGTACCAACACTGACTAGATGTGAAATTCTCATTCAGTCGCATTCCGCCAGTTCAGCTGAGACAAGATCCTCCCCCACTAAACCAAGCCATTCTGAATTTACATCGATCTGTGACGTGTAAGAATTCTGATCTGCATACCTCAGCTCCTTCTGTGGTTGTAGCCACTGCCCACAATCAACAATTCAAGGAAGTTAGTGTAACATTGAAGTTATGATCAAAACGGAGCGAGTGGAAATAATGCGGACACCACTTCCCCAAAAGAGAGAAAAAGAGAGAGAGAGAGAGAGAGAGAGAGAGAGAGAGAGAGAGAGAGAGAGAGAGAGGCTCATGCGGTGCGAGTCTCGGAGCGATCTCTCCTCTCCTCTCTGCCCCTGCTTTTTGCACACACTCGAGACTCGAGCCGCTCACACATGCACACACGCTCGCTCTGTGCTCTCGTCTCTCTGTCTGTCTCTCTCCCTCTCTCTCTCTCCCTCTCTATCTCTCTCTCCATCTCTCTATCTGTCTCTCCCTCTCTATCTATCTTTCTCCCCCAAAGGTATCTGCCAGTGCAGGTGGGTGACTGTCACTCAAAGCGCATTGCGAGTATGGGCGGAGACCAGCCAAAAACAGCTTGGAATCTGGAAGGGCAGAAAGTGGTCCACCAAAGTACTTGATTGAAAATACATAACAATGAATTTTATTGAAAAAAACCTTACAGATGTGTTCCATAGACTCACAGGAATTGTGTAAAATTGCCCAAATAGTGAAAAAAATTGCAAAATAGTTCCCCTTTAACACTTTGTGTTTCGGGCGGCTAAGTGGCGCAGTGGGCAAGGCGCTCGCCACTAATGCAGGAGATGCTGGGTTCGAGCCCAGCTCTCAGCATTGCTACCAGCTTGGCTGGTCGTTCATACTAATACAATTGGCAGTATTAGGGGGTGGGAAGCTGGTGGGTGGGGATCGGACGTTGTGGACAGCGACTCCTACAGGTCGGTCGGTGCGCCTGCGCAGCAGAATCAGGAAGCGATGAGGGCGGCGTGTCCCTCCCACGCAGACCCTCGCCACTTTGAGTTTCTTTACAAAGTTCAGTTCTAATTTGCTTTATAGAACAACAGAGCAGTGCAGCGGAAATGGTGGTTATTACGTTACCATTGACTGTTAGAAGGCTCGATGTCTGGTCAATGTAACATAATAAGGAGACGGTAGCCAAAGTCCAACAAAGGTTTTTAATTCAAGTCAAGTCAAGTCAAGAGTTTTATTTGTCACGGCATACGAGTATACAATGAAATGCGGGTGGTCTTGCCCGCAACGATGTGCAATACAGTGGTACAACATATAATAGAATCCAATACAAAAAACATTGTGCAATAACAGGTAACAGGCAACATGGTGTGATATCTCGGCATTTGTACATAGTTATTTACAGAGTATATAGGACATGCTAGGTAGCTTTGGTAGTGCAATACACTGTTACTGTTGCTAATACTAGTTTAAAGTGGCCTTTCCTTTTGGCAATAAGTGTGGGTGTGTGCGGCATGAGTGTGTGCCCGCTCATGTTAAAGTGTCAAAGTGGCTGCTAGTGTGTGAGCGTGCACAGCGTGCGTGTCGTGTGTGTGCTCATGTGTGCTTATGTGTGGATAGTTCAGTGTTCTGTGGTACTCAATGTTCATTGTTCAAGACTCTGATGGCCTGGGGGAAGAAGCTGAGCCTAAGCCTCTCTGTCCTAGTAGCTGGGGTTCGCAGGCGTCTGCCTGACCTCAGCAGCTGAAACAGGCTGTTATTGGGGTGGTGGGGGTCTTTCATTATTCTGCAGGCTCTGGATTTGCACCTCTTGTTGTATAGAACCTGCAGGGGAGGTAGTGCAATACCCGTGGTACGCTCGGCTGAGCGCACCACTCTCTGTAGGGCCTTCTTGTCCTGTGCCGTGCTGTTTCCATACCAGGCAGTGATGTTTCCGGTCAAGATGCTCTCTACAGCTCCTGAGTAGAAGGACTGGAGTATCTTCCCCGATACTCTGAACTTCCTTAACTGTCTCAGGTGGTAGAGGCGCTGTTTCGCCTTCTTTACTACTGTGTCTATGTGTGTTGACCATGTCAGATCCACATGGTAGCCCCGTTAATCATCAGTGGTGTGTGTGTCTCCTGCTGTCCTCTCCTATAATCCACGATCAGCTCCTTGGTTTTACCAATGTTCAGGAGCAGGCTGTTGTCCTGGCACCAGCGTTCCAGTACCTCAACCTCCTCCCGGTAGGCCTTCTCGTCGTTGTCCGAGATCAGCCCCACCACCACCGTGTCGTCTGCAAACTTCACTATGGAGTTGGAGCTGAACTTGGCCACACAATCGTGTGTGTAGAGTGAGTACAGCAGGGGGCTCAGAACACAGCCCTGGGGGGACCCAATGCTCAGGGTGATGGTGTTGGAGGTCTGACCCCCCACCCTGACCGCCTGGGGTCTTTCACTCAGAAAGTCCAGTACCCAGGCGCTCAGGGCGGAGCTCAGACCCAGCTCGATCAGCTTGTCCACCAGTCTGGTGGGGACTATGGTGTTGAACGCTGAGCTGTAGTCAATGAACAACAGTCTCACATAGCCCCCCTTCTGACGGTCAAGGTGAGAGAGGGTGCTGTGCAGTACCTGGGAGACCGCGTCGTCAGTGGACCTGTTTGTCCTGTATGCAAATTGCATAGGGTCCATATCACTGGGGAGGGAGGCACAAATGTGGTCCTTGACCAGCCTCTCGAAACATTTCATGACCACAGAGGTGAGTGCCACCGGTCTGTAGTCATTTGGACATGTTGGGGAGGGTTTCTTCGGTACAGGGATGATGGTAGACATCTTGAAGCAGGCAGGGACCACTGACTCCGCCAGGGATTGATTAAATATGGCGGTGAACACCGGGGCCAGCTGGTTGGCACAGGACTTAAGTATGCGTCCTGTTATACCATCTGGGCCAGCAGACTTCCTGGTGTTCACCTGCATAAATGCTCTTCTCACACTGTGTTCCGACAACAAGAGAGCGTCCCCGCCCCCCCCGCGGTTGCCCCCCCCCCCTCCACAACAGCCGGCGCGCCAGTGACGTCACTAGCCGGAGAGCCAGCAGCGCCACTGTCTACACCAAACCGGGCGTAGAAAGAGTTGAGCTTGTCCGCGAGGGAGGCGTCGTCGCTCCCCATTGAGGGGGCGCTGACTTTGTAGTCAGTTATTGTCTTCAGTCCCTGCCATAATCCTCTTGTGTCGTTTTGTGCCATTTGTGTCTCCAGTTTGTCAGCATATGTCCTCTTAGCAAGTTTAACAGCCTTGCGTAGAGTATAGACTGAAGCCTTATACTCCTCCATGTTTCCTGACTCTCTACCCAGGTTGTAAGCGGTGGTGCGAGAGTTCAGAGCTGCTCTAATAGTACTGTCCACCCACGGTTTCTGGTTTGGGAAAACCTGCACCTTTTTCGTGAGGACGATACTATCAGCTATTGTTGTTATATAGCTCACCACTGTGTCTGCGAGCTCGCTGACGTCACTGGCGCTGCCTTGGAACATGTCCCAATCCGTGTCTGCTAACACTTCCTGGAGCGTGGCCGCTGATTCGTCAGTCCACTTCTTTGTCTCACGTGACACGACGGCGTCGCGTGATCTTTGTTGGTATGCGGGGAATAACAAGATGGAGTCGTGATCACTCGAGCTTGAAGACCCCGTTAATGGCGGAGCGGCTACTGCCTTGTAGCCGGCTCTGAACGGGGAATAACAGTGGTCTAGCGTGTTCCTCCCTCTCGTGGAGCAGGCGATGTGCTGAAAAAAGGACGGCATCACTTTCTTCAGGTTCGCCTGGTTGAAATAGCCAGCCACTATCATCGCCGCGTCCGGATGTTTTATCTGGTGTCTGTTCAGGTGATCATGTAGTTCTCCCAGCGCTTTGCCAGTATTCGCCTGTGGGGGAATATATACGGCGGTCATGATGACCGCGGTAAACTCCCGGGGGAGGTGGAACGGACGGCACAGGATAGAAAGGTGTTCCATGTCCGGGGAACACGAGCTCGAGAGAACATGCACCCCTTCGGGATTAACCCAGGAATTGTTCGTGAGGATGCAGACCCCGCCGCATATACTCTTTCCTGAGGCTGCCGTTCGATCTGCACGTAATACGGTGAAGGCGTCCGAGGGAGAGACGCTTTTGTCCGGAGTCGCCGACGTGAGCCATGTTTCCGTGAAACACATGATGTTGATGTCTCTCATCTCCCGTTGGAAGCGGACCCTCGCTCTCAGGTCATCCATCCTACCCTCCAACGAACGGGCATTCGCCAGAAAGATGGATGGAATTGCTGGGCGGTAAGCAGCTCTTTTTAATCTCAGCCTAATACCTCCACGTCTCCCTCTGTGCCTCTTCCTGCCGTATCCTTTGTTCTTTTCCTTGACGCCATTCTCCCGTCTGATTTCTGCTGGCCATTCTAGGCATAAAGTGTCTCCAAACTCCTCTTTGAGCCCGGGGTTTAGGTCCATAAGTGTCTGGCGGTCGTATGACGTACCCGCCAGTGTTGCTTTAATAAAAAAAAGTAGAAAAAACAAACATAATAGCTAAAAGTGTGTACATCGTTGCAGAGCTAAACCAGAGGCGTCTGACCGGGGTCACGTCCTCTCTACTACTCTCTAATTAATAGTTACCATGGTTTTGTGAATAGAAAGGAATATAAAAATAATGACGAACAAGACCACAGACTGCACAGACAGGATCAGCATCAGACACAGGGGAAGACAGAACACTTATACATGAGGGAATGACGAGACGAGACACACCTGGGTTGATTACAAATGGGTACACCTGGAAGGTAAAATGACTACAAAACCAGGACAGGGAACTACAGCTAGACATAACACATCACACTGGGAACGCCTGATCAAGGCACACACAGACCCCACATGTAACAGTGGTCAGTTCTAAATTACAGTGCATAAGAGGTAGTGAAATAGAATTAGCATAGACTAACACATACACTTGACAGAAAGTGCATAAAGTAGGCAGAATAAGTGCAGGTAAAATAAAAAAAATTGTCAAGATATCAAGTCTCCCTGATGTTTCATTTAAATGGCTGAGCAAAGAGAGAGTCTTTTGAAGATATCTAGCGAGTTGGCTTCCCTTATGTTTTCGGGTAGTTTGTTCCATATTTTTGGGGCGTAATTGATAAAGGCTGCATCACCGATCCTCTTTTGACTGTTTCTGGGAGTCTCTAGTAGTCCAGCAGCTGATGATCGCAGCATTCTTGCTGGCCTGTAGGCCTAATTTATTAGAGTGTTGGTGATGTAGCTACAGTAGGTCCCTGTTAATTTAGGGTTTTGTATGTAAGGAGAAGGACTCCTAAATGTTACAGGAAGCCAGTGTAAAGCAGCTATAAGACTGGACTCATGTGCTCTCTCTTTTTGGTTTTGGTTAGCAGTCGGGCTGCAGAGTTTTAGATGAGCTGAAGCCTCTCTGTGGAAAGAACATTACAGTAGTCTAACCGGCTAGATGTGAATGCATGAATTAGCTTCTCAGCATCGTTTTTAGTAATAAATGGTCATACTTTTGCTATGTGTGATGAAAGAACGATGTTTTGGTCACTTTGTTAATATGAGAATTGAAGTTCAGTTCTGAATCTATGATAACCCCAAGACTTGTGACCTCAGATTTGATCCAAGGGGTTAGTCCTCCCAGGTTCTTAATTAACATAATTCTTTTTGTTTTGGGGCCGATAATTAGAATTCAGTTTTATTCTCATTTAGTTTCAGGACGTTTTTACTCATCCATTTATTTATTGCCAATAAGCAGTCAGTAATGGAGTTAATAGATGTATAATTTGGTTCAGCAGATATGTACAATTGTGTATCATCTGCATAGCTGTGGAAACCTACATTATGTTCTCTGGTGATATCACCTAGTGGTAACATGTAAAGGGAAAAGAGTAAAGGACCTAGGCAACTCCCTTGTGCAACCCCATAGTTGTTGTCGTATATCTCAGACATATGGCCTCCTAGTTTAACATGTAACTTCCTCCCTCTAATGTATGTTTTGAACCAGTTTAGCACATAGTCTGAGAAACTGGTTCAAGGAAATTGATAACTCAAAGATGACTGGTGCAGTATTACTTGATTTTAGTGCTGCATTCGATGTTATAGACCACGATCTGCTCATCGGCAAACTAAAATGCTATGGGTTTTGTCCAACAGCCATCATATTTATGAAGAGTTATCTCACAAGTAGGACACAAAGGATTTATTACACTGGCAGCTGGTCTCACTCTAAGGTCTTAGACTACGGGGTCCCGCAAGGGAGCTGCCTGGGACCACTATATATGCTATCTTCACAAACGACTTACCATCAGTTCTGTGTAAAGCAACTGTACAAATGTATGCCTATGATTCCACATTGTATTATGCTGCAAAAACGGTCAGTGAACTGGACAATGTTTTATCAGCTGAGTTAAATATGGTGTTTGATTTTAGTGGGGCGGCAGAATTTAATACAGATGATAGTGCATCATTGAGATTTTCTACCATTTCATTTAGAGAGCTGTTATGATTGTGTGGTTCATGTAGTGTGATAAGATCGATGAACTTTGATTCAGCCTTGTCATTTAGGAGCCTCTTTTGAACTATGACTTATTTTTTAGTTTTAGTAAGGGTTATTTGAGCATCAAAGAGTATACAGTGATGGTCGGAGAGAGATAATTCAGTTATTGAGAAATGTGTTATGCTTAGCCCAGTTGTTATGAAGTCTAATGTATTTCCATGCCGGTGAGTTGCATTTGTTATGCTGTGTTAGTCCAGTAGATTTGTAAGCTCTATAGTTTGAGTCTGCTTTCTTTGAAACTACATTTTCAAAAACTAAAATCTCACTAATAACCTACAATGTAAAAAATAAATGTTTTTTCATAGGAAATTCACTGTATTGTTTTACAGATTACTTTTGTTTTTCTACTTTAAGTATAAATGCCATACAAATACAGTAAATTACCTTTTATCAAAATATTAACCATTAAATAAAGGTTGTAATCTGTAAATGTATTTGATTTTACTGTAATTTGACAGTAAGTATTTGGCAAATTCCATTGTAGATACCAGACATTTACCGTTTTCTTGCAGCTTTTTTTCTTACAGTGTATTGGTAAACAAACGTATTGATGAAAATATAAATTATAACTGCTGTTGTGACATGGTTATGATGTTTATTCTTGAATATGTTTGTAAAATAAAACGATAATTATGTCAGACAGTGGGTGACTGTCACTCAAAGCGCATTGCGAGTATGGGCGGAGCCCAGCCAAAAACAGCTTGTAATCTGGAAGTGCAGAAACTGGTGCTCTACAGTACTTGATTAGAAATACAAAACAATGAATTATTTTGAAAAGAAACGTACAGATGTGTTCCATACACTCACAGGAATTGTGTAAAATTGCCCAAATAGTGAAAGAAATAGCTAAATAGTTCCCCTTTAAAATTAATATTCAAGTCTCCATTTAGGATTACCTTATCGTATCTGGTAACACATTGATTGATTGAATGAACATTTTATTAACAGATTGCAGAATGGGTACAATACAGTACGGCTCAATACACACAATTGTTAAGGGGATGCAGACCAGAGAAATACTTTCGTCTTGTTTACATTCGTCTTGTTTACATCATGGTCCCCCATTTTCAATTCATAATGAATTGTAAGTAAGGCTGCAACTAGCACAGTGCAATCCATTCTTTGTGGATCTAGCCCATAGTGAGATCAGTTCAGAGAACTCCTGTATAAATATTGGTGAGGCACCTTGCATGGTTGCCCCCGCCGTCAGTGTGTGAATGTGTGAGTGAATGTGTGAATGTGAGGAACAAATTGTAAAGCGCTTTGAATAAAAGTACTATATAAATGCAGTCCACTTACCATTTAAACCAACAGACCACATACTGAAAATTCCATTGTAGCATGGAAAATTCAACTGCCTTCTCTTTCCCAGGTCAGCCTTCTGCTTTCTCTGGGATTGGTGATCAGCATCCAGGGGGTGTGTTTAGAAGGCTGTGATTGGTCATGGCAGACTGGAGCCTGCTGGGAAATTTCCTGGAAGAAGTTCAGGAACACTCTACCTCTGTTGGCAAGGTAACACACTCAGCTCATCACCATGGTAACACACCCGGATGGCACTGTCAGACTGTTTTTGGCCATTTCTTTACTATACTTTAAAATAGATCCTTCAATTTAGTCATTATGCCAATTGCCCCCTGGTTGTTGCGCTGCCCTACTGTCAGTCTGGTGTTGACGACCTATGCTTCCGCAGTTCCGCTGATATAGAGTTGCCAGATGCTTCTTTTCACCAGACAAGTAGGAGTTTCACTGGGAGAGTGTAACGTGCGTTACGCTATATCCCCCAGATCCCCTCCATGCTGAACAGGCCAGTAGGAGTTGCTATTTCAACAAAAAGGACTCCCAACCGGCATCCCACCCGCGAACACTGCAAATGATATAGGGACGACTGACCAAGCTGGCGGTACCGCTGCTGGGAACTGAACCCAGGTCTCTGCGGTGGTAGGCGAGTGCTTAGACCTCTACACTGCCCAGCCACACCATTATACATTTCTATATTTCCCTAGCAGGTGTGCGTGACCATTCTGATTCACTCAGCATTCTTCCTCTCTCCTCTCTGCCTAGTGGCTTTACTGCTGAACACAACAGAGGCGGGAACTGTTCATCCAAACGAATCAAATCATATGGGCACAAAACTCACTATAGGAGCTTATCCACCTATAGTATCACGGTTGTGTTTGGAACCCAATATGCAGACAAAGAGAAACGGCAGACAGGTCTGGATAAAACCCAATATGGGTATATATATATATATATATATATATATATATATTTTTTTTATCCACTTTTTCTCCCATTTTCTATATTTTCTCCCATCCCAATTTCGTATCATCCAATTCAACCCTCCCCTGTCACGGACGCTGTTTCTTGCCTCCCACAAGCCGGCTGCAATGTGGACTAAGTCATACATAGCACAAGTCCCCTCCGGTACTTGAGGTAACAGCAGTCGCATCTTTTCACCTGCGTAGCTCGATCTCTCAGTGGCGAGGAGTAACGCGTGGGAGGCTCACGCTGCCCCCGACACTTCCTGATTCTACTGCGCAGGCGCACCAACCGACGTGTAGGAGTCGCTGTCCACAACGCCCGATCCCCACCCATCAGTTTCCCACCCCCTAATACGGCCAATGTGTATTAGTACGGACGACCAGCTAAACTGAAAGCAAATGTGGAGCGCTGGGCTCGAACTGACGAGCCCAGCGTCTCCAGCATTTCGTGGCGAGTGCCTTGCCCACTACGCCACGTAGCCGCCCTCCAATATGGGTATATTTAATAGAATGGTCAATGTCCAGGCAGGGGTCGATACACGGGGTGATACTCAAATTGTCAGGGTGTGCGCTGGGACAAGAGAGTCAGACAGACGGGGATCAGAGAAGGGACAGGGATAGTCAGCGGGGCAGGTGTCAGAGCAGTTCCTTGTGAACCAGCCAGTGTCTCCAGGTCTTCGCCGAGCAGGCTGAGGAGAGAGGACGAGAGTACAGAGTTAGACACGGTCAAATAACATGAGATCCAGGCGAACAACTAGAAGTATCAGAATAGTGAATACGAGCAAAGTAACAACTAACTGGTAACGAGAATTTACGATCTGACAGCTTCTCCACATCTGGAGCGGGGTTATACCCGATGTAATAGGCCCACAGACGTCAGATCAGCTGCCACGCTGAACACCACACCTGCACTTACTTGACCCATAATGAGAGCGGGAGAAGGGGAAATAGAAAGAGAGAGAGAGGGATAGAGCACTGCCTGGCATAAAGGATGTCTGTCATTTTATCGATCATGGAGTTCGTTCACCAGAAATTTGTGCCAGCCAGTAGCTCTGTCTCTCTCTATCTCTCTCTGGTGTGCGCTGACCCTCTGAGAGGCAATACACAACTACAAATATCCAAACAGATGACAGTTCGAATTAATTATCTTTTACTTTTGATTCATTTGAACTTGATTTGGGGAAAAAAACTTGTATATATTTATTAGTGCTGTCAGGCGATTAAAAAAAGTTATCTAATTAATTACAGGATTTGTAATTAATTCATCTAATTAATTGCATTTGAATCGCATAACCATTTTAGGCCTGATATTTTATATTCTATAATCATATTTCAAATTGCATGTGTCCGGATGGCAGAATTCAGTACTGTATCTACAAAACCTTCTGTTTAATCATCTTCCATTTATTCATTTGCTTAGATTTTTCAGGTCTGGTCAATTTTAGCATGGTGTTATTCACAGTAAAAAAATATATAAAATAAAAATAATTGAATTGATATTCTCATTTGGTTCATTACAATTTACTCAAGCCTAGTAACAGACAGTATTTCTGACACTGGGAATACATTCCCTGAGATCCATAGATGTCCCTAGAATCAGATACCAAGAACATGCAAATGGACCATTTAAAAAAAAAGTTTGTAAATGTTTATTCTACGTTCTTATGGAATGAATGAGATAAAAAAATTATAAAAAGTTAAAAAGTTAATTTTCATAACGTGATAATTTGCTGTGTAATTAACGTTATCTAATTAACGCGATAAACTAATACTATAATTTATTTATGATGATATGTTTGTATATTTGTATATATTTATATTGATGGTGATATATTTGTATATATTTATATTCAGGATGATATATTCGTATATACTTACTGATTGGATGATATGTTTGTATATATTTCCCAGGTGTGGCTGACCATCCTATTTATCTTCCGGATCCTCGTCCTGGGGACAGCGGCTGAGTCCTCCTGGGGAGACGAGCAGGAAGATTTCACCTGCGATACCGAACAGCCGGGATGTGAAAACGTCTGTTATGACAGAGCATTTCCCATAGCGCACATACGATACTGGGTAATTATAACATAACATGACATGACCCCACATTACATGGTATAATTTTACATAACAAAGTTAGGTTATCCATTAAAATATTTAACTGAGTTAATCACATAATTACATATGTGATTAATCACTATTAACTATTATAGTTATTAACTATTATAATCACTATTAATCACAAGTTGTAAATATACTAGAATTTCCTTTTTATTATGAATTGAGATTTGACTTAGACTTGGCCTAAATGACATGGGACTCGACTTGGACTTGTCCTCAATGACAAGAGACTTGACTTGCACTTGTGATTAAAAGCAAGACTTAAAAGCTGCAGTTTCCAGGTACTTCAGATCGTCTTTGTATCGACTCCCTCGCTGATCTACATGGGTCACGCCATGCACAACGTCCGCCAACAGGAGAAAGAGAGGATCAGAGAAGAGGAGGGAGGCGGAGGAGAGGACGACCCGGGGGGAGGAGGAGGAGGAGAGAAGAAGACAGGGAGAGGAGAGAAGGGGCAGATTATTGCAGGCAGATTTCGTCTGAAGGGGGCGCTGCTACAGACCTACATATTGAGTATCCTCATACGGACTATTATGGAGGTAATTATGGTCCTAAAAGGCTAGCTATATACTAATACTATCACGGTAATATTACTACTACATCTACACACCTACATACTGTACCAAGTCACCTGATCATATACCACTACTGCTACTGCTATTGCTCCTACTGCTACCAATAGTTATACTACTATTACTACAACAGCTACTAAATCAAATCAAATAAAATACAATTAATTTGTAAGGCCCGACAACACACATTAATGTCCCCATGGGCCGGACACGTCTTCTTTAAACAAGTCAAGAAGAAACATCACAATGAATCAAGAACAAAACAAAAAAACTATTTGCAATAAAAAAGCCCAGGTGAAACCGGCAGGTTCTGTTCAACAAATGTGCAATTATTCCTCCGTTAACATGTCTGATGTGATACCAGACGATGCCATGATTACCTTTTTTCATAGGGTTTGAAAAACTGGGTGGTAGGTTTTTTGTATGTTTTTTCTATCAACAGGGGTTTTTAACTGACTGTTGTCGGGTAGGTTTGTCCGGGACCCCCCACCGCCTATTTATGGTTGTAATATGATTTGACCCCGCTGCCTCCTGGTGTTTGGCCGAGGGACAGCGAGTGTTGGTTTAAAATTCCATTTTGTCTATTGAAGACTTGGTATTGGCTTTACAGGGGGTCCTCAAACCTAGTCATGTCTGTTGTGGTATGACGTTTTAGTCATATCCCCCATGGGAAAATGCCTGATATGATGCTAGATGGCTTAACGCCATTTTGCCTTGCCTGTGTTGGATGGCATGTCTTGTGTTTTTTGTCATCGACAGGTCCTTTTTCAGAAAAGAAAAATGACTGTCTGATGTGCTGGATTTGGTCAGTGACCTTCCACCACCTATTATTGTTGGTGTTCTGACTGTGTCTGATGTACTAGATTGTTCAGTGACCCTACAGTCTGTATTATTTATAATAACATTAAAGCCGCTGTTTCCGGTGGCGCTCAGCCCGGAGGCAGACGGGCGGTGCCTGGTCCCATTTTTTCAAATTGGGACCAGCGTTATACCTGAGGGGGGTCCTTTACAATCTATTCATATGTTGTTATATGACGTTTCAGTCTTCTCCCTCGGGAGAAGGCCTGATGTGATGAGCTGTAATATATTTATTCATTAAATGTCTTACATCCAGCTCCTCTGATCAACCATGAGCGAGAGTGTGACGCCGCATTTCCGCTCCCGCTGGGAGGAGGTAGGTGGTGACGTGTTGTATGTCTCTCGACTCAGTGGGGTTTTAACCGCCTGAGTCTGTTCGTTCATATTGTGATATGATACTGTCTGGAAAGAGAAGGCTCTCTAAGGGGGTGTTTCTCTTTCGGCTTGGCAGAGCCTGGCGTTTTTAAACATGGTGGCAAGTGTCACTCAGGTGTCACTCATATGTTAAACTGGGGAGGGACGTCGCTACATTCCTCATGTAGTAGTGACGTGTACGTGGAAGTCCCACCCAGGCAGGATAGCCTGCCGCCGTGTTTGGCACCTGGGCTGTATTTACATATCTGTATTTACATATCTGTTTTTGCATAAAGGGGGTTTCCCGCTATCCGTCTGCGGATATATGGGGACCCTCGCTAGCTCTGGCGTTAGCAACCAGGGGAGTTGCGTGCGCACTTCCTCGGTTCGAGTTTTTTACTCAAGGCTCTTTTTCGTAGGGCGGCTAGGTGGCGCAGTGGGCAAGGCGCTCGCCACCAATGCAGGAGATGCTGGGTTCGAGCCCAGCTCTCGCCGTTGCTACCAGCTTGGCTGGTCGTTCATACTAATACAATTGGCAGTATTAGGGGGTGGGAAGCTGGTGGGTGGGGATCGGACGTTGTGGACAGCGACTCCTACAGGTCGGTTGGTGCGCCTGCGCAGTAGAATCAGGAAGTGACAAGGGCGGCGTGTCCCTCCCACGCAGACCCTCGCCGCTGAGAGATTGCGCTGTGCAGGTGAAAAGATGCGACGGCTGCCTCCTCGTGTACCGGAGGGGACACGTGATGCAAGGCTTCGTCCACATTGCAGCCGGCTTGTGGGAGGCATGGCCTAACAACGTTCGAGACAGGGGAGGGTAGAATTGGACAATACGAAATTGGGGAAGGGAGAAAAATAGAAAAATGGGGAGAAAAAGTAGATAAAAAAAGGCTGTTTTTTGTCTCGCGCTGTTCTGGCTCTGCTATGATGAAGCAGTTGCCGCAGCTGCGATGGCTGGGCAAAATTGGTTAAATTCTGAATTTTGTTGGCAAAATAGGCAAATTTTTCGGTCCCAGTAATGGGAACTGGTTGGGGGTCTGCCCCCGTTTTTCTGTGAGGGAGGGAGGTTCAGACCCGTGCCACACGTGTCTCCCGATCGGTTGATTTTAAGAGGAGACATGGTGAAGGTTCCCATCCTCGGTGTGGGCTGTTAGACAGGCCCC
>NC_140173.1:116025363-116312863 GCF_963971535.1 Notolepis coatsorum | reverse complement strand
TCACTGTAGCCAAGGCCCGCTCAGCCTCTCCGTTTGCCTGCGGATACCGTGGACTGCTAGTCACATGGGTGAAACCATACTCACCCGCAAAGCTCTGGAAGGGTAACCCACTGTATTGGGGCCCATTGTCAGAAACCAGGGTCTGCGGGGTCCCGTGGCGGCTGAACACGTCTTTCAGCGCAGCCACGACTGTCTCCGCTGAAGCTACCTTAAGATGGGCAACTTCTATATATCGCGAGAAAAAGTCCACAATCACCATATAAGTCTTCTTCTCCCAGAAAAACAAGTCAGTAGCGACCCGCTGCCAGGGCCTTTCTTGCACTGGTGTGGGGACCAAGGGCTCTCTGCGTACTGCCCTGTGTTGTGAACATGTGTCACACTTTTCCACCAGCTGATTGATGTGTACCGACTAGGGATGCCCCGATCGATCGGCCACCGATCGTTATCGGCCGATACTCAGTATAAATATGCAATCTGTGAATTCCGATAATTAGTCATATTCGCCGATAGCGGAAACCGATCAAGCGAAGCTCTCACTCGCTGTCTGTCTCAGACACACACGACCTGCAAACTGCCGCTGCTCCTCCTCCCTAGCCCCGCCCGCCCCGTGTAGAGTTTGTAAACAAAGAGGTGCGGCTCCTCTGCTCGAGTCTGTAGTGCACTGCATTCGACCTGCGCTAACGTTAGCTACCTAGCTATCGTTACTGTTTAAACAAAATTACCCAGTCAACTATTCACGTTTAGTAGGCATTGTCTAACGGTATTTAGCCGGCTAGCTACCGATAGCTCCTGATATCAACAAATGATCCAGAAAGTCTAGTAGTTCATGTTCATACCTCAGTTAGCTTGCGTTAGCTGACGTTCGTTTACTGTTCAAAACGAAATGTCCCATTGAACTAAAGTTCTGTCTTAACGTCATCTAGCCGGCTAGCAGTAGCTACAGATAGCTCTTGATATCAATGTCTTATAACATTGATTTAATGCGTATTCGAGCTGAGGGCTTGCTGAATGTGAAATGACCAAAGCACTTAACGTTACCAATGGGGTCCCGCTGCAGCGCCGGAGAATCCTTTTTGGAGCTGGGCTACTAGAGTACACACAGACAGTGGAGCTGTTTGCAGATAGTGAGCATTTTGACTTGTTGCATGGTGGCGATGTCTCGCAGTCGCAGATAATACAAGTACAAGTCTAATTATATAATATATATATTTTATAAAAAAAAAAAAAAAAAAACTTTTTATATAAAATAATTTTTAATTTCTTTTTAATCAAAAACAATCGGTATCGGATCGGTATCGGCCGATATGGCTCACGACGATCGGTGATCGGTATCGGTGGCAAAAAACGTGATCGGGGCATCCCTAGTACCGACAGTCCGGGCCACCAGACTGACTGGTGTGCTCTTGCTCTGCACTTGACAACTCCTTGATGTCCAGCGTGCAGGTCATTAAGCACCTCCTGTCTGATGCATTGGGGAATCACGATCCTCTGACCACGCAGCAGTAGCTCACCAGCTAGTGTGAGGTTTTCTCTTTCTGGCCAGTATGTCCCCAACTCCGGTGGGAGGTCATACTTCTCAGGCCAACCTGTCTTACAGTATCTGATGAGCTTTGCACAGACAGGGTCAACACCCTGTTTATCCTGTATGCTCCTCAGCCTAGCTTCCGTGGCTGGGAGGCTTTGCACAACTGCATCCACGAACACTTTGACTTCTGTTTCCCTGTCCATTTCTTCTTGTGTGAACGTGTGCTTGACAGGAGCTCTCGACAATGTGTCTGCTGTTATCAAGCACTTACCGGGCACATGTACGATATCGTATGTGAATCTCATCAGTCTCAGCCGAAACCTCAGAACTCTGGGTGGGAGCTCATCTAGTGCTTTGTTACTCAGCAATGGCACTAGTGGCTTATGATCAGTTTCCAGCCTGAATCTGACCCCCAGAAGGTAGGATGACAACCGCTCACATGCCCATGTGGCTGCCAACGCCTCCTTTTCTATCTGGGCATAATTCTTCTCTGGGCTTGACAGGCTCCTAGAGATGAACACGACCGGCTTCCATATCCCATCTGTCTGTTGTTGCGTCAGAACGCCTCCGATACCGTAGGACGAGGCATCGGCCGATACGCACGTCTCTGCTGTAGGTGAGTACGGGGCTAACACCCGCGGGGAAATCAACTCTGCTTTCAGTCTCTGAAAAGCTTCTTTTTGTGGGGCCTCCCAGACTAGTGGTCTGCAAGGGCCTTGAAATAAAGCCCGAGCCCTGCCCGAGCCCATGAACTTCAGGCCCTGCCCGAAAATAAGCCCGACTGTATATAATATTTTAAGCCCTAGCCTGCGTGAAAACCAGAAAAAAAAATTATTATTATTATTATTAAAATATAATTTTTTTTGTATTTGTTTTAAATATTCTAAACACTTTATATATTAACTTAATAAATAAACAAAAACGAAAATGTCCAATAGGTCTGCCTAAATAACGCATATCACGCTGAAAACTAAGAAGCATTTATGCCTCCCTCCCAGTGCTCGCTTATAGAGCAGCCTCGTAAAACGTATTGAAGGCTATAGAATCTTCTTTGACACACACACACACACACACAACACACAATAGCCTACTCAGTCACTATACAAACAAACAGAAATCATATTTCGAGCAGAGCAACTTAATGAAAAGCACAACAAAACAGGTAGCGACCCAGCAAATAATAAACATCACTCACCACCAGTGATGCCACAGATTACTTGTAAAAGTAATCCGATTACTGATTACTGATTACTCCTTTAAAAAGTAATCCAAGTTACTTTACTGATTACTTGATTATCAGAGTAACTTAGTTACTTTGAAAGTAACTAGGTTACGAAGTCGTCGTCGTTCCCCCAACAGTTTTTTTTAAACGCTTTATTGAAAGTGCATAAATTGTTTTTAACTTGTTTCTCTGCACATAACGTAAATTGTTAAACTAGTGCTTCAGCTTCTGTACCATCAAGTATGGTAAAGCAACAGTCTATGATGCTCACAGCATTAGAGCAGCCAGCCAGTGGTTGTACAAAACCAGTGTATCTATTCACATCTAACAAATGCAGGCTGAACTATTCAATTATATCAACTGTAACTATTAAATTGTTTTTATAAATGTCTCTCTATAAACATACAATCAGTCTCTCTTTAACATGTAAATTAACTGTAAATCTGGCAAATAAGAGCTTTTGCTCTGCCACCATCAAATATACATTAAGGGACTAAACACGTTTCGCAATTATGCCACAACAATGTGGAACGCCCTACCCAAAGCTGTAAAGGAATGTGAATCCCTGCCCACATTCAAAACCGCCCTTAAAGAGCACCTACGGGAGGCTGCAATTCGAAACTGGCCACCATAAATGCCCAAAACCCCCACCACCTCCTAATAGACAGTCTCCTCCCCACCGCATGTATATATTCCCTCCCCGCCGTATGTATATTTCCCTCCCACCCACCCACCCCCTCCTAATGTACAGTCCCCTCCCCATCATATGTATATACTCTGTCAGGATCTAGGGGTAACAGTACTGTATATTTGAATACCGCCTATGTCACAAATGTATCAGTACTAAATACCTATATGTCCCTATGCCATAAATGTCATGTATGTTGTGTATGTCATAAATGTCTATATGAATTGAAAATGGGGGACCCTGATGGAAACAAGACAAACGTCTTTCTCAGGTCTGCATCCCCTTAACAATTGTATGTATTGAGCCGTACTGTATTGTACCCATTCTGCAATCTGTTAAATAAAGTTTTCATTCATTCATTCATTCATCAATAGGGAAAGTCCTCCTGTACCTGAATGAATGAATGAATGAAAACTTTATTTAACAGATTGCAGAATGGGTACAATATACAGTACGGCTCAATACACACAATTGTTAAGGGGATGCAGACCAGAGAAAGACGTTTGTCTTGTTTACATCAGGGTCCCCCATTTTCAATTCATAGTCGAAGCGTCGGCTAGTGTTGTGATTCCAGATGCTTTCAATGCAATTGGATGTGCTGTTTTTAGCGGTAGACAGTATTTTGACTGAGGCTACGTTTAAAAGAGCGTTTTGGGGTGTAAGTCTGAACAGAAACCGCAAAAGTCTTCTTGCGGTTTCACTTCGTTTAGACAAGCGTTTTGTAAATGAATTATCAGACGAACATAACAACGGAGCCCTGCTGTCACACGATTGGCGCATATGTCACATGACGTGCTGTGAAGACCCGCCATACTCTGATTCGCAGACTGTGGATGGGGAATGTGATTGGGCCAAAGCAGAGTCACTCACAGACAGAGAGTCCAGTCACGCCGCGGGGACACATTCTTGTGTAACCCTTTCACTGCCACACCACGTCACTCCATAATAATAATAAGAAAAACAGCTCAAAATGTATTTTTGACTGTCGAAAACGAAATAAAATACTGCATTCCGCCTGCATTATGAATTTATGATGAGATAGTAACGAAATAGTAATGCACAGCCACTTGGACAAGTAACTGCAATCAGATTACTGGCTTTTAAAGATTAACGCGTTAGATTACTATTTTCGGGGGAAAGTAATCAGATTACAATAACGCGTTACCGGCATCACTGCTCACCACAACGTCAGCAACGCCTTGAACAACTTTAACAAAACTTCGCCAACCGGCTACATACATCCAAGTACAAATAAAACGTTCGCCAACTGGCTATATTCCAACACAACCAATCGAGTTGTCCCCGGCCTGAGTTCTCCCTGCGCGCTGCGGTAATTACATCCAAATGTTTCTCTGATGACAGCTTGGCGCAAAAGAGAAAACGAATCTTAAGGAAAATGAAGGTTATCCTATAACCCTAGTTATATATATATATAAAAAAAAAAGCAAAAAAAAAGAAAAAAAAAAGAAAAAAAAAAAACGGCGGTGCCCGGGCCCGGCCGAGCCCGAATTATATATATATAAAAAAAAAAAGCCCTACCCAGCCCGAACCCGCCGGGCCAGGCCGGGCCCCGTCGGGCCTGGGCAAGGTTGCAGTGCACTATCCCAGACCCATTCATTCTTCCCGCACAACAGGTCTTTGATTGGGCGAGTGTACAAGGCCAGATGAGGTAAGAACTTGCCTATATATTGGGCCATCCCCATCAGTCTTTTCACTCCTTCGACGTCGGTAGGCTCAGGCATCTCCAAGATTGCTCTGACCTTAGCTGGATCCGGGGCCACCCCGTCTGCTGTGATGCGGTGACCCAGGAACATTATGTTGTTTTTTGCAAACTCACATTTTTCACTGTTCAGTGTCAGGCCTTCTGCCTGCAGTGTCTTTAGGACCCTGTGCAATCTCTCATTATGCTCCTGTATGTCCTTTCCGTACACCAGTATGTCGTCAGCATGACACTGGACACCTGTGCAGCCTTCTATCATCTGTGACATACGGCGTTGAAAATGCTCTGGGGCCGATGAAATCCCAAACGGGAGGCGATTGAACGCATACCGCCCGAACGGGGTGATGAAGGTTGTGAGTAGCTTGCTTTCCTCTGACAGCGGGATTTGCCAGAAGCCAGCAGTAGCATCCAACTTTGTGAATATCTTCGCCCCTTCAAGCATGGCAAGTGTCTCATCCACCGCTGGGAGGATGAGTCTCTCTCTTCTGACATATTTGTTCAAAGGTGTCATATCTACACACAGCCGTATTTTTTCTTTCGGCTTGGGAACCACGACTATGCCTGCGCACCACGGTGTGGGTCGTGTCACTTTGGAAATCACCCCCATCTTCTCCATGCGCTCCAGTTCTGCTCTGTCTCTCGTAGGGGCAAGGGCACACGACGTGGAGTTGACAGGGCGTATGGGACAGCATCGGGCTCTAGCTCAATTTTGTAGGGCTCCTTTAGCTTCCCTAAGCCTGAGAATACTTTGGGGTATTGAACCTTGACATCCTCTTGCTGGGCTGCGACTGTGTGCAGCCGCTTTATGAGTCCAAGCGCCTCTATTGCAGGAAGGCCTAGGAGGGGCCTGGTTAGTTCTTCCACAACATAGATTATTTGTGCTGTTGTTCTCTTTCTAATGGTTAGCTCACCACTGAAGCAGCCTTTTGTATTTAACTTGTATTTTCCTGGTCCATACAGTACTTTTTGTGGTGGCTGTAGATTTCCATGTTTTTCAACTGAGTGCATGCTGCTCGGCACCGCTGTGACCTGGGCCCCTGTATCCAGCTTGAATATGGCGTCCTGTCCATTCAGCTCTAACAGTTCCAGCCATTCATCTTCAGGTTCCTCTAGGTTTACTACGTTCAGGAACGCAAAGTCCTCCTCTTCATCTTGAGAAGTCTTTGTGTGTGCCAGTGTGATGTCATGGCCCCCTTTTCCTGTTCTGCATGTCTTTGCAAAGTGTTTATGACACACTCTACACTCAGCATCCCGGGCAGGGCATTCTTTCCACCAGTGATGGGCAAGCTACTTGGGAAATGTATCAAGCTACACTACAAGTTACTCTCGATTAAATATAGCTCAACTACAATGGAAGCTATCCACAGAGAAATGTAGCAAGCTACACTACAAGAACATGGCAAAAATAGCTAGCTACATCGGCACTACTTTTTTTTCTTTTTCTTTTTACTTCATGATCAAGTTTCCACCAAACAAATAGGCAGGCAAAAAAAATGCTCAGTTTGATTGTTTATTATAAAACTGAAACAAGCCCTTGGTCTGGCTTTTTGTGTCATCCTTTTAACATGAACTTGTATTATGTACAAAATCCAGGAAGGCAAGTTTAGCTGGGTGCAGCCTCTACAAAAGAAAATAAAGAGACCATTTGGTTTGATCAGTTTTTATAGTATAGTTTGTTGATTACTTTTGATGCAGTAATGGTCTTTTTCTTTTCTATTCTATCTTTATGTATTATTTATCCCTAAACTCTGCATCTTCTGAAACCTGCCCACTTTATCAACCAAAAACACACTTCTTCAATATCTGAATTGTAACTGTTTTACTTTATTTTACTAGTATTATGCTACCATGTATATACTACTACCAGTACCAACTATGCTAATATGTCTATACTACTACAGTATGTACTCAGAGTATAACACTCAAGCTTGACACTGACAAACAATACTACTTATCCTTGGCTGCTAGATATGTACCACTCCTGCTGACTTGTTGTACACAATTTGTAAGTTGCTTTGAATGAAAGCGTCAGCTAAATGACCAAATGTATTTAAATATGTAACTCACAAAACATTCCATGGCCCCAAAATCATGTGGGGACCTGACCCACAGGTTGAGAACCACTACCTAGGTGATCTTTTCCCTATTTTTTCTTTTCTCCACCCCCATAATATTGTTCATTTTCTGCCTACAGTGAAACATCATCATGATAGCAGCTATCTGTTAGTTAAAGCTGTTGACAAAAAGTGTACTGACTTGTGTGCTGTTTGGGAACAGTTGATTTTCATCAGCTCACCTGAATGTGTTCTCAAGTTAGTGCTGGGCGTGTGGGAAGTTGAGAGCAGCATATGTTTTAGGCGTTTTTTCAGTCAAACTCATAAATGTGTCCAGATAGGGGCCTTGGAGAGGCATTGTTGACATCGAATCCCTCTGCCATTATTTCGCGCGGACTGGTTCATGTAATCTGTTAAATTGCATTAATTCATTCTCATTCAGTGGTCTGCGTTTCGATTTTCACTTCCTGATTTGCGGGTTGGAGTCCCGCCCTATCCTGCCTCTGATTGGCCTACCCGTAATGTTTTGGCCTACCATACCCAATCGTGAGTCGTCAAACTCATATCTAAACCAACCAACCAATCATAGTGGGTTTTCTACTGGGAGTTTTTTTCTCTCCTCACAAATCTTTATAGTCTAGACTGTTTCTCCCGACAGTAGCGTGTAGCGTTTCCTCGTCGCTACGTCACTACTTCGTTCTATAAATAGCTCCGCTACAGAGACCGCTACCTGGTTAAAAAGTAGCGACGCTACCATCACGCTACTGAGAATTGTAGTTAAGCTATGTAGCGTCGCTACTTGTAGCTAGCTACTGCCCATCACTGCTTTCCACATATGTCTTTTTACATTTCCACATCTGCCACATCCAGGAGACTGTGTGTCAGTTCTGTATTGTTGTGCTTTTTGCCATCTATTTTTTTGTATGGCCTCCACCTGTGCAGCTGCCTGCTGCTCAGTGCCTCTTAAGACGGGCTGTTGTTTCTTTATTGCTGCACTCTGCTTCACTTTAGTCATTGCCTTTTCCAGAGTTAAATCTGCATCCATTTGCAGGTTTTCTGATAGCTTGGCATCTCTTATGCCTACTACAATCCTGTCCCTTATCAAGTCTTCTCTTAGGGTTCCAAATTGACAATGTTCAGCCAGTGTGTGTATGTGACGGATCATACTGGGTCTGCGTTGTGTTTGATGTTAAATGAGAATGTCCCGAGGGGGAGTCGAACAGGGGGCTCCCGCGTCCGCGGGCGACGACACAGGCCGCTGCACTAAGAAGTGAATTCACTCCTAACTACCGTACCCAGGGCCGCCTCGGGGTGTGCGAGCAGTGCGGTCGCACAGGGCCTCGCGGGAAGGGGGGCCTTGCACAAAAAAAAAAAAAAAAAATATATATTTTTTTTATTTATTTATTATTATTATTTTTTTTTTATTTTTTTTTTTGCGAGGCCCCCCTTCCCGCGAGGCCCTTTTTCATCACAGACCTAAAATCTAGTTTTGCTTATATGCTTATATATTTCACATTAGACATGTTTGTAGAATGTGTCTGACTTGTTCCTGGATCTGCGGCTCTGCAGCAGACATACTCACTATTGGAGCTCTGGGGCTCTGCAGCAGACATACTATTGGTTTCAAAGCGTGCAGCTTTGGAGGTTATGCTTAGTTATGCCAGCCAAGACAAAGAGGACGGTCATTCGGCAGATGGACTGAAGATGAAAGTTGTTGCATGTTAGACAGTTCAGTCAGGCTAGCCATGTCGGCTTAGCTAAAGGCAGGGACAGCTAGTTAGCTTTAGCTACGTTATAATATCGAGTGCTAACGTGTGGTTCAGTCGGGATAGCCATGATGATGTCGGCTAGTAGCTAGCTTAGCTAAAGGCTAACTAGCGTTAGCTAACCTAGAGAGAGCACGTGCAGCATTGTTATGCCAAGATGAAGAATGTTCAGGCAGGAATTCACCGCAAGAAAATGTGTTGCTAATCTTTGTTCAGTACAATATGATTGGAAAAATAAGCTACATCTGGAATGAATAAAGTGATTTCTTTTTTTTAACTGTCAACGGTACCAGCGTATTTTTCTCCAGTAGCGCGACTAATATCCATATCAGTTACATCATCCAAGGTATTGTTACTCAATGTTTGTGAGCGTGGTTTGGAGATATTCACAGTAATTGTTAATTCAGTAAAGTAGTCCGATCTACTCTTTATTGAAGGTACTGATATGATATGATTCTACGATTAATACTACAAATGTAATGGTCTCAATGATCAGATCAGAGTTTTTTATTTGCCACATGGAATCATACAATCATAGTTTCTTCATTACACAATCATAAATAGTCATTCCATGGACAAAAGGAGCAGGAAGAAGAATAAATCGTATAGTTACCTGCCCCTTATTCCTAAACTAACAACTATTTACTTAATGGTCGGCGTACAACCTAATTTACACAAATACAATCCACAGTTAAACAAGAAAAAATTTAATAATAATAATAATGATAAAGAATAAAGAAGAAAAGAAAGAGAAGAAGAAAAAAAGAAAAGATCTCACTATTCAGATCACATTTGATTTTCATACTGACTAAATATTTTTTATAAATTTTTTTGAATTGATAAACACTATTACATCCCTTAAGCTCGCTATGGAGAGAATTCCACAACTTTACACCAATAACTGAAGGACACATCTGTTTAAGTGTGGTACGTGCAAACTGATGTTTAAAATTGTATTTTCTCCTACTAAACTCACTTTCTAAATGAAAAAGATTTTGTAGTTTTTCTGGCAGTGTATTATTTCTTGCCCTAAACATAATTAACATTGTTTGAAACTTAACCATGTCTTCAAGTTTAATTATTCTAGATTTAATAAATAATATATTTGTGTGTTCTCGATAACTCACTTTACGTGTGATTCGTACAGCCCTCTTCTGTAGTATATATAATGGTTTTATATTAGTCCCATAAGTATTCCCCCATACTTCAACACAATAACTGATATAAGGTGAGATGAGTGAGCAGTAGAGTGTTCTCATTGAGTATAACAATTACACAAAACATTAGCTTTATATCAGCCTTTCTGAAAGAAGAAATGGTTTCTTTATACATAGTCATAATTTGAAATAAAAAAATACCATGTTCCTTAGTCCTGTATTATGATCAAACAATTACACAAAAATGCATCCTATATAGACGCATATGCCAAAACATTCAGAAATACCCAAATGATGCGAGTTTGTTTTTTTATGACATGCACAACTACAAGCTTTTAAGAACACTGACATAACCGCTGAATATCACTGAAATCCAAGTTCTGTACCGTTAAGAGGCTTAGCTTGGCATCACACTGCACTATCTCGCGTACGTGCACGCGTACTGAATAAATTCCACAAATGTACCTCTAATACCAGTATTAGTCTGACCACACCCCTCATCAGCTTACCTTCATAAGCAGGTGTGTGGTCACCTGCTCTCCTCCTTCTCGCTTTCACCACAAGGAAAGTGCCTCGGTAGTACCCCACTTGACGTGTTTGTTAGTTGAAAAGAGTTGTGACTGGTTTACATTGTGCTTAACCTTTTTCTTCTCTCACTTGTTGTATAAGAAAAAGGTTTGGGTCATAATGTATTCCGCGGAGAGTAGACCCGCTAGACCTACTCTTCACCACCGATTCTCCATTCCCGCCTCCGTCGTGCGTTTCGGTGCTGGGCTGTTGCCACTCTCGTGGTTGCCGACCCAGCCCGGGAGACTGCCGGTGGATAGTTTTCCTCACCGACGAGCCGAGGGTTCGGTGCCGTCGCTCCGGCGATGGCCTGATCTCGACTCTGGTTCCTCTGTTTCTGGGGAATCGCCCGTTGATGAACGGGGGATTGTCTTAGAGCCGGAGGATTTGCGACGAAAACTTTTTGCGTCTGCTCGCTCACGTCGCAACATGGTGGCGTGCAGACGCGAACGGCCTGGGTTTGGGGAATTGCTGGAGACCAGCGAGGCCGCGTCCGACTCTGGATTTCTGATGGAAACTGAAGACTTCATGGAGGAGGCGGACGGGTTCTTGTATGATGGTCCCGTGGAGGAGAGTATCCCTCCTCCGGAGACCCCGGAGGCGGGAGAAATGGCTCCACGGGGCGCCTTGTTCGAGGATGTCGAGGAACCACCTTGGCCTCATCAGCAGGATGCCCTACTGTCAGCCGCATCGGATTGTGGCTCCTTAACCAGTCGCAGCCTGCTGTATGCGAGGGATGCGGGGTCGGTGGAGGAGGGTCCGCAGGGGGAACTGCGGGCCTTGTTTCCCGAGCTCATGGCGGTAGCCGCCGCCGCAAACGGTGTGCCGCTGCCGCTGCCATTGCCTGCACCTGTCCCTGATGACCTCATAGGCCATCCCTGGCAGCGTCCCCCGGTGAGAGGGGTGGACGTTGTCTACCCATTTTTCCCATCGATGGGGGCCTATGTTCGTCGGGGTCAGGCGGTGTCCAACATCATGGGACTAACTCCCGCCTACGTACCAGTTACGCGGGTGTCGGGGTTAGTCAAAGGTATGGGGGAGGGCGTACCTCGGCTTGACAATCCGATGGCCGCGCTCCTCTGTCCGGATATGGTGTGGGAACCCCTATGCAAGCCGGTTCTCCAGGGGAGGTCGGCTAGGCGATTGGCTTATTGGGGTGACCAGTCATTCATCGCTGGTACACAGTCGCTGGCTGCGGCGTCTAACATCGCCCACCTGGCTAGATTTGTATCGGGGATAATGACGGGCGGCGCGGATCTGAACGAGGTAAAATGCGATCAGATCACCCAGGCTGCGGGAGCTGTTCTGCACCTTTCCCAGGTGCTGGCCATAGCCATGGGGAAAGTGCGCGCCCTGGCCACCCTGGGCCAGCGTCATCTTTGGCTGGAGCAGGCCCGTGTGCCGGAACGGAAGAGAGCCCCTCTTCTGACGGCCGCCCTCTCCGACGCTGGCCTGTTCGGGAAGGCCCTGCAATTGATGACCTCAACATGCAGAGAAATGGCAGAGGAGAGATCCGTCCTTCAACCCCATTTTCCGCCTCCCGTCCTTGCCGGTGGGGGCAGAAGGCTTCCGCGACGTCGAGCTGTCTCCGTCGCCGCTACCACTACCTCCACCGCCGCTGCTGGCCCTGCCAAGAGGGCCAGGGGACGAAGCGGCGCTTCGGCCACCGCCGGCCCATCCCAGACCGGAGGAGACGGTAGGGAACGTCGTGTCCAGCAGACTGTAACCTATCGTCCCTCCGGGGCTCCCCGGGGTGGCAAGACTCGAGCGGCGCGAGGTGGCAGGCGCCGTTAAGAGTGACTTTTCCCCTTTGTGTCCCCTCCTCTACACCCTTCCCGGCCCCTCTGTGATTTTGTGCCTTACACTTTAATTAATAAAAATAGTTCCCTGATATAAGGGGGACTGTGTTTGGCCGAACAAACTGTGTGTTTCTTCAATACAAATCATGTGGTGGGGTTGTGTATATATGAATCTACCCTGTTACGTTGGGGGGTGAGTTGTGTTGTGTTACGAGTTTTAAGCAAGGTCTGCAACTTACACTCGGTAATAGGTTCTATTAGCTTGATGCTCCACATGCAATTAGAACTGGTGTTATTCCATTGCTTTAACTAAGTATATGTGTTTCACAACGCTGTGTTGTTAGTTGCAGTAATGCTCGTACGCACATTTTCATGGCCTAGCCATTACTCTCGTTCAGCGTTCTTCCTATGTGTAACATAGGCTACGGGTATGGGATTCACGCACAGGCGACTTGTGTTTTGTTGTAAACCCTTTTTACACTTTGTGGGTAGCAGGCATTGTATTAGCTTATGCTATATTTTGTTCTACCGGAGGTTTTCAAAATGGCTACGGTTGTTTTCTGTGTGTAGGGATAGAAGGTGTGTTTTCGGGAGGGGGTGTTGAATAAACCCCTCCTTTTTCCCACTTGATTGGTTTAGAGGATTTGTTGATCTTTTCTGCTGAGCCAGTCAGGGCCAAGCCAGTGCTTGACAGGGGGGGGTATTCTACCGACTCCTGTTATGACAGGATCCGGTGGGGGTTCCCCGCCCGTTGTAGCGTTGTTGCTATGGCGACGCCTTCCATGAGCTGGTGTCTTAAAGATGTCGAGGTTGGGCGCAGGACTTACAGCCTGCTGCGCCCGTTTATGTGTCAAACTTGAGTCTGTTGGTCACGTGTCTCACAGTTTACATATCTTTTTCTTGACCGTGGTCTCATGTGGGAAGGTGTTTTCTGGGGGAGTCTGGTCTTACACTTTGATTAAAAGGAGTGACTGGATTAAAATCATGTGAAAAACAGGGTTTTTACTCCCAGCTGTGCAGTTAGGTCATACGTGTGATGCCTTTTCTTTATTTTATAAAGAGTTGAATGTGTCTTGATGGATATGAAATGAGGGTCCCTGATGGAAACAAGACTAACGTCTTTCTCAGGTCTGCCTCCCCTTATCTTTTGTATGTATTCCTGTACTGCAGTCTGTTGGGTAAATATTTTCATTCATTCATTCATGGAGTTGATTGCATCTCGCCCCTCTTATCGTTCCCTGGGCGTCTTGGGGATTCAATATGGTGGTCTAAACGGCCTATTGTTGATGTGGGTATGTCAGAACGCACACATAGTGCTGGCTCAGGATGTGCTTTTGGCCGTTGCTGACTGGCGCGCCTCGTTTGCTTTGGTAAAACAGCGTTGTAACTGAGGGGTACAATTCCCTGACTGTATTACTAGATATGATACTTACTACCACTACCTTTGTACTTAATATTTGGCCACCCAGTACACGGCATAAATATATTATCATGAACACTCTCACGTAGATGAAACGGATCCAACACAAATGTACGAATTAGAAGCAGGTCTTTATTTCCTACACAGCGATGGTGTGTAGAATAAGCACTTAATCACTTAATTACATTTATGAATTGAAATAGTATGCACTTTTATGGCAAGGAGTATTCGTCGGTATATCAATAGATAATGTCCAATCTCTGAAGGCGCAGGTGGTAAATATACGACCTGGAATAGTTAAGGAATAACAGCAATGATACTTTAATGATTATAGGCTGGATACACTAGAGGGGGTTAATCCGGTCGCTTGTAAGCCGACAGGAGTAGGAGGGGGGGGGGGGGGGGTAGAATCCAGCTGCCTCGTCCGGCCAAGGGTATCCCAGGTGAACCCACTGTAGTGCCGTTCAATGCGCCGGCGATCCTTGGACCACAGATGAAAGCAGGTGGACTCTTTGTGGGCCGGCTCTCTCCGGTCCACGGGGGAGAGATGTGGAGAGACCTCGTCTTGCAGAGCGTCTCCTCACCTTGCGTCCTCTCCAGGGGGGGGGGTTCCAACACACGGTAGTGTCGGGGGTCTTTATCCATAGAATAATCAAAGTATCCAAAGCATAATCCGTGCCTGGGAAGGCGGGCTGTCGTCGGTAGAATAATCCGGTATACAGGTCCACTCGCTCATCGGCTCTGGGGCTCCTCGGGTGCAGCTTCACATAGGGTCAACCACCCTGGGTAAGCAGCCAGTTCTCTGCCCGAAACGATGGGGTACTGACTACGGTAGTATTCTCACCGCACGAAGCACTATATATTAACAGACTATTATTAGCTTAATAGACTACGTCCAACTCGACGATATAGTGCCAAATATGACTATTCAAATATTAATATACACGATGTCTCAATACCGATGGTAGGCCGAACTTGGCCTTACTCCCACACGTGGCATCGCGGGGAGGCTTTACGTCTGTGACTCTATTGGAGGGTAAGAAACTGGACTGAAAAGAAAGTCCTACTTTAGTAGCGCAGTATATATACGCACTATGAACAAATAGTCCCATTAGTGGTGCGGTAGCCAAATTCCTACGCGGAACTAGGACTTGTTCGTACATGTCGAGCGGTACGTTTGAACTGGGTCTGAGGGGTATGGCAGCCTGGCACCAAGGTCTCGACCAATAGTAGAATGGAGACTATTATGGGATGTTCAGTAGGCTAGAATGGATATTCAATGCATATTGTACAAGGAATATACAAGGGATATCAGGGAATATTAGAGAATATACAAATACAATTAAATATATATATATAAATAAATATATATATTCGGTTTAATCTGGCCCTTCACAACAGCCACCCCCTGAATAGGTCCCAGACCTAATCAGTTAAACGGAGACAGATTAATCGCGTTGTCTATTTACACATAAGGGTTTGCTGTAGGGGTCAGTCAACTTCACAAAGTCATAGGGTTGTAGGGTCATGGTCATCATCGATTGTGTCTGGGAGTCGAGGCAGTTCTATGAGCCTTGCCACGGGACGGGTGTAAGTGCGACCCTGGACGAGCACTTCAGCTGCTCGGACCTTGCCGTCGGCACCGGTGATCACTTTGCTTACGCGGCCGGCCGGCCACATAGCTCTGGGCAGTGATTGATCAATAATCATGACGACTGTTCCTTCTGTCAAATTGTCTCTCTCCTTTACCCACTTCTGGCGGGTCTGTAGAGACGGTAGGTAGTGCAGTAGGAAACTGTTCCAAAACTTGTCGGCTAATACTTGGCTGTACCTCCACATTCGTCGGCCGTTCGCTTCTTCAGGCCGGTACATTGTCTGGGGTAATGTGGGATCTAGCCGCCCCATCAGGAGTGTGTTGGGGGTAACTGGGTCGATATCCGCCACATCACTGGAGACATATCCGAGGGGCTTCGAGTTAAGTACTCCCTCAATCTCCGTGAGGACTGTCATTAGGACTTCTTCCGCCACAGTCTGGGCCCCAAGTACTGCGTACAGGGCTGTCTTTATGGAGCGCACTTCTCGTTCCCAAGTGCCACCGAAGTGGGGTGCGTTTGGGGGGTTGAATTGGAAATCAACCTGTGCTGGAGCGAGGTGGGTCTTAAGTTCTGGGCCCATAGCTTGGAAGCTCTCTCTCAGCTCTCTTTCGCCGCCTTTAAAGTTTGTCCCATGATCGGACAATAGGGTAGACGGTCTTCCTTTCCGTGATATGAATCTACGGAAGGCCATAAGGAATGAGTCTGTGCTCATGGTCGGGAGAAGCTCGATGTGTATCGCTCTGGTGGTCATGCATTTGAATACAATACCCCACCGCTTCTCGGTTCCTCTTCCTTTCTTTATGTGCAGCGGGCCAAAGCAGTCCATACCCGTTGAGTGGAATGGCTTGTCACCGATTCGGAGGCGACATGGAGGAAGGTCAGCCATCCTTGGTATGCTGGGCTGCGCGCGCCACTTGCGGCAGTCTAGACATGTTCGTTGGAAGCGTCGTACCGCCTCTCTTCCTTGTAGGATCCAGTAACGACGTCTGATTTCCGCGAAGACTCTTTCTGCTCCTGCGTGATGTACATCCTCATCGTATTTCTTTATAATCAGCTCTGTGACCTTGTGTCGGCTGTTCAATACGATCGGGTATTTAATGTCATCCGGTAGATTGGGGGCTCTGCGTAGGCGACCACCCACTCTGATGAGGGTGTGAGCGTCGCTCTCGGGGGCCAGGTGAATTAATCTGCTGTCGGATGGGACGGGCTTTCCTCCCTGTAGACAGGCCAATTCATCGGGGAACGAGTCTCTCTGGGCTCGCTGCAGTAGAAGCAATTCTGCTTCCTCGTAGTTAGCCGCTGACATATCAGCGGGGGACTTGCACTCCGGGTGGTACCGCAGGAATGTTCTTTGTTGTGCACTCTCTATGGACGTGCAATCGTTTATGTTAGGGTCGGTGGAGGCTACGGTGCTCAATCCACAGAACACAGACTTCTTAATTTCCACCTCCTCTGGACTTGCTTCCCTCGGGATAGGCATGGGCCACTGTCCTTCCGGGAGTCTTAGGAATGCGGGGCCGTCACTGTAGACATTGCGACGGGTGAGGTCATCCAGGGGCATCCCCCGGGTGATGACGTCAGCTGGGTTCTGTTTTGTATCAACGTAGCGCCACTCTGTTTCTCCGGTTAACTCTTCGGTTAAGTCTTGAATCTCGGTGACTCTGACTCCCACGAAGACTTTGTACTTGCATGAGTCCGATTTGATCCAGGCGAGTACCGTCGTGGAATCTGACCACAGGATTGTTCTAGACACCGGTATGGTGAGCTCACGTTGGATGAGCGTGGCTAGGTGCGCTCCGGCTAGGGCTGCGCAGAGCTCTAGACGTGGGATAGATTGTTGCTTGCGTGGGGCTATTCTCGAGCGGGCGAGGACAAATGCTGTGTAGATCTCTCCCCCTTGGTCTTGGGCCCGCAAGTAGGCTACTGATCCGTATGCGACCTCTGAGGCGTCACTGAAGACGTGTAAGTCCATTTTACATGTCTCTGGCCTCACCTTGGGTGGGAAGTAGCTTCGGCGCATATTAACGCCTGGGAGTGAGTGGAGCTCCATCTCCCACTCTCTCCAGGTGGATGCAAGGTGTGCGGGAATGGGGTCGTCCCAGCCCTGGTCCTTGTCCCACAATGCTCGTACAATCATTTTTGCCCTGGTGGTGTACGGTAGAATACATCCTAGCGGGTCATATTGTCGGGCGAGTGTTGTGTACACACTCCGTCTGGTGGTCGGCGCCGCCGCCGGCCTTCCCTGCTCCGTAGTCAGGGGCTTGTGTCTGTAGTGAAGCGAATCTGTTTTGAATCGCCACACCAATCCCAGGGTCATCTCCTGGGCTTCTCCCGGGATTGTAGCCATCCAGGTCTCGCTGCTGGCTGCCTTGTCCTCGGAGGAGAGGCTGCGCAGTACTTGCGGATCGCTGCTGGCCCACTGCCTGAGATCAAAGCCGCCTTTGATCAATGAGGCGCGGAGTTTAATCAGGAGAGCCTCGGCTTCTTCCTGGGTTGAAAGGCTTTGTAGACAGTTGTCTACGTAGAAGCTGTTCTTTACGCTGTGTCGGACCTCTTCGTCCGCTGCTGGGTCCTCTGCTACATGTTTCTGTAGTGCAAATGTCGCACAGCAGGGGCTGCACGTCGTTCCGAAGGGGAGGACTTCCCATTGGTAGATGGCTGGGTGCTCATCTCCTGGCTTCTCTCTCCATAGGAACCGTAACAGGGGCTTGTCCGCCTCTACTAATCTCACCTGCAGGAACATTCCTTTAATGTCCCCGCTGATGGCCACCTTTTCCTGGCGGAAGCGGAGTAGAACGCCGAGTAGGGAGGGGCCGAGTGTGGGACCGGGCAGTAACTCTTTATTCAGATTTTGGGATCCGATCTGGTAGCTGCAGTTAAATACTATGCGGTCTTTACCGTTGTGATGGACCTTGTGGTGGGGCACGTACCACGATTCAGTGGTCTGGTCAGCCTCTTTAATGTCCATCTTTGTGACGTGTCCCGCTGTGATGAGCTTCTCAATCTCAGCGCGGTATACACTCTCTTGGGCGGGGTTCTTGGCTAAGCGCCGCTCCGTGTTCAGCAGGTACCGTTCTATGGCGTCTGTCTTGGCGTGGAAAGTAGGCATTCCTTCTCGCCGCAGGAGTGGCGTGGCGTATCTCAACACGCCGTTCACCGGGACTCTCTTGGTCCCTGTCTCGAGGAGGTGAATGGCGTAAATGTCATCTTTAGAGCGAATGTCTTTCTTTCCATTCTTAAAGGGCATTTGTTCCAAGCTCCATAGCCGCTCTACGTGTTGCAGGAGTGCGGTTTCTCCCTCTGTGACTCGGGAGTGGAGACATCTAGTGGCTGTACTTCGGTTGAGAGATTTGGCGAGCGGGCCTTGGAGAGTCCATCCCAAACGGGTCTCGACTGCTGCAGGACAGCCTCGGGGTCCGGTATGAACCCGGTCTATCGGGACAATGAGGTCTGCATGGTCGGAGCCTATCAACAGGGTCGGCATAGCATTGTCTATGAGCGGGATCGGTAACTTGCGCAGATGTGCATATTTCTCCATCAGCTTGGCGACGGGGTATGTGTACCGCGACAGTCCTATTTCTTGGCTGGTGAAAGCGTCTGCAATCTGGTACCGTCGCTCAGGCTGGCCGCTTGCTGCGATAGAGAATGAGACATTCTCGCCCTTTATCGTCTTCAAATCTCGTCTTATTGTCCGAATTGTCATTTGGGTTTCGCTTCCCCGCAGCCCTAGCTGGGCCGCAGCGGAGGCGAGCAGCAGGGTCTTCTCTGACCCGTCATCGAGGACGGCGTAAGTGTCCAGGACTTTATTCTGGTAGCTTAGTGTCACACGCACTACTTTTAGGAGTACTCGGGCTCCACTGCTGCTGGCGGGATCGATGTACATGACGCTCGCTTTGCGGCTGGATGGTGCAGGTGAAGGGCGCCGTCTGTTACTGTCGTGAAGTATGTCCAGATGGGCTCCATCGCACTTGGTGCACCTTTTCTTTAAGCGGCATTCGGCTGCCATGTGTGAGCGCGCACAGCGAAAACAGCGCTTGTTGGACTTTATCCATTGACCTGCTTCCTCCGCGTTCAGCTTGGGGAAGGAGTCACATTGCGCTAGCCAGTGTTCTTTCTCACAGTAGGGGCACACTATCTTCCACTTCTCCGTTCTGGAGGGGGTACTGTGGCTCCTGCTGCTCGGTACTGACTCCGATTGGTGCATCACAGTCACCGATCTTCTTCCATCATTTAGTCGTCTGGTTCCTTCTCTGGAGCCAGGGGTGCTCCGTCCGAATGTATCTAGCCGTAGGCTGCTGACTTCTCTCGCCAGGAAGTCTGCTAGATCGAGGAGGTTCGGTTCGGGGCCATTCGGGTCTCTGTGGTCCCTCTGCCGCCTAAAGCGCTCCTGACGAGCGGGCGGCAGCTTCTCCAGGATCCTTTCCACATTTGAGTTGGCGTAAAGTTCATACTTCCCCTTCTCTCTTTGCGCTCCCAACATCCCTACCAGGGACTGCACTCTGATGGACAGGTCGTCCAGTGCTCGATTGTCTATTGCTGGGGGTAAGCGGTCGATGTGTCGGATCTCCTGGATCACGTAATCCCATATGCGCCCATACCTCTGGTCCAATGCTACCAGCGCTGCTGTGTATGGGGTGGTGGAAGTCGCGTAGGCGAGCGCTATATTATGTGCGCGGGGCACCTTTAAGTGCTGCAGTAGGATGGCGTATTTGTGGCGTTCATCCAATACATCCACCAACATGGTCTCCAGACACATGCGGAGTTCTGTATACTGGGCCCGGTTCTCTTGGGTGAAGTCGGGTACCATAGGCGTGCCAATGTATGACGCTGACTGTGGATACATCGGCGAGCGTTGGGGGAGAGGCCTCCTAGGCGAGTCTCCTCCCGCTCCTTGGTATGGGCTGGTACCGGCAGTGTACCATGGCCCGCTTGTCCAGGTGCTGTTCCTCGGTGCGGGTCGTGCGTCGTGCTCACCCGTGTATAGAGTCGGGGGTCTGTAGCGCAGCTCCGCGGGAGTATAGCCTGGGCTGTACCGGACCTCCTGGTCCGGTAGAGTACTGTGCTGTCTTCGGGCGTGGTTCTCCTCCTCTTCCTCTTCGTCTTCAGTTAGGTCATCCAGTGCTTGTAGTCTCTGGTTTAGCCTCTCCACAGGATATGCTGCTCCTTCCCAGTTGCTAGGTCTCGCTTGGACCGGTGGGGGGAGGTGGTCTGTGGGGGGTATAGACCTCGTCTGTTGGTCAAGTTCAGGGTTGTTTACTCGGCTAGGGGATGCCGCCCTGGAGGTGTGTCTAGACGAGTTCCTGGAGCCTCTGGCGGAGGGAGAGGGTGTTGTCCGTCTGATCAGCTGTTCTATTAGTTGCGCTTGCTGTCTGTCGCGCTCTGCGTCCCGTAGAGCACCAGCAGCTGCTCGCTGGCTGTCTGCTCGGTCTCGGGCCACATTCTCTTCCATCTGAATGCGTCTTATTTCCAGGCGTATGTGCTCTTCTTCGCTCCGTTGCTGTAGCTGCAATCGATCGCGTTCACCCTGGAGTCTATCGCGTTCAGTAGAGGCTTTCAGGCTGACGAGGAATGCCTGCTGTAGGGTCCTCTCTGCCTCGCTGGGAGAAGGCGGTTGTATAGGGGAGCCTTCCCTCGGGGTACTCCTTGCGGAGCCTTGGAGCTCTATCTCCACGGTGCTCTCCCCGTCTTCTTCCGTGCCGAGTTCTCTCTCGGTAGCGTTGTATTCCTCCCGGGACTCATCGGGGACTACTTCTTCAGTACTGGCGGGGTGTGAAGTCATGTCTGGTTCCCACTGGTCCCCACCGTGAACTTGGTCAGTTACATTAGAGCCCGTAGGGGCCTCTATGGTCGGGGTAGTCTGGGCGTTGGGGTTAGACATACTTTTACTTTCTAGTTTTACCGCGTTTACTGTTAGTAGAAGACTAGGTTGTTGACTGACAGCGTAAGCCTCTAAGTACTGAGGGAGCCGTCGTTCGCGCTGCGGGCGTTGGTTAGGAGGATCGTTTCGTGGAGTGTTCATCATAGGCCATTTCAATATTAATAACACTATATTAATATTACACTAATTACCATCCGGCTCGAAGGACCAATTGTAACTGAGGGGTACAATTCCCTGACTGTATTACTAGATATGATACTTACTACCACTACCTTTGTACTTAATATTCGGCCACCCAGTACACGGCATAAATATATTATCATGAACACTCTCACGTAGATGAAACGGATCCAACACAAATGTACGAATTAGAAGCAGGTCTTTATTTCCTACACAGCGATGGTGTGTAGAATAAGCACTTAATCACTTAATTACATTTATGAATTGAAATAGTATGCACTTTTATGGCAAGGAGTATTCGTCGGTATATCAATAGATAATGTCCAATCTCTGAAGGCGCAGGTGGTAAATATACGACCTGGAATAGTTAAGGAATAACAGCAATGATACTTTAATGATTATAGGCTGGATACACTAGAGGGGGTTAATCCGGTCGCTTGTAAGCCGACAGGAGTAGGAGGGGGGGGGGGGGTAGAATCCAGCTGCCTCGTCCGGCCAAGGGTATCTCAGGTGAACCCACTGTAGTGCCGTTCAATGCGCCGGCGATCCTTGGACCACAGATGAAAGCAGGTGGACTCTTTGTGGGCCGGCTCTCTCCGGTCCACGGGGGAGAGATGTGGAGAGACCTCGTCTTGCAGAGCGTCTCCTCACCTTGCGTCCTCTCCAGGGGGGGGGGTTCCAACACACGGTAGTGTCGGGGGTCTTTATCCATAGAATAATCAAAGTATCCAAAGCATAATCCGTGCCTGGGAAGGCGGGCTGTCGTCGGTAGAATAATCCGGTATACAGGTCCACTCGCTCGTCGGCTCTGGGGCTCCTCGGGTGCAGCTTCACATAGGGTCAACCACCCTGGGTAAGCAGCCAGTTCTCTGCCCGAAACGATGGGGTACTGACTACGGTAGTATTCTCACCGCACGAAGCACTATATATTAACAGACTATTATTAGCTTAATAGACTACGTCCAACTCGACGATATAGTGCCAAATATGACTATTCAAATATTAATATACACGATGTCTCAATACCGATGGTAGGCCGAACTTGGCCTTACTCCCACACGTGGCATCGCGGGGAGGCTTTACGTCTGTGACTCTATTGGAGGGTAAGAAACTGGACTGAAAAGAAAGTCCTACTTTAGTAGCGCAGTATATATACGCACTATGAACAAATAGTCCCATTAGTGGTGCGGTAGCCAAATTCCTACGCGGAACTAGGACTTGTTCGTACATGTCGAGCGGTACGTTTGAACTGGGTCTGAGGGGTATGGCAGCCTGGCACCAAGGTCTCGACCAATAGTAGAATGGAGACTATTATGGGATGTTCAGTAGGCTAGAATGGATATTCAATGCATATTGTACAAGGAATATACAAGGGATATCAGGGAATATTAGAGAATATACAAATACAATTAAATATATATATATAAATAAATATATATATTCGGTTTAATCTGGCCCTTCACAACAAGCGTTTTTATGGAGCAATTGGGATGGGGGTTTTTCCTCTTCCGACATCCTGTGTGTTGTCGATGGGTTCCCGTTCATGTCAGGGGATGATGACGGAATGGGTCTGGACATATGGGGAAGGGTCTCACGCCCTAGGGGTGGGCCGCCGGACGCGGTTCATACCGACACGTCTGGGTGGCGCCTTCTTTTTTATGTTGGGATCAGACGCGCATATCTGCCCCTTCTCCTGGGGTTGGCAGGTCGGCGTGATTAGGGCACGGGACTGGTTCTGGTCGCGCTGGTCCAGATCAGTGCACCCGTTGTCCGCTGGGGATGCAGATCTGCTGTTCTGGTACCCTGAGGGACTTAGGGTTTTTTCAGGGGGGAAAATGCTAGGTCGATCCGGGTGTCACAGGTTGTGCGTTATGGGACCCTTTTTGATGTATTCTGCACTGTCATAATGGCTTATGGCCGTGCCGACCTGTACGCGTCCGATCTCGTCGGATCTCGGCCGCTGTACGGGTTGGTCTTGGTTGGTACTTGGTTGGGTGACCTCCTGGGAATACCGAGTGCGGGGTGCTGGGGCTGGTCTTCCATATTACGCTCTTCTCTTGCGTTTGGCGCTGAGGAGCCTGTTGGGTGGGGTTAACCTCCTTTGGGATCCTGTGCTCCCCGTATCGCCGGGCCCGGTCCGGGGTGATGCTCGTTGACCCGTAGGCCCGGGATAGCCCTGTTGGGAACCGGAACGCGGGCTGCGGCGGTGCCGCAGGTGCGTTTCGGGGTTTTTCCTGAGGGGTTATGGGACCAACCATTGCATGGGGTGATGCCTGGGTGGTTGGTTCTCTGGTGTGTTGCTGCAGTGTCAACTCCCGGTTCTCCGGTTGAGGGTGCCCCTGCACGTTCATGACGTCTGCCGATCGTATGGGCTTTTCTGTGGGCAGCTGTCAGGGGCAGAGTGGTCTACGGATCCCACTTCTGACGTGCTGTTTGAAAGCTTGATTATGCGACAACGCCAGCATACGCCCCTTCCGCCGGTGCGGCTGTTCAGCTGTCCTTTCTGGCGCCTGCCTCGTCCGCAGTTTTTCCAGGCTTGGGTTGACAGCCTGTTGCCTGGTCTTCCCCGGTGCACTGCCTGTTTCCGTTGGTTGCCTCTTGTGTGTTTAACCGTGCTGTCTGCTGTTGCAGGACTTGTGTTCCAGGCGGTGTGCTGTTGAGGAGGACAGGGCCCGCTCGGCTGAGGGGCCCTTGTCCGGATACGCTGGCGATGTGGGGGGCGGGGTCACTAGGTACCCCCCTGGTGGGGTCTTGATGCTGGCATCATGGGCTTCTCCGGGCCCCCATTTCAGGGAGCCCAGTCCTTTGGTGGATCTGGGCCTTCCTTCGCGCTCCGCTGCTACGGCCTTGCCACGGGGTTGGGTTGGCCCTTGACCCCGTGATTCTGGGGGCAGTAACGAGGTGGTTTCCTCCGTTCGTTCCCGGGTGGCATGCGGGTTGTGCGTGTGTGTAGTCGTGGGGTCAAGCCACGGCTGCTCACCCTGTGCGTTGGGTTGCTTGAGTGCCTCTTCGCACGGTCGGTTCCGTCGCCTTCCCGTGAAGCCCCTAATAGGGGGGCTACCCGCCATTAGGGGGGGTCGGGGGGGCTCGGCCCTCCCTGTTCTGATGGTTGTGGGGGGGCTGTCAGCGGGGTGTATTTGTCAGCCAGCGGCTCCGCTTGGCCTCCCTTGTGCAGTGTGATGCCAAGCTAAGCCTCTTAACGGTACAGAACGATAGGTTATGACTATAACCAAGTTCTGTTAGTTAGAGGCGACGCTTGGCATCAGACGGCCGCTGCAGCCCTTGACCTCACCTTGTGGTGAAAGCTTGGGAAGGAGGAGAGCAGGTGACCACACACCTGCTTATGAAGGTAAGCTGATGAGGGGTGTGGTCAGACTAATACTGGTATTAGAGGTACATTTGTGGAATTTATTCAGTACGCGTGCACGTACGCGAGATAGTGCAGTGTGATGCCAAGCGTCGCCTCTAACTAACAGAACTTGGTTATAGTCATAACCTATCGTTAATGTATATCTTAGAAGTTCTTTGTTTCATCGTACAAACAGCCAAAGCTGTCATGTATGTTGTGTATGTCATAAATGTCGATATGAATTGAAAATGGGGGACCCTGATGGCCTGATGTAAACAAGACGAACGTCTTTCTCTGGTCTGCATCCCCTTAACAATTGCCGTACTGTATTGTAATGAATGAATGAATGAAAACTTTATTTAACAGATTGCAGAATGGGTACAATACAGTACGGCTCAATACACACAATTGTTAAGGCAGCAGACCTGAGAAAGACGTTTGTCTTGTTTCCATCAGGGTCCCCCATTTTCAATTCATATAGACATTTATGACATACACAACATACATGACATTTATGGCATATGGACATATAGGTATTTAGTACTGATACATTTGTGACATAAACGGTATTCAAATATACAGTACTGTTACCCCTAGATCCTGACAGAGTATATACATATGATGGGGAGGGGACTGTACATTAGGAGGGGGTGGGTGGGTGGGAGAGAAATATACATACGGCGGGGAGGGAATATATACATGCGGTGGGGAGGAGACTGTCTATTAGGAGGTGGTGGTTTTGGGCATTTACGGTGGCCAGTTTCGAATTGCAGCCTCCCGTAGGTGCTCTTTAAGAGCGGTTTTGAATGTGGGTAGGGATTCACATTCCTTTACAGCTTTGGGTAGGGCGTTCCACATTGATGTGGCATAATTGCGAAACGTATTTAGTCCCTTGTTTGAGCCGAATTTGGGTTTAACATGATTTGTTGAGCTTCCTCTGGTGTAGTGGTTGTGGTATTCACTGACCTTTGGGAAGTATTTTGACATGTACATGGGTACCTTAGTCGTATAGTGTATCTTGTAGACCAGGCCCATTGCAAGTTGCTGTACTCTGTCGTCTACTCTAAGCCATCCTAGGTTGTCAGGGGGCAGGGGTGAGGTGGGTTCTGGGGGTAAGGTCAAGTAGTAGTCTGACCAGTTTGTTTTGTGATGTTTGTAATTTTGTTTTAAGTGCCTTTGAGGTGCTTTGGTACCATGAGGTGCATGCATAATCGTAGTACCCTTGAATGAGTGCTCCTGCCAGAGTCTTCAGGGTATTCTTGTTTACCAGAGAGGAGATCCGGTACAAGAATCTAGTTCATTGGTTGACTTTTTTTATTACATTGGATGTCACAGGAAAGATTTGCCTCTAGAATGGAACCCAGGTAGGTAATTTCGTCTTTCCTTGTGACAATATTGTCACCCACTGCAACTGAGAAGCCGTCGGTCTTGCTGAGTTTGTTATTTGAACCGAAGAGAATGGACTCTGTTTTGCCCATGTGTAATGATAGTTTGTTATCAGCGATAACATTCTGCAATCTGTCGGGGAGAAACCACCGCCTCGCGTCGCCCTGCTGGCTCTTCTGCTTCACAGCGCGGCAGTGGGGGATAACGGCCCTAGCACACTGAACGTGCACAAATTTCACGCACGGGTCCCGTGCGGGATCGCGCGCCTGGCCAGGCACACCTGGACCGACGACTTGAGCGAGCGGAAGCGCACCGAGGAAGGCACATTTACATTGGGACAGCTGTAAATGCCTAGTCTATATGCGAAGTCAGTCCCCGTTTGAAGATTTTTTTAAGATTTCCAGTTCCAGTGTTCTATTGTCCATTTTGTATGTATAACCCGTTATTATATAATTAATTAGTATGTTAGAATTCATTTTAGAATGATGATCAGTGTGACTACTCCTGAAAGAGCAGCGTGGAGCCTCAGCAGCAGCAAGAGCTCTATCTCTCTCTCTCTCTCTCTCCCTCTCTCTCTCTCTCTCCCTCTCTCGCTCTCTCTCTCTCCCTCTCTCTCTCTCCCTCTCTCTCGCTCTCTCTCTATCCCCCCCCCCCTCTTTCTCCCCCCCCCCCCCCCCTCTCTCTCTCTGTCTCTGTCGGGACAGACAGGCAACCAGATATAGACAGATAGACAAACAAACAAACAAACAGACAGACAGACAGACAGACAGACAGACAGACAGACAGACAGACAGACAGACAGACAGGCAACCAGATATGACAGATAGACAAACAAACAGACAGACAGACAGACAGGGCTACATAACTATAGTAATATGGTTTATTTGCATTGGGAAAGATAGACACATTAGCTGGTTGAACAACATCTATTGAAAGATAGAGAGAAAACGAGAGAGAAAGAGAGAAAGAAATGCAGGGAGAATAAAGAGAGAGAGAAAAAGAGAGAGCTGTACTGTATTGTATACCCATTCTGCAATCTGTTAATAAAATATACACTGATATCAAGCCTACTGGTTGCTGTTCAATCATAATAATAATAATAATAATAATAATAATAATAATAATAATAATAATAATAATAATAATAATAATAATAATCATAATTACCATAATTACCATAATTAGCTGTCAGGAAACAAATAAAACGTTTGTCATTATAGGTGACAAGGTGGATTGACTTAATTACTGCTATATCCTGCTATTATTATTATTATTATTATTATTATTATTATTATTATTATTATTATTATTATTATTATTATTATTATTATTATTATTATTATTATTATTATTATGCAACATTGTAGGTTATAGTTATTGGTATAAACAAACATACAGACAGGGGGGGTTGGGCGTTTATTTGCATTGGGAAAGATACAGACACAGCTGGTTGAACAACATCTATATCTGTGGTAATAATGCAGATATTCAATTGTATTTCTGTGACAATGCGCGTGGCACACGCCTCCCGCGCCGCCTCGAATCCGATTGAAGCGGAAAAGATAGCTTGCCGTCCGCGAGCCGCCCGCGAGGCGCGCTCCCGCTTGCGGCCAGTGTGCACAGTAGCGTCCGTTAACGTCCGCGGAAGTGAAGCGGCAGCCGCCCGTCCGTCCGTCCGTCCGTCCGTGTTCATTCGTTAGCAGAGTGCTAGGGCCGTAAGGGGGCGTGCTAGCGCGCGGTCACGTGGGCTTAGTGGCCAATCAGAGGAACCCGGAAACCGAACTGCGTTGTATTTGGCATAGACACCTTCAGGCTAGCTCTCTCAAGGAAGGCAGGGCAACACCTCACTTTAACGGGAAAATCTACCCTGAAATTCACATAATTATTTATATAATACTGTACAGCTCAGTTTCAGTTTATGCTGAACACCAGAGCGACAAGACTGATGATGCCATCAAGAGACAAATCCTGGAGCTGCTCTCCATAGACAGTGAATAGTGGAACAAATCCTAGGACACTGTGACAGTACCCATGATTTTTACTGGGACATGGGTAAACTTCCTGATTAGGGCCTTACCTAAAACTCACTTGGATGTAATAGCTCTAACACAAATTCTATGAGCCCACAAAGCCAGTCACTTCATTGCCAGTGGACCATCTTCAAAAAGTGTCACTTGATGACATCACAATTTCATGTCCTGATGGTCTGATTAACAGCTTTCCAGGGTGACTATTGTCTATGTTTCAAGTTCAAGTTTCAAGTTTCTTTAATAGTTGTCATACAGAAGTACAGAATACTTTTATACAAAATGCTTCTTACTGTTACGCTCCAGAGACTGTGCAAGACAAGATGTGTCTATGTTTATAGAACTCTGCAGTTCCGGACAGTTTGGTGACATAGGCCTATACATGTACCACTGGTCCCACTCAGAAAAAAGATATATAGGCTGAATGTATTATTATTATTATTTGTTTTAATTAACAAACAAATAAAAGAAGAGCTAAATTAACTTGTGATCCACGATACTCACAAGGAACTGTGCTGTCTGAAAGAGAATTGCTGTGTAACTAAGTCATCTTTAAAGAGGGATTTAACTTTTGACTAAAAGTTAGCGTGACATGAGTTGATAGACCTCTTCTATTTTTCGGCTGCTCCAGAGTCTCCAGAATCTCCTGCAGCTATAGGAAATGAATGGACTATTAATAGATAGTCTTCTTACTCAAACTCCGGTGATTATATGTTTTTAATTAGATGTAAACACAGTGTGTGTATATTATGCCTATTGTATCGCAGATATGTTAAAGGTTGTAAAGTGGTGGAGTCGACTGCGGAGCTCTACTGACTTAACGTAAGGTTATGTATATAACCAAGTTTTATGAATTATGGTGACGCTCAGCATCATTCTGCACGCACTTCACTTCGTGCACGAGCACTGAATAAAAAATTCCACAATGTACCTTTACATCCCAACATTCGTCTGGCCACACCCCTATCCGCTTACCTTCATAAGCAGGTGTGTGGTCACCTACTCGCCTCCTTCCCAAACTTTCACCACAAGGCGAGATCAAGGGCCGCAGCGGCGTCCTGATGCTGAGCGTCACCATAATTCATAGAACTTGGTTATATACATAACCTTACGTTCTATTTCATTATGGCTTCCACTCAGCATCATTCTGCACAAGAGGAGCTGAGCGGGAGCCAAAGCTCGACAAATGTACCCCGCTGAGGCCCCCCACAACCATCAGACCGGGGAGGACCGAGCCCCCCGACCCTCCCTAATGGAGGATACCCTCCCTATTGGAGGACGGGAGGGAGACGGATCCGACCGTGCGAAGAGGAACTCAAGCAACTCAACGCACAGGGTGAGCAGACCGTGGCTTGACCCCACGACTACGCACACGCACAACCCGCATGCCACCAGGGAACGTACGGAAGGAACAACCCTCGTTACTGCCCCCAGAATCACGAGGTCAAGAGCAAACTCAACCCTGTGGCAACGACGTAGCAGCGGAGCGCGAAGGAAGACCCAGACCCACTGAAAGGACTGGATCCCCTGGAAAAAGGGGGCCCGGAAAGGTCAATGACGCCAGGCATCAAGACCCCACCAGGCGGTCACTTAGTGACACCGCCCCCCACATCGCCAGCGTATTCGGATAGAGCCCCTCCAAGAGCGGGCCCTTACCCCCCAATAGTACACCGCCTGGCACACTGACCCTGCAAACAGGCAGTCAGCATGGCCGTAAAGCACTCAAAAAGGTTAACCAACGGAAGCAGGCAGCGCACCCGGGAAACCAGGCAGCAGGCTGTAGACCTGAGCCTGGAGCACTGCGGACGAGACAGGCGCCAAAGGGGTCAACTGAAAACAGCCCCCCCGGCGGAAGGGGCGTATGCTGGCGTTGTTGAGCACCATGACAAAGCCTCCATCAAAAAAAAACCACCCAGAGGGGTCGAGGCAGAGAAGGCTGACACGATTGGCAGACGTCATGAACGTGCAGGGGCACACTCAACCGGGTAACCCGGGAGTTGACTCCGCTCCAACACACCAGGGAATCAACCACCCTCTCGGTACACAGACGGTGGTTGTTCCTATAACCCCTCAAGAAAAAACTCCAAAACACACCTGCGGTATACACTGGCTATACCGCAGTACAAGTGTTTCAGTTTTCAAAAAGGGTTATCCCAGGCCTACGGTTTCAACGAAACATTACTTCGGACCGGGTCCGGCGGCTCGGGAAGCACACAGGGTTACCAGAGGAGGTCCAGAAGACTACCCCAACAGCCCCCTCTTCGCCATGCGTGAGAGAGGAGCGAAAGAAAGGAGAACCAGTCCCTTAGGATAGGGCCAGGTACAACGTGTACCCAACAAAGGGTCTCCATAACGCCTAACCCTGTGACACCCGGGCCGACCCGGCATTTTCCCCCCCCGAAAAAAGCACAAGTCCCTCAGGGTACCAGAACAGCAGATCTGCATCCCCGGCGGACAACGGGTTAACTGACCTGGACCAGCGCGACCAGAACCAGTCCCGTGCCCTAACCACGCCGACATGCCCACTCCAGAAGAGGGGGTAGGTATGCGTGTCGATCTAAAAACATGAAAAGAGGGCGCCACCCAGACGGTTCCATTTGTACCGCGCTCAGTGGCCCACCCCAAGGGCGTGAGACCCCTCTACTTATGTTCTGATCTATTCCGTTATCATCCCCCAGATATGAACGAGAATTCATCGAGACAACCTAGTAAACTGGCGCTCGGAATAGACAAAACTCCATCCCAGTTGCCCTATAAAAACGCTGTTTTAATAACGAGCAACCAAGGCGCACTTAGCCCCCTGCGTGATTCTTAACAGAAACACCCCGAACCAGCACTATATACGCGTCGAGACCCAAACACATCAATGGATAGTCTAACAAGACACCAGACATTGTTCCTCCAAGTCGCCTGGGAGAACGACACAGAGCCGCTTCATGTTCCTTCCTCTTTTTATTTAAAAAAGAAATAAACATAGACTGACATGAATCCCACGTGACGCAGCTGAGGGTAAAAATTGTTTACATTTTTACATCCCGCCACCCTCGCCACAGGGAGGAGACGGAAATCCCCAGAGAGACTTCCCATGCAAGCTGTATAGATTGAAAAGAATATATTGCAACATTTGAGCTATGTAACACTTGGGTTATAGTCAGGGGGCCAATCCTGAAAAGAGCTTCCTTTAACACTTTTGCTGCCATATTTGGGTAGAAGCTGTCAACATATTGTTTTGGTAAGAGGGGACCTATGTAAGATGTTCTAGGGTGGTTGACAAGTTTGAACAATTTTTTTTTGACTTTTAGAGGCCATTTCAGGCAGATTTTTTAGATTGCCTGCTCGAAATGACATGCCCACAATAAATATAGAATATCTCCCCAATCACAAGGGCCATATAGATAATCCTGGTATCAAAATAAAGGTGACAGCAGTGGGATGGCTGCAGAAGTTTCAGAATGTAAATGGATGTCACTGTGTCAGAGAAAATAGAGCTAAGTTAGACCATTGAGAAAAGTCAAAAATTGTATTTCCGCCTAAAAGAAAATATGTTTTTTATCGGCTTGGAAACATGAGATAGTAGCCCAAGTAATTTAGGAATCATGATTCCAATGTATGCTAGGTACTTTTGCCAAGTTAGAGCACAGTAATTTGATACAGTGCAATACTACACAGGTTTGAATAATGTAATGTCCAAGCGGAAATCTATATGATTCTCGAGGTGACCTTTCGTGCTAATGCTTTTTTACTTTTTAATGTATTTTGACAATACACTTGGATACCATGATGAGACAAAATATGTTTGTGGATTACTGAGGATCATCTTCCCAGTAATGGAACCATTGTATGTATACAAAATATTACATAAAACATAAATAAAAACTAAAACAATAAAATTAATCCAGTGTTAGGGTCGGAAGGAACCAGAGCAGCTCAGGGGTTAGGCAGGTTCAAGCCAACAGTTTATTTGGAAGAGGGAGGAACATTTCTGGGACGTGTATGGTGCAACTGGAATTCTGGATATGAAATGTGTCCCTGACCATGTGTATGAGTGCAAAGCGTGCGTGTAGGCTAAGGCGTGAGCACAGGAGACGAGGTGTAGTCAAGGCAGCGTGGGGCACTAGAATCCTGGTGGAGGACGAGGACGGGCCCAGGAATCCAATGGGGCACAGGAGACACTGAGGAGGAAAGAGACACATGGTCAGAATGGCAAAACAACTGGATGCACAGCAAGGTAGTAAACTTGGTAAGTCTAGAATCTCTGGTACATAACGTTAGGACCTAGAAGGCACTTCAGACTCAAGGTTTGCTGGTTACAGACGGCGATCTGTACGCCCCTGCGCCCTCAGTGCACATGCTAATGTGGAGGGCTGAGCATCATACACTGAAGATCTCGTTGTTGATGTGCTTTTTTCTGGCGGCCGCACCACAACATCCAGATCAAGATCGGTTTCTTCACCGTTAGTCTCTTGAATGTCATTGGAGTTCATGCACCACGCTGCACGAGCACATCCACACGCCTGCGACAGAGACACTGTCTGGTACTGCACTGACTTCCACTTTCCTTGCATCCACACACTCTCAGCTGTACGTATGTGGATTGTACAGGTTCCTTGGTAAGAAGCATGGGGACCAGCATACCATGCATCATCTGCCAACCACAATTGATTGGTGAGGGCAGTTGTGGATGTGTCACTAGTGACTGTTTCCAAACCTTCGTTTGGTAGTGGGCCCTCTTGAGGTGCATTGACAATGCATCTTCTGTTGGTGGTAATGTATCAATATTGGCTTTAAGTTTTCGAAAGAGTGCAGCGAACTTCTTGTATCGAGTTGCTGGTTGACTTAAAGTCATAGAGCTTACATACAAACTGTTCTGCCAAGGATAGGGAAGTGCTACTTGGTACTTCATCCTCACCAAAGTTGTGGAGAAGATGCGGGTACTGCTGAAACACTTTCCATGCTGTCCTTTTTCCATTTCCAGTGAACTGGCTCGTAGTATCTGTCACGTACGTGGGTTGTTCATTATCATTATTGCCATATTTTTAACACCATGTAACATCAGGTTAGTATATTTAGTATGTGTTATGTTATTTTTGTTTGTGTGATGTGTCATCTTCTAATCCTGTTTCTTTCTCCCTTTCCCAGATACCACTCATCCCCCTGATTGAGCTGATTGCACCTGCTTGGTGCACCTGTGGGCAGTCAGTTGGATGAGTGGATATAGCATGGAAGATGACATACACACGGGGCGCCTCATTGAATCACTGCCACGTTCCAGAGTGGAGTGGGGAGGTTGCCCTTCTTACCTAGCTGTATCTGTGGAGCGATATTGTGTGGTTTTGTGCCATTTACCACTTGGTGTGGATTAATCCATTTGATGGTTGTTGTGTCCTATGAATGACACGTTGACATTTTTGCTAAGTGTTTGTTTGTTTGTATGTATTACTTGTTTGTTCTCCCTTTACCCTTTTCCCTGTTTGTATATATGTATATCTGGTTTGTCCTCCCCTACCCTTTTTCCCTGTGCACTATGGTGGAGGTTTAAATCCCTACCACCATAAAATATATAATTTACTATTTGGAAAACTTCTCTTGTTGTTACTTCCTTACCTGCCCGGGACTGTGCTTTTAAAGCATTTACTGAGAGGGCTGTTTTTTTTTTGTTCATGTGCAGCCTGCTCCAGTTACTATTCTGTGTGGTCATCAGACCTTTGTACATGACAGTATCACATCCAGTGATGGCATGAAATGCCAACAGACCATCGAGCATCTCATTTGGTAGTCTGATTTGATGGACTTTGATGTAGCATGGTTTCTTAGCTGTTCCTGCTTTCATCCAAACTTCTTGGCTTAGTTGGTTTGCAAATACAAGTAGTAGCATCAGCTGAATGTAGTATGTGTATCCGCTTCTTCATGTGTAGCTTGTAGGGGAGATGCATCAATCCCAGCTGCTGATGTGACTGTGTCCTCAAACCCTCCACTGATGACAATTTCCTCATCATAAAGCTGCAAATGATTCTCAAGCTCAGTTGATAGAAAATGGGTAAGGTTTCGCTGAGTAGTGCTGCGTTTGGTTCTTGTTCCACTCTTGATGGAGTTTTGTTGGTACCGATCAAACACTATATCCACTCTGATGACATTCCCATGTAGATTAGATGCGACTCTCTGTGTGAACACATCTGCATATTCCCCGAAGTTTGATGTATTTTGAGGTTTTCCCTTGGCTCTTACTAAGGCCATTCCATCAATGATGGTCTGTTTCCTTTGCACCAGCTTGTAGTATGGTGGCTAAGTCAGCTTTGTTTGTAGGCCTGAGCACTGAATCTGTTGTGGCAAGTGACAGGGGGACTGCACACAGCTCTTTTTGGAGAAGATCATCCATGTAGACCTCTCTGCCACTCTCCATGGATACAATGATGCGGCGAAAAATATCCCTGTTAGGCTTCATACATTTGGATCTGAGTTGTTCAAGCTTGGTATCTGTGCTGTATAGGCTTGAGAATGTTTTCGGTTTTCTCTTGGTGAGACTGGCGTGGAAGTCTGTGTTTGTTGTGCCCAGTCGGTTTTTCACCAACTCAGTGATTGTTTTTTTGCCAGACTCTGCAGCATGTGTAAGGTCATTCAGTATCTCTTCTGAGGCAACATCACCAGTTGTCAGGGACACTAAATCATACATATGCTCTTGTTGGAAGACGTTGTATCTCTGGAACTGATCAAGAAGTTGAATGACATTGTGATTATCCCTCTTGATTCTTGATTGAGTTCACCCACGTTACAAACGTTACATGAACACACATGTTCTCGTCACAACTAACCAGATCATTTTTACACATGTAAACAACAACGCCGATTTCTATGGAGAGAGAAGCTATACCAGTGACAAGACAATTCACACACAACACGCGTCGTATCCTCAATGTATTGCAGCAACACACATTTTGGAAAACATCGTTATTACAAAACATTTATAAGGGAAGGAAAGAAGAAGTGTTTAAAGTCCGGTCGGGACTCCTACCCTGAGAGCAGGCCGAGAGAACTGCAATCTGGTTAACGGGACACCGAAGTCAAACACGGCAGCTCCCGCGTTGGCGACAAGGGTAACGTCGCTGCGCCACCCAGCCGCTACGTTTCTCCATGTTGACGCAGTCCTCGCTGGCAGGGCTCCCGGTGTAGGTTTGACTAACATCCTCTGTCAAAGATGACGTCGTAGTCAGAGTGTTTAAGGCATGTTATAGTCATAGCAACGTTCAACAGTGTAGCATTAAGCTAACAGCCGCTCTCGACTGATAGCAACAAGCTAACGTTTCCTAGCCTAGTGACACAACGGGCTAGCGCCGCAGCTAACAGCTGACTGGCTAACAGGTAGGCCACAACTAGATTGATTGATTGATTGATTTTTATTGTGGAGTAAAAGACAGCATCCAAGGGATAAAAACATGAGAAAGTGCAAGCACTTATTTCCATCATGGTCCCTGATTTTGGACATGGACAGACATCATAAAACATAGAGCATCATAATAAAACATACTAAAACAGAGCATCATAATAAAACATAGAGCATCATAATAAAACATAGAGCATCATAATAAAACATAGAGCATCATAATATAACATAGATCATCATAATAAAAAACAGAATAAAACATAATAGCAACCCCATACAAAAAAACACTTCCTACCCTCTCCTTCCTATGGCTATTCTATACTTCACTGGCTAGCCATTTCTTTGTGGCACGTCTAAAACTTCCCCCCTCTTCGATGTTTTTCAGGGCCACTGGAAGCTTGTTCCACTCCAGTGCTGCAGAATATAAAAATTTATTTGTGCCCATTAGGGAGTTAAATTTTGGCAGAATAAAATCCGTACTGCTCCTTCTAGTGCACGCAAGCTAAGCTGCTATCACCTGAACTGTACACAACGACATAACAAGCCACACTTCAGACAGGCCGCCGTCTGAAACCCTCCTCATCCTTAAGAGAAGAGAAAAAGAAATGTCAAACACAGTTTTCAACTGTGATTTTACCAGACATACGGCGGAGCCGGCACTATTCCCATCTGGACTGCAGCCGACTTGAACATGGATCTTCCGATAACGAAAATCCATGCCCACATTTCCTCGTTTAGGGTGTACTTCCACTCAAGTGAAAGATGGGGCCTGCACGGGACAGAGAAGCATCCGCTTGTCCAGAGAATCCCGGGTTTTAACCAGGCCTCTGTCGCGGCCCACTAGTTGACCATCATGGGCTTCAGACCAAGATCCTCCGTCCGCCGCTTAAGAAGCCGAGCAGAGGACCCCAATCTGGGGCCGGCGTTCGTAAAATTGTCAGCTAACCCCCACAGCATCAACAGACAACCAGCGCTCACAAGCAAAACAGTACTTACCCCACCCTGGAAGCCACCGCTTCCTCACAACAGTCGGTGCTTCCCACAGTCCAGCTGTATGGCCGGAGGGCCAACCCATCCAGCCGCAGCAAGGAGGACTGCAGTTGGGGAGTATGTCAGCGGCGCGAGCCCCTAATACGAAAAAGCCGGTGGAGGTCACTCAGAATGATCATCATCTTCCAGACACTCCAGTGACGAAGACAATATCGCCGTATTTTCTCGAAAATAGTGAGAGAGAAAATAAAGATATGATGTCAACGTATCTCCCGTTCTTTTGTTTTCCAACTTTCTTCTACTAACAACCTCGTCAAGTGTGGGATCTACCTGTAGCGACCTGACAATAGTCTATTATTCAGATGTGCTAACTTGCCTTTTACCTCCCCTTTGTACCCCAAGACAGAGAGGCAGTTAAATCATTTTGTGTCCTGTACTGTGCAGGACAGTGATGCAACAGTAGCAGGACAGTGGATCACAGTGATGTAGCAGGACAGTGATGTAGCAGGACAGTGATGTAGCATCACAGTGATGTAGCAGGACAGTGATGTAGCAGGACAGTACATCACAGTGATGTAGCAGGACAGTGATGTAGCAGGACAGTACATCACAGTGATGTAGCAGGACAGTACATCACAGTGATGTAGCAGGACAGTGATGTAGCAGGACAGTGATGTAGCATCACAGTGATGTAGCAGGACAGTACATCACAGTGATGTAGCAGGACAGTGATGTAGCAGGACAGTGATGTAGCATCACAGTGATGTAGCAGGACAGTACATCACAGTGATGTAGCAGGACAGTGATGTAGCAGGACAGTACATCACAGTGATGTAGCAGGACAGTGATGTAGCAGGACAGTGATGTAGCATCACAGTGATGTAGCAGGACAGTACATCACAGTGATGTAGCAGGACAGTGATGTAGCAGGACAGTACATCACAGTGATGTAGCAGGACAGTGATGTAGCAGGACAGTACATCACAGTGATGTAGCAGGACAGTACATCACAGTGATGTAGCAGGACAGTACATCACAGTGATGTAGCAGGACAGTACTTCACAGTGATGTAGCAGGACAGTGATGTAGCAGGACAGTGATGTAGCATCACAGTGATGTAGCAGGACAGTGATGTAGCAGGACAGTGATGTAGCAGGACAGTACATCACAGTGATGTAGCAGGACAGTGATGTAGCAGGACAGTGATGTAGCAGGACAGTACATCACAGTGATGTAGCAGGACAGTGATGTAGCAGGACAGTGATGTAGCAGGACAGTACATCACAGTGATGTAGCAGGACAGTGATGTAGCAGGACAGTACATCACAGTGATGTAGCAGGACAGTGATGTAGCAGGACAGTACATTACAGTGATGTAGCAGGACAGTGATGTAGCAGGACAGTGATGTAGCAGGACAGTGATGTAGCAGGACAGTACATCACAGTGATGTAGCAGGACAGTGATGTAGCAGGACAGTACATCACAGTGATGTAGCAGGACAGTGATGTAGCAGGACAGTACATCACAGTGATGTAGCAGGACAGTGATGTAGCAGGACAGTACATTACAGTGATGTAGCAGGACAGTACATCACAGTGATGTAGCAGGACAGTTAAAGGTGTATTCCACCCAAATGGTTAGCAGGACAGTGATGTAGCAGGACTGTACAGTACAGTACAGTGGTAAAATGGCTGCAGGACAGTTAAAGGTGTATTCCACCCAAATAGTGTTAAAGGTTATAACCCAAATCGAATGATTTAAAGGTGTATTCCACCCAAATTGTTTTAAAGGTTATAATACAGTAGCAGTACAGTGGATCACAGTGATGCAACAGTAGCAGGACAGTTAAAGGTGTATTCCACCCAAATGGGTAGCAGGACAGTGATGTAGCAGGACTGTACAGTACAGTGGACAGTGGTAAAATGGCTGCAGGACAGTTAAAGGTGTATTCCACCCAAATAGTGTTAAAGGTTATAACCCAAATCGAATGATTTAAAGGTGTATTCCACCCAAATTGTTTTAAAGGTTATAATACAATAGCAGTACAGTGGATCACAGTGATGCAACAGTAGCAGGACAGTTAAAGGTGTATTCCACCCAAATGGTTAGCAGGACAGTGATGTAGCAGGACTGTACAGTACAGTACAGTGGACAGTGGTAAAATGGCTGCAGGACAGTTAAAGGTGTATTCCACCCAAATAGTGTTAAAGGTTATAACCCAAATCGAATGATTTAAAGGTGTATTCCACCCAAATTGTTTTAAAGGTTATAATACAATAGCAGTACAGTGGATCACAGTGATGCAACAGTAGCAGGACAGTTAAAGGTGTATTCCACCCAAATGGTTAGCAGGACCGTGATGTAGCAGGACTGTACAGTACAGTGGACAGTGGTAAAATGGCTGCAGGACAGTTAAAGGTGTATTCCACCCAAATAGTGTTAAAGGTTATAACCCAAATCGAATGATTTTAAAGGTGTATTCCACCCAAATTGTTTTAAAGGTTTTAATACAGTAGCAGTACAGTGGATCACAGTGATGCAACAGTAGCAGGACAGTTAAAAAGGTGTATTCCACCCAAATTCTATATGAATTGAAAATGGGGGACCCTGATGGAAACAAGACAAACGTCTTTCTCAGGTCTGCATCCCCTTAACAATTGTATGTATTGAGCCGTACTGTATTGTACCCATTCTGCAATCTGTTAAATAAAGTTTTCATTCATTCATTCATTCATGGTTAGCAGGACAGCCCCATCACAATGTGCAGGAGGTGTGTACAGTAGCAGTACAGTAGGTGTACAGTAGGTGTACAGTAGCAGTACAGTATGTGTACAGTAGGTGTACAGTAGCAGTACAGTATCAGTACAGTAGGTGTACAGTCGCAGGACAGTTAAAGGTGTATTCCACCCAAATGGTTAGCAGGACAGCCCCATCACAATGTGCAGGTGTGTACAGTAGCAGTACAGTAGGTGTACAGTAGCAGTACAGTATGTGTACAGTATCAGTAGGTGTACAGTAGCAGTGCAGTAGGTGTACAGTAGCAGTACAGTAGGTGTACAGTCGCAGGACTGTTAAAGGTATATTCCACCCAAATGGTTAGCAGGACAGCCCCATCACAATGTGCAGGAGGTGTGTACAGTAGCAGTACAGTAGGTGTACAGTAGCAGTACAGTATGTGTACAGTATCAGTACAGTATGTGTACAGTATCAGTAGGTGTACAGTAGCAGTACAGTAGCAGTGCAGTAGGTGTACAGTAGCAGTACAGTAGGTGTACAGTCGCAGGACAGTTAAAGGTGTATTCCACCCAAATGGTTAGCAGGACAGCCCCATCACAATGTGCAGGAGGTGTGTACAGTAGCAGTACAGTATGTGTACAGTATCAGTACAGTATGTGTACAGTATCAGTACAGTAGGTGTACAGTCGCAGGACAGTTAAAGGTGTATTCCACCCAAATGGTTAGCAGGACAGTACATCACAGTGATGCAACAGTAGCAGGACAGTTAAAGGTGTATTCCACCCAAATGGTTTTAAAGGTTCTAATACCCAATTGTGTTATGGTGTCTTCCCCAAATCTTTTTAAAGCTTATAACCCCAAATAGTTTGAATGAATAAATGAATGAAATGGGACTATGAAGTCTTTATTTGTAACACATGTGAGATGGGCAGCACACACGCATTCCTTTGGGGGGGTTGCCATTGAAATGTCATCTGCGCTTGACCCATCCTGTCATCCTTCATCCTGTCGTGGGTCCGCTCCAATACAATACCTTGCCAATCCAAGTGCTCCTGTTCATCTTCATCAGGGACGTGACAGCATTAGCGATCAGTTCTGCATGTTTTTCCATTCTTTCGTTTTTATTTTTGTATGTGTATTCCCACACATAGCTTTAAAGGTGTATTCATCCCAAATGTTTCTAAAACTTTATTCCACCCAAAGTTAAAATACTACTTCATGTTCAACTCCTAAAGGTATATATGCTTGAATTACATTCAAGTAATCTCATGACTTCCAGCTGGCTATAATGGAGGCGGTGAGCCCTCTAGTGTTCAAACATAAATAAGACACTATTCTAGACAAAATGAATTCTAATATTCTACACACCGGCGCCTAATTGTGCCTTAAACTAAACACAATTACAAAATATATATATATATATATCGGAGAAGCTACCGACATAATCAAAACACTCATATGGCCCTTACACTGTGTCTACGTACGTGACTTCTATTTTTACTTCTATTTTTTTTACATGCTATACTATTTTATTTCACTTATCTTTTGTCTAGCAGTCTCTGGAGCGTAACAGAAAGAAGCATTTTGTATAAAAGTATTCTGTACTTCTGTATGACAACTATTAAAGAAACTTGAACTTGAAACTTGATACATGACATACAGATAGACAGTACTGCTACATCTATACATTTATGACATACCAGATTTGCAAATACAGTACTGTTTGTGATACATGGCAGGCATGTTAGACATCGTTTTGCCTCCTGAGCACAGTGATGTACAGGTGCAGCTCAATAAATTAGAATATCGTGGAAAAGTATATATTTAGCTGTATTGATGCAGTAATTTGTGCAAAAGGAGCCCCAACCGCGTGAATACTTTCGGTAAGCAACAAGCCCTTCCGCGTTGCTCTGATTGGCCGAGCGTGCGCATGCACATGAGCCGCAACAAGCCCCTCAGCCAGGCAGCAATACTAAGGTCCGCTTAATGCAATTTATACAAATGGAAGTATTGATTTCGCCGTAACGAATCATTAAAAAAATATACCGTTAACTGGAATATGTTGTTTCTTTACACATATGTTGGATTATGTAATTGGTTTGTCATGACAAACCAATAAAAAAGACAAACCAATTACATAATCCAACATATGTGTAAAGAAACAACATATTCCAGTAACTTTTTCTGATCAGTTAGGAGTTGTTTAGAAACAGTGTAAATAATAACAATCAAATAGCACACAAGCTAACACTACTACTACAAGCACAACACATAAACAAGCACATCATTTGTGATCAACTGTAATCCTCATTGTGCAGGTGTTCTCAGTGAGCATGGTGAGGTTATGTGCACACATTCAGATTGTCTTGTCCTTTCATGGTGCTGGTCCTCAAAAAAATTGCAGTTACTTTGTTGGGCAAAAAGAGCAATAGACTTAAGCTAGATTCAGGCAGCCAACCACGTCCAATGGCTGCCGATATCCTCCACCCTAAAAAGGTGCAGGATCACAGAGCCTGAAGAAGAGTGGAGCAGGAGACCAAACACACCCAGGACAGGATGACCACAGTCAGCAGATGAGGGATGGAGCAGGAGAGATGAGGAATGAGATAGGACTAAACAGACCAGTAAGTAGTGATTCCGGGCCCCCTGGGAGACATGCCAAGGAAAGAGAAAAAGTAAAGCATTGTTAGTTAGTATTGTGGCTATATGATGCTAATTATGTGAGTTAGTCAACTGGCCTACTAGAAGGCCTTTTATATGAGATCAAGTCAAGTCAAGTCAAGAGTTTTATTTGTCACGGCATACGGATATACAATGAAATGCGGGTGGTCTTGCCCGCAACGATGTGCAATTGGTACAACATATAATAGAATCCAATACAAAAAAATGTGTGCAATAAAATTGTGCAATAACAGGTAGCAGGTAACAATACATTTGTGCAATAACGGGTAACAGTTAACAGTTAACAGTAGTAGTAATAGTAGTGCAATACACTGTTACTGTTGCTAATACTAATTTAAATTGGCCTTTCCTTTTGGCAATATATTTGGTATTTGGTATGGTCAAATATTCAGTATACTCAAGTCCCATTATGGAATATGGGTTTATTTCTGTGGCCACTACTGATGACCATTTTGTATAATGCGTCATTGACAGCAACATCATGTGAAAATGTGCCCCATTGCATTGGAGCCTGGTGAGAGGATATAACATAGTGCTATGTGTCTAAGTACTAAAGCGATCAGTGAAATCTTGGCCTGTACAGCAATATCAGAACCTGAACCAATCCCAGCTACTCACATAACCTAGTTTTAGGTAGAAGCATAAATGTCATAACCTGGCAGATCTCAAAACAAACTGGTCAGACTACTGCTTGACCTTACTCCTAGAACCCACCTCACCCCTGCCCACTTTGACAACCTAGGATGGCTTAGAGTAGACGACAGAGTACAGCAACTTGCAATGGGCCTGGTCAACAAGATACACTATACGACTAAGGTACCCATGTACATGTCAAAATACTTCCCAAAGGTCAGTGAATACCACGATCACAACACCAGAGGGAGCTCCACAAATCATGTTAAACCCAGATTCGGCTCAAACAAGGGACTAAACAGGGTTTGCAATTATGCCACATCGATGTGGAACGCCCTACCCAAAGCTGTAAAGCAGGGGTCAGCAACCTTAGACACGAGTGCCACCATTGGTACACATTATCTAAACCAACATGGCACACTAGCAAATGTGTAAGAGGAACCTTTTTGGAAATGTTGAGTTACCTCCCCATGCAGTTACCTCTTTCACAGCCATTGGCAGTTGCACAGCCTGTTATTTATGGTACTGTAGGTTGACTGATATACCAGGGATATTTCATGGTCAGAGCCAATGAGAAGGGTCAGTCTGTTGTTGTTTGCCGAACATTGAGTGTTAAACGCCATTTTGAGACCAAACATGAGAACTTTAAAGGATGAGGCAGACAAGGCTGAATGTGTCCAGGTATGGCAAGCAAGCATCTCATAAAGACGGCAGCATTCTCTTATATATTTATGAGAGGAAAATGGTTATTAAAACTATTGCTATGCACGTTGCCTATATGGATGGAATAGAATTACAGATCTGTTGGAGATTTACATTGTGATGTGGTGTCATAATTAACCTTAACATTGATATGGCACACTGGTTAACAAGAACATTTTAAAATGGCACTTTGTATCAAAAAGGTTGCTGATCCCTGCTGTAAAGGAATGTGAATCACTACCCACTTTCAAAACCACTCTCAAAGAGCAACTACGGGAGACTGCAATTCGAAACTGGACCCTGTAAATGTCCTAACCCAACCCCCTCCAATGTACAGTAAATGACCAAGTATGGTTTCGTCAATATTCCAATGTACAGTTTTGCTTGTACAGTTGTACAGTGTACTTAGTATAATAGTAGTAGTAAAGTATAATTTCTGGGTACTTTTTACACCCCTGTTTATGATGAATTGAAAATGGGGGACCCTGATGTAAACAAGACAAACGTCTTTCTCTGGTCTGCATCCCCTTAACAATTGTATGTATTGAGCTGTTTTGATTGATTGATTGAAAACTTTATTAACAGATTGCAGAATGGGTACAATATAGTACAGCTCAATACACACAATTGTTAAGGGGATGCAGACCAGAGAAAGACTTTCGTCTTGTTTACATCAGGGTCCCCCATTTTCAATTCATCAGGACAGACATACATGACATACAGATAGACAGTACTGCTACATCTATGTACTGTACTGTACCCATTCTGCAATCTGTTAATAAAGTTTTCAATCAATCAAACACAACTACTGTACATAACGTTAAATAGACCGTGGACGACGTACCCCCCCCCCCCCGCACACAACCTACAGCATAACTTCCCACAGTAACGTTAACCAAATACTGTGGGCGACGCAGCCCCCCGCCCCCCTCCCACATACAACCTACAGCATAACTTTTATATCAGTATAATACAACTCTCAAAGCCAACGTAGAGTTTGTGCACTACTGTACATTTTAACTAGCACTTACCAGCCTCGGGACTCGGCAGTTCTGTTGTACAATGTGGTAGAAAAGATCGCTCCTGTGAATTGAAAAGCAAGCCCCGCCCCCAGCCTAGTGAATGAGAAAAGCCTGCCCCTAGTGGAGCAGGACAGTCCCTACACAGTACACTACACAAAATGATCACATCACTGTGATCCAATGTCCTGACTCCTGCTACATCACTGTCCTGCTACAGTACATCACTGTGATCCAATGTCCTGACTCCTGCTACATCACTGTCCTGCTACAGTACATCACTGTGATCCAATGTCCTGACTCCTACTACATCACTGTCCTGCTACAGTACATCACTGTGATCCACTGTCCTGCTACTGTTGCATCACTGTCCTGCACAGTATGATGAATTGAAAATGGGGGACCCTGATGTAAACAAGACAAACGTCTTTCTCTGGTCTGCATCCCCTTAACAATTGTATGTATTGAGCTGTTTTGATTGATTGATTGAAAACTTTATTAACAGATTGCAGAATGGGTACAATACAGTACAGCTCAATACACACAATTGTTAAGGGGATGCAGACCAGAGAAAGACTTTCGTCTTGTTTACATCAGGGTCCCCATACATGACATACAGATAGACAGTAGGCCTACTGCTACATCTATGTACTGTACTGTACCCATTCTGCAATCTGTTAATAAAGTTTTCAATCAATTCAATCAATCAAACATGTATATATTCCCTCCCCGCCATATGTATATTTCTCTCCCACCCACCCACCCCCTCCTAATGTACAGTCCCCTCCCCATCATATGTATATACTCTGTCAGGATCTAGGGGTAACAGTACTGTATATTTGAATACCGGTTATGTCACAATTTACAAATGTATCAGTACTAAATACCTATATGTCCCTAATACCCTATGCCATAAATGTCATGTATGTTGTGTATGTCATAAATGTCTATATGAATTGAAAATGGGGGACCCTGATGGAAACAAGACAAACGTCTTTCTCAGGTCTGCATCCCCTTAACAATTGTATGTATTGAGCCGTACTGTATTGTACCCATTCTGCAATCTGTTAAATAAAGTTTTCATTCATTCATTCATTCACAACTCTCAAAGCCAACGTAGAGTAGAAAAGATCGCTCCCGTGAATTAGAAAAGCCAGCCCCGCCCCCAGCCTAGTGAATGAGAAAAGCCTGCCCCTAGTGGAGCAGGACAGTCCCTACACAGTACAGTACACAAAATGATCTAACTCCTACTGCCAAGACATTCGAATTGGTTTCATTGATATTCGCACGAACAATGACACAGGCCTCCTTTCTTCTATCGCTGGAATATGGATTATAACTATTGGATTATATTCACCATCCTTCCCTTGTGTGACTGGCAGGCGGGACCAGCAGGGGGCGGTGGCAGGCAGAGAGTGTCGGGGAGAGGTGGAAGGAGATATATGGCAGCGGAAGGAGAGAGACGTTCTCTTCGGCTTTGGACTTGGCCGTGAACGGTCGCAGTAGGCGGGCGTGTGCTTTGGAATAGCCCCGTTGAATAAGAGAAGCTGGAGAGCCCCGTGAGATAGCAACGGGTGATAGGAGGTACTTGCTAGTGGACACGATATCCTAGCAGTACCAGCGATAGTGTGTGAACAATTAGTGCAGAGCCAGGCACTAACAATCGGGTTATAATAGTTACAGTGAGCGGTATAGGTAACGTGCGGCTAATAATATATCTGAGTTCACAGTAGTCGGGTTATAGCAGTTACTGTGCCGGTATAGTGTGCGAGCCAGATACGGGCGTGGATCTACAAGCAGTCTGCCCGGGCGTCAACAGCTGTCTGCACCGGCGTTCTACAGCAGACCTGCTCCGGGCTGCCTGCAGGACACGGGAGTTCTTTCCCACCAGCAGAGGTCGTCATCGCCCAGCACAAGCTCAGCCAGCACTGCCTCTCTGCCCAGCTCCGCCTGCTAGCACCTGCAACGAGAGCGTTCGACGCCATCTTGCCACCAGGACGGTGGTGGAGCGGCGCGGCCGCCATTTTGGTAGAGTAACATTAGGGCTTCGGTGCTCAGGATCTATTGCACGTTACACAGTGTGGTGCGGCCTGCGGGTGAAGTTAACGTTGCTAACTACAGACCCCAAACATTACATGCCGGCATTAGCATAGGGCTTTTGTTTTGGTAATTGTGGGCCCACACTTTTGTTCTATTTCCTTTTCTTTGAGCGTGATAACATGTGTGTTTATTAATATTTTCCCATTCAATTAACCCTTCCCTGTGGGGAAGTTACAGACCTGGTGCATCATAATTAAAGCCTTTGGAGGTATTATTCTGGCCGTATAATCAAAGCCTGTTGAGCTATTATACAGGGTGCAGACCCAGACGTGGGTGATGAGTCAAACACAGTGAAGTATATTATCCCTGATATTAACCCAGAGGTGGGTGTATAATATACGTGTTTATGAGGTATTGAGTTACACACAGGAGCTATAGTAGGACTTCAGCCCAGTAGACCACTCCTATTAAATAATTGTAACTGACAGTATAATTAATATAAAGACTTGAATGGGGTTCTGTGTGCGTGTCCATTCCTGTGCCCAGCATTAACTCTTTTGGTGTGGGTAACGTATATATGATTAACCCCTTCCTACCCAACTCTCCCCTTTTCATTGTAAGGTTTCTAGGGTCATTGAGGGAGGGTACTGCTTGCGGGGGGAACTCAGAGTATTTGATTACAATTCAGTCACGAGGTGTGGGAGGGTCTAAGGAGCAACTGAGAGGAGTGGGAGCGTGTTGGGGAGTACTGCTGACCGCCCTACTGCAGGGAAGGAAGACCAGAGTACCAGACCAGGTTGGTAAATCCCGGGCCCCATCCACTCCCACTACCGGCCTCCAGTCGACGCCCCAGGCCCAAAGACGAGGGTGCAGTCAGACAGAGCTCTACTGTGTCCAGCTACCTCCTGACTGCCAGCAACCGTTCCCACGAAGCAGGGATAATCCACCCTGCTACATACCGAAGGCACTTCCTTGTGGTGAACGTGAAGAAGGAGGCGAGTAGGTGACCACACACCTGCTTATGAAGGTAAGCGGATAGGGGTGTGGCCAGACGAATGTTGGGATGTAAAGGTACATTGTGGAATTTTTTATTCAGTGCTCGTGCACGAAGTGAAGTGCGTGCAGAATGATGCTGAGTGGAAGCCATAATGAAATAGAACTGTCCAAGATCAAATTCTGTTTTAGGGTGACTTGTTCTAATGGATGGTAATGTGTTATAGTGTTGTGAGCCACCAGGAGCTCTAATAACTTGTAACATAATTATGTTTCTTCATTAAGTTAATTAGATTAGTTTAGATAGAATTATATTTAAGAATCATCTGCTTTGTTTTATATTCAAACAAGTATAGTGTAATTGATAACATAATTTGAATGATTTTGAAGAACACATCATACAGGAGAACAGTCCCAGTATTTTCATTGATCTATTTATTTGGTAATAACTGTAAACTACAACCTCAGGCAATACGAGACTAACCGGCATTGCGAGACTATACTGTACAACTACAAATACAATTCTGATTTGGGGTGACTTCATTGATCAACAACCTTGATCAAATACCTATATTCGCTTAGGATGATGTAATTCCTATACAAGGTGCCCTTTCAAGGTCCTCACTGTGTATGCATAATGTAAGTTAAACAACATTAATTTTGGACCGATCAACATTACTTTTATTCCGAACTTTTCTAAAAGCTCTGTGGATGTATTCTTTAAAAAGAAAAAAGAAAAAAAAATGTACCATGAACTGAAACCAAGTAGCTAAATATACCTACTGAAGTGGATATCTGGCAGTATAATAATAATAATAATAACTTGATTTTATATAGCGCCTTTCAAGGGACCCAAGGTCACTTTACATAGGGGGGGGGGGGGGGATAACAAAGTAACTGACAGTGGACAGACACAACATATACATATACATATAAAGTGTATAAAGTATCTCACATAGGCTGCAGCTCCTGGCAGTTCTTGCAAAAATAGCATTACTTTTGAATATCCTTATCATTTGTTGCTGTTGTTGTTTGTTTTTGTTTCTTTGTATTTATATAGTTTTTTCTCTTTCCCAGTTAAATATTAAACCACACATAGGAGTATCCTGCCACTTAACAGCATGTATAATATATTATGTTAAATTATGTATATGGCAATATGTATATATTTGTATGTGGTTGTACAGAAAATGCACAATAAAAATACTGTATAGCTGTGCATCTCAAGATTTTTTTTTTTTTTTTTTTTATAAACCTTTTTGTGGTATTGTAGAATGTTTACAAGGTTACCTCCACTTCAAACCAGGAACACAGCTGTTTGAGGGACCTTTCCGAGTACAACCATGCATGTGTGTGATATACTGGCATCTACTGGACAGTTATGTGTAGGTTTATGTGGTGTATTAAATTGGATGCTGGTCTCTGGTCTTTCAGCTTGGTTATTGATGACCATTCGTATAGGTGTATATTATAACCCCCCTACAATATTACTTCAACATAATGCTCTGGTTGCCCAATGGTAAACCAATAATTAAAAAAAAACTGGACTGAAAGCATGCATCAAGCAGTGTTATGACATTTATGGTTTCCTGCTTACATTCATCATGTAATACATGATATTTCACAATAACAATGCACAATATGACCATATGCATTTCATTGGGGACTCTTGACACAAAAAGAACAAGACCAACTGTTGTTTTTGTGTGGAGCAGTTTGGAGTAACAAATCTCATTTAGGAGAAAATTGCTCTCATGTCATGACATAGAGCTGTGAATGAGAGCAGGCCATCACTCACGGCTCATCACTGAGGTTTCTCACCCTGTCTGGTGGCCAGGGGGTCATGGCATCCACACAACATTCCATACAGCCCAAGTGGTCCGCCTGCCTACTCCACATAGATAGCCAAGCAATTCCTCAACACCCGCCCCCCCTCGAACCTACTCCAGAACTCTGTCAAACGCTGAACTCAAATCCATACTTATCTACTGCCTATACTACATACTGTCTGTCTTACACTGTACTCATACATACCTTCATTATACCTGTCATGGCTTTCGGTCAAGAGTTAAGCCTATGTTTTCTCTCTTGAAGAAGGCCAGTGTATTACTAAGTATGCACTGGGGCTATCTAGTTATAGTTCCAAGATATCACGTTGGTCTCAGGGAATAATCAAGCATCGAAAATACATGAGGACTGTTGTATTGTGTTGTGGATGGTTAAAACGTTTGTTTGCAAGTTGTGTTCTGTTACTGGACCCTGTGTGCTGCCTGTCTGAAGAGGCCCGGCTTGCTCAGAACACAGAACATCATGCCAGAACATTGAACACGAGACTTGATAAGTCAACTAATGCCTATGCATCGATTACACTACTGAGACGTATTTTTATACCACTTAAAGGTATACCACAGTATTAAACTCCTTTTCGACAAGTTAATATAGGTCACTGAGGTCCCTAAAACATGTCTTTGAAGTATTTTTCTGAAAATACCACTCAGATTATGCATTCTAGCAGCCTCAATACCCCTCTGTTTCAGTCCTGTTCTCGACAGGCTGTTTCTGTGTCTGTACCCTTAAATGCAAATGAGCTGCTCCTGCTCGATAATAATAGTCCATTCTTTCTGGGAGTTGGTAGGGTAGGAGGATGGAAGTTGATGTCATCCCTTGCAGGCAAGTAAAAGCGCATTAAATGTTTTACTTAAAATACTATCTTACAGTTAGCTAATGTATTGATTTCAAAATAGGAGTGATGTGCTCTAACCTTTTGATTCCAGTCTGACCTTTTGATTCCAGTTTTGGACAAACTAGACAAATTACAGGATTGTGTCTTATTTTAGCGATGTTGCAGAGATGAGCAATGACAAAAATCAGTACACATTGCTGATATATGTAGAGTTAACTTGTATATCATCTAAAAAGCAGTGAAAATACTACCCCTTTCATTCATTCCAATTAAATAGGTACTCTTTGCTGCTTGTCCAGGATTAAAAACCATCAGATTAGCAAGCCTTAACAGGCTGTTCAGAATTATTGCCCTTTTGTGATCCTTTTGTGATGTCACACCAAGGACATAAGCAATCAATTTTCTTTTATTCATCAATTAGCTGACATTTCTGGATTTAAAATGTTGGTGTGCTCCACTAACCGCTGCTGGGGGGGGGGGGGGGGTGTAAGAACATGTTTCACAGATTCAAGGAATTTGTATACAATTGTAGACAGATACCAAATATGGGACCTTTAAAATCCTTTAATTTCTCAATATCTCATTGTGGTACAAAAAGCATTATATTATCTATACACATGGTCTGACAGTATAGACTTGCATTCATATTCACACTATAAACAGCACTTAAATTCTATAAACATAATTTGATTGTCTTTTTCACAACACTGCTGATCTATATCCTTGGTTCACGCTTAATATAAGCAGATTCAGAAATTGGCCCTTTGGTTTAAAAAACATGAGACGATCCTTGCTTCTAATAGATTGAGCCATAATCTGGTATTTTGTCAAGTCAGGAAATATATTCTCTGTGTATCTAAGTAGGGAAGGTTGCAATTTCCACAATTTAACAAGTCACAAAACAAAAGAAAACAATGATGTGGAAATATCTGCACTTTGACTACCATTCCAGTAGGGTGTGACATGTACTACTTTACACTGGTTCCCATGGGGCATACAGTGAATCTTAGAATTTGAGAATGTTGAATTAGACCAGGATATTACCTGACAAAGTAAACAGAATATATCAGAATATTTCTCGACTGAAACTGTACGTCCTGCAGACCAGGGTGTCAGTCGTTCCATGTTCACTAATAACTGAGCAAGTCCTTCTCAATCCCTGCTCAACAGGTTGGGTGGGAGGAAGACCTTGTGCCAAAGGTTTTTCAATATACAAAATTTGAAGAAGTTCACCTTCCTGAATTATTGACTGACTGGAAAGTGAAATTACCCAAGTCAACTGACCCTTAACACATTCAGCCCCAATAACGAGACAAGCGTTGAGCGCCAATAACGAGTAAACTAGTTTTTAGATCCTTTGATCTTTTCCCTCTGATCCCCGTTCTAAATCATCCGGTTCATTCTAGCCGTCCCTGGCTCATTTAACTACATTGGAATTGCAATGCCGATCGAATATCACCAGGTGGCAGTATCGCCTACCTTTTGAACTCGGATAGAAAGGCAACAGGAGAGTCAATGAATGCACCGGACTATCGAGGCTCGCTCTGTGGGGGAGGAGCTCTTCCAAAGCAATCGCTAGCATATCTGCTCGCCTCAAAACCTATAGTGTCCCGTAAACACGTGTAATTACATATAAACTAGTAATCGCGATCGCCGATGGCATCATTGGAATAACATTCCCCCTATGTCTATTTTGCCAAACGTGAAACATGTTTATGTAACGATCACAGTGGCTTACTCTACCGGTCATAAACAAGGCTTTTTCTAACGATCGGATTTTCGGGATAACATTTGGTTCACACTTCACAGTGCCTAAGGGTGGTTTCACACTAGCCATCCGGGGTCGAATCCGAGCACGATCGCACCAAAATAAATTTGCTCCAAGCCGGGACAGCTTGAAAAGGTGGTTTCGGGTGCGAACCAGCGCATGGTGTGCAAGCAAACCTGTAATGCTTTCATGCTTGCTTGAATTTTGGGCAGATAAAAACATACAGCAACAACTGGACAATACCCCCAAAAACTATGATATTTATGGGCAATTTGGCGAGTATTTGCATGTGCATGGGTACAACAGATCAGTCAACAATGTCGAGCTAAAAGTGAAGAAGATGAGGCTTCAATATCTTAAAGTACAGGATGCAGTGCGCAAATCAGGCAGCTCATCTGATGACAAGGACACATTTCCGTGGTTTGATGCAGTGGACGGCATAATCGGCCAAAAACCAACCAGTGATCCCTCCGTTGTTTAATCACTACCCACAGCAACGTGGCCGGTTAGCCCATCCATAACCCAAACAACAAGGGAGCCCGACTTTGTTGTTCAATCACAACCCATCGCACTATTACTACCTCCAGTAACGCAGCCTGACGTTAGTCCATCAACTAGCCTGCCAATCGGTAAGTAAAGTTTTAGCATCCATATTCTTATGACTTTTCAGTGTCTGATCCGTCTGTGACCCATCGTGTTTTTAAAGCGCGGGTGCGGCATACGTGGCCAAAACCTATGTTTTTAGCGCGCGGCTTATCAAGGTGACTAGTTGTGTTCAGCGGGACTATAGCCAATTAAGTATATGCATATTATCTTTTATGTTGTTCGTTATATGTTTTGTCTATAATCTATGTGGTTAGCGCGCGGCATGGCCATAATGTTTTTAGTAGGGATGCTCGATATTGGCTTTTTTACCGATACCGATATTCCGATATTGTCCAACTCTTAATTTCCGATACCGATATCAACCGATATCAACCGATACCGATATATGCAGGGTTTCTCCCCCCAAAAAACTGAATAATTTCAGGTAACTAATAATTTCACTGGATATATATAACAAATATTGTTATTGTTTTTTTTTATTTTTTTACCGATACCGATATTTTCCGATATCACATTTTACTGCCGATATCGGCCGATAATATCGGTCGGCCGATAATATCGGACATCCCTAGTTTTTAGTGTAGGAAAAGTATCCAAAATCCCACCTGTATCTAACCCATCGTGTAGGTTTAAAGCTAGGTACATTACTTCCCGAGGTACAGCGAAAAATGTTCCGTGTAACTGTTTTGGTTCATTCAGAAATATAGACTATAGAGTGTTGCTCTCCTCAATTGTGCTTTGGGGGGGGGGGGTTCGCTCTCGAGAACAGAGCGAGGATGGAACGGAGCACCCGTTCCTAATGAGAAAACGCCCTCAGAAAACGCTTTGTTTTCATTTATGATAACATTAAATGTGTTTAGCAGGCTCTACAAAACAAATCCCCCTCCTCCGAAACTGCACAATGCACCTTTAACCATGCTACAGACTTTTACACAATGTGTTACATTACACAACTACATTTCTTTAACTATTTATGTCTGTCTGTCTGTCTGTCTGTCTGTCTGTCTGTCTGTCTGTCTGTCTGTCTGTCTGTCTGTCTCTCTCTCTCTCATGCGCCCATTAAAGGGAAGGGGGCGTAAGAGGTGTCCAGGCTGTCGCCAGGCGGCCGTGTAGAGAGGTGTCGTACTGTGTGGCATCGTGCACATCTGTGGCTGTGCTGCCATCGTACAGCGGGGAGCCAGAGGAGGGTGCTGTGACGGAGTGGGAAAGGCTGGAGTAGTGGCCGCTGGAACCTCGCAGGAACTGAGAACCCAGGCTGTTTGACATGCCTCCGGACTGAGAGACCGGTGTCAGGGGTGGGTTACTGACAGACCACAGACCAGGGTATTGACTGTACAAAGAGATAAGACACAACGTGTTATTCCAATGCATTTGACCCACCATAACCATTTAGGAGCAGCGACAGGCTCCTGGGGACCCAACTCCAGTTGTAATGAATTGGTTATGGGCAATGGCAGGAAACCTAGCATGCATATCTTTGAATAAGAACATTTTTCCTTGCCTTGATATTGGTTTGTCTAACAACAAAGGCAGAATGCAATCCAACATGCACCATGTACAATATAATACATGTAGTAGACATCACATTTACTCAAATTTAGTGTGATGTAGTGGTAGTTAAAGAGGTGGATAAATTCACAGTCTAATAAGTTACAGTATACATATAGATTATAGCTATATAGTAACTTATTACACTATGAATTTCTCCAGACCTCTCTTGGCAGAGCTTGAGGTGAGTCCAGCAATAGTAACTCCTCCCCTATCCCCACTCAACTCCAACCCACACATATAAAGGAAGGAATCTCTGTGTGTCTGTGTATATAGTATACGTGTCCATGTGTCTTCATGTCTGTGTGTGTCTGTGTGAGTGTGTGTCTGTGTGTCTACGTGTCTGTGTGTGTCAGAGTGCCAGAAATGTAATTGGGGTTACATCCAGTTATTTTGGGGTTACTTTGCCACCAGAATCTACGGAATAGAATCGACAATCACGAGAATAAACATAATTAATTCCAATTTACAGTGAGTAATATTTATTTATTTATTATGGGGCAGCTGGGTAGTGTAGAGGTCTAAGCACTCGCCTACCACTGCAGAGACACAGGTAAAATTCTCTGCAGTGTGTTAAATTCAAAGTTCAATTCTCCAGCTTGGTCAGTTGTCCCTATGAACACAATTGGCAGTGTTTGTGGGTGGGGTATGAGGTCTGGTCATTGCAACAGCGACTCCTACTGGTCGGTCGGGGAGCCTGTTCAGCAGGGAGGGGATCTGGGGGAGATAGCGTGAACCTCTGTGCGCTTTACGCTTTTCCCAGTGAAACTCCTGGCTGTCAGGTGTTAAAAAGGCGTCTGGCAACTCTACATGTATCGGAGGAGGCATGTGGTAGTCTACACCTTCCCCAGACCAACAGTAGGACAGCATGTGGTAATCTACACGCCTCCCCAGACCAACACTAGGGGCAGCTCAACGACCAGGAAGGCCAATTCGTTTACCTTGACCAAAGTGACAGTTGAGAAAGTAGCAGAAATGTTGGCCGAGCTTAATATAGCAAAAGCCACTGGCTTGGACAACATTTCTGCAAAGTTTTTAAGAGATGGGGTACAGGAAATAGCTCCCTGTGTTGCACATCTTATTAACCTCTCCCTGGAGCAAGGCATTGTACCAAGTGGTACTAAACATGCAAAGATTATTCCCTTGTATAAAAAAGGGAATAGCTCTGAGCCTGGTAATTACAGGCCAGTATCCATTTTGAGTGTCACGTCCAAGATTTTAGAAAGAGTGGTGCACGAGCAGATATCAGAATATGTTAGCAAGGACAATCTTCTATATTAATTTCAATCAGGGTTTAGGAAGTCATATTCTACAGACTCATGCCTCCTTTATCTGACTGATTTTATTAGAAAGGAGATGGATGAAGGGAAACTGTGTGGAATGGTCTTACTAGATCTTCAGAAAGCCTTCGACACAGTAAATCATGGTCTACTGCTTAATAAACTGAAAGCTCTGGGACTGAAATGTAAAGTGGATTGCCTCATATCTGACAGACAGGGACCAGAGGGTAGAGGTCAATGGTTTTTTGTCGAATGCCAAACCAATAGTTTGTGGGGTGCCGCAAGTAAGTGTTTTAGGACCATTGCTATTTTTATTGTACATAAATGATATGAGAGAAGCATGTTCTTGTAATTTATTCTTATTTGCAGATGATTCAGCTTTGCTCATCTCCCATAAGGATCTGAGTACACTCCAAAGAAGGCTAGGAGAGGAACTCTCTAAGGTTAGGAATTGGCTGTCTGACTTCACTTAGGCAAAACAGAGTCTATTTTGTTCGGATCTAAGCCCAGATTAAAAAAGGCTCCTGAACTCAAGGTAGAATTAGGGTCTGAGGTTATTGCAGCAAGAACGGCAGTGAAGTACCTGGGCTGTATGCTGGATGACAGTCTGGGGGGGGGGGGGGGAGGGAATGGCCTTACAGGTGCTGGGTAAGGTAAATGCCCGCACCAGGTTTTTGGCTAGAAAGGCCAATCTTCTTGACAGGAAAAGCCTTAGACTACTGGCCAACAGCCTGGTGCAGTGTCATTTTGATTATGCTAGTGTAGCCTGGTTTGAGGGACTGTCGGCTTCATTAAAGAAGAAACTACAGGTGTCACAGAATAAGCTGATCAGGGTTGTGATGGGCCTAGGACCTCGTGATCATGTTGGGAGGAGACATTTTCAGGAGCTTAACTGGCTACCAGTTGAGGCCAGAGTAGCCCAGCTTAGGCTCAACATGGTACACAAAATAATAAATAACAGGGCCCCCAAATATTTTAGTAACTATTTTCCTAGTGTTAGTGAATCACACAGCCACAGAACGAGATCTAGCATAGCAAACCTGCATCCTCCAAGGTGTAGAACAAAGATGGGACAGTGCTCTTTTGCTCACAAAGGAGCACAGGAGTGGAATGAGTTGCCTTTGACCACCAAACAGATCGTGAACCTGTATAGTTTCAAGGTGAACGTTACGAAATGGCTCCTAGAAAATGTCCCAGAGTAACTAAGGAAGGTTCTAGTTTTTAATGTAGTGTAGTTTTAGTGTGTCTGTAAATTTTGTATATTGTATTTGTATATTTTATTAATAATGTTGTATTTTACTTTTTAATTCTATTTTTAGCAATATACTGTAGGCTGATGGTAATATGTGTAATACATGTTTAGGTAAATACCATGTGCTGCTGAGACCAAGGACCACAATGGAAATAAGTCTGTGACTTTTTTGTGCTATCCTTGATAATTTTAGGATGCATGACTTGTTGTAACATGTAATGTATTTTAATAATTGTCAAATAAACTAAACTAAACAAAAAAAAAGGGAATTGGCTAAATTGGGAACGACTAAATTGGGGGGTGTAACTGAGGGGTACAATTCCCTGACTGTATTACTAGATATGATACTTACTACCACTACCTTTGTACTTAATATTCGGCCACCCAGTACACGGCATAAATATATTATCATGAACACTCTCACGTAGATGAAACGGATCCAACACAAATGTACGAATTAGAAACAGGTCTTTATTTCCTACACAGCGATGGTGTGTAGAATAAGCACTTAATCACTTAATTACATTTATGAATTGAAATAGTATGCACTTTTATGGCAAGGAGTATTCGTCGGTATATCAATAGAGAATGTCCAATCTCTGAAGGCGCAGGTGGTAAATATACGACCTGGAATAGTTAAGGAATAACAGCAATGATACTTTAATGATTATAGGCTGGATACACTAGAGGGGGTTAATCCGGTCGCTTGTAAGCCGACAGGAGTAGGAGGGGGGGGGGGGGTAGAATCCAGCTGCCTCGTCCGGCCAAGGGTATCCCAGGTGAACCCACTGTAGTGCCGTTCAATGCGCCGGCGATCCTTGGACCACAGATGAAAGCAGGTGGACTCTTTGTGGGCCGGCTCTCTCCGGTCCACGGGGGAGAGACGTGATGAGACCTCGTCTTGCAGAGCGTCTCCTCACCTTGCGTCCTCTCCAGGGGGGGGGGTTCCAACACACGGCAGTGTCGGGGGTCTTTATCCATGGAATAATCAAAGTATCCAAAGCATAATCCGTGCCTGGGAAGGCGGGCTGTCGTCGGTAGAATAATCCGGTATACAGGTCCACTCGCTCGTCGGCTCTGGGGCTCCTCGGGTGCAGCTTCACATAGGGTCAACCACCCTGGGTAAGCAGCCAGTTCTCTGCCCGAAACGATGGGGTACTGACTACGGTAGTATTCTCACCGCACGAAGCACTATATATTAACAGACTATTATTAGCTTAATAGACTACGTCCAACTCGACGATATAGTGCCAAATATGACTATTCAAATATTAATATACACGATGTCTCAATACCGATGGTAGGCGAACTTGGCCTTACTCCCACACGTGGCGTCGCGGGGAGGCTTTACGTCTGTGACTCTATTGGAGGGTAAGAAACTGGACTGAAAAGAAAGTCCTACTTTAGTAGCGCAGTATATATACGCACTATGAACAAATAGTCCCATTAGTGGTGCGGTAGCCAAATTCCTACGCGGAACTAGGACTTGTTCGTACATGTCGAGCGGTACGTTTGAACTGGGTCTGAGGGGTATGGCAGCCTGGCACCAAGGTCTCGACCAATAGTAGAATGGAGACTATTATGGGATGTTCAGTAGGCTAGAATGGATATTCAATGCATATTGTACAAGGAATATACAAGGGATATCAGGGAATATTAGAGAATATACAAATACAATTAAATATATATATATAAATAAATATATATATTCGGTTTAATCTGGCCCTTCACAACAGCCACCCCCTGAATAGGTCCCGGACCTAATCAGTTAAACAGAGACAGATTAATCGCGTTGTCTATTTACACATAAGGGTTTGCTGTAGGGGTCAGTCAACTTCACAAAGTCATAGGGTTGTAGGGTCATGGTCATCATCGATTGTGTCTGGGAGTCGAGGCAGTTCTATGAGCCTTGCCACGGGACGGGTGTAAGTGCGACCCTGGACGAGCACTTCAGCTGCTCGGACCTTGCCGTCGGCACCGGTGATCACTTTGCTTACGCGGCCGGCCGGCCACATAGCTCTGGGCAGTGATTGATCAATAATCATGACGACTGTTCCTTCTGTCAAATTGTCTCTCTCCTTTACCCACTTCTGGCGGGTCTGTAGAGACGGTAGGTAGTGCAGTAGGAAACTGTTCCAAAACTTGTCGGCTAATACTTGGCTGTACCTCCACATTCGTCGGCCGTTCGCTTCTTCAGGCCGGTACATTGTCTGTGGTAATGCAGGATCTAGCCGCCCCATCAGGAGTGTGTTGGGGGTAACTGGGTCGATATCCGCCACATCACTGGAGACATATCCGAGGGGCTTCGAGTTAAGTACTCCCTCAATCTCCGTGAGGACTGTCATTAGGACTTCTTCCGCCACAGTCTGGGCCCCAAGTACTGCGTACAGGGCTGTCTTTATGGAGCGCACTTCTCGTTCCCAAGTGCCACCGAAGTGGGGTGCGTTTGGGGGGTTGAATTGGAAATCAACCTGTGCTGGAGCGAGGTGGGTCTTAAGTTCTGGGCCCATAGCTTGGAAGCTCTCTCTCAGCTCTCTTTCGCCGCCTTTGAAGTTTGTCCCATGATCGGACAATAGGGTAGACGGTCTTCCTTTCCGTGATGTGAATCTACGGAAGGCCATAGGGAACGAGTCTCTCTGGGCTCGCTGCAGTAGAAGCAATTCTGCTTCCTCGTAGTTAGCTGCTGACATATCAGCGGGGGACTTGCACTCCGGGTGGTACCGCAGGAATGTTCTTTGTTGTGCACTCTCTATGGACGTGCAATCGTTTATGTTAGGGTCGGTGGAGGCTACGGTGCTCAATCCACAGAACACAGACTTCTTAATTTCCACCTCCTCTGGACTTGCTTCCCTCGGGATAGGCATGGGCCACTGTCCTTCCGGGAGTCTTAGGAATGCGGGGCCGTCACTGTAGACATTGCGACGGGTGAGGTCATCCAGGGGCATCCCCCGGGTGATGACGTCAGCTGGGTTCTGTTTTGTATCAACGTAGCGCCACTCTGTTTCTCCGGTTAACTCTTCGGTTAAGTCTTGAATCTCGGTGACTCTGACTCCCACGAAGACTTTGTACTTGCATGAGTCCGATTTGATCCAGGCGAGTACCGTCGTGGAATCTGACCACAGGATTGTTCTAGACACCGGTATGGTGAGCTCACGTTGGATGAGCGTGGCTAGGTGCGCTCCGGCTAGGGCTGCGCAGAGCTCTAGACGTGGGATAGATTGTTGCTTGCGTGGGGCTATTCTCGAGCGGGCGAGGACAAATGCTGTGTAGATCTCTTCGTCCGCTGCTGGGTCCTCTGCTACATGTTTCTGTAGTGCAAATGTCGCACAGCAGGGGCTGCACGTCGTTCCGAAGGGGAGGACTTCCCATTGGTAGATGGCTGGGTGCTCATCTCCTGGCTTCTCTCTCCATAGGAACCGTAACAGGGGCTTGTCCGCCTCTACTAATCTCACCTGCAGGAACATTCCTTTAATGTCCCCGCTGATGGCCACCTTTTCCTGGCGGAAGCGGAGTAGAACGCCGAGTAGGGAGGGGCCGAGTGTGGGACCGGGCAGTAACTCTTTATTCAGATTTTGGGATCCGATCTGGTAGCTGCAGTTAAATACTATGCGGTCTTTACCGTTGTGATGGACCTTGTGGTGGGGCACGTACCACGATTCAGTGGTCTGGTCAGCCTCTTTAATGTCCATCTTTGTGACGTGTCCCGCTGTGATGAGCTTCTCAATCTCAGCGCGGTATACACTCTCTTGGGCGGGGTTCTTGGCTAAGCGCCGCTCCGTGTTCAGCAGGTACCGTTCTGTGGCGTCTGTCTTGGCGTGGAAAGTAGGCATTCCTTCTCGCCGCAGGAGTGGCGTGGCGTATCTCAACACGCCGTTGACCGGGACTCTCTTGGTTCCTGTCTCGAGGAGGTGAATTGCGTAAATGTCATCTTTAGAGCGAATGTCTTTCTTTCCGTTTTTAAAGGGCATTTGTTCCAGGGTCCATAGCCGCTCTACGTGTTGCAGGAGTGCGGTTTCTCCCTCTGTGACTCGGGAGTGGAGACATCTAGTGGCTGTACTTCGGTTGAGAGATTTGGCGAGCGGGCCTTGGAGAGTCCATCCCAAACGGGTCTCGACTGCTGCAGGACAGCCTCGGGGTCCGGTATGAACCCGGTCTATCGGGACAATGAGGTCTGCATGGTCGGAGCCTATCAACAGGGTCGGCATAGCATTGTCTATGAGCGGGATCGGTAACTTGCGCAGATGTGCATATTTCTCCATCAGCTTGGCGACGGGGTATGTGTACCGCGACAGTCCTATTTCTTGGCTGGTGAAAGCGTCTGCAATCTGGTACCGTCGCTCAGGCTGGCCGCTTGCTGCGATAGAGAATGAGACATTCTCGCCCTTTATCGTCTTCAAATCTCGTCTTATTGTCCGAATTGTCATTTGGGTTTCGCTTCCCCGCAGCCCTAGCTGGGCCGCAGCGGAGGCGAGCAGCAGGGTCTTCTCTGACCCGTCATCGAGGACGGCGTAAGTGTCCAGGACTTTATTCTGGTAGCTTAGTGTCACACGCACTACTTTTAGGAGTACTCGGGCTCCACTGCTGCTGGCGGGATCGATGTACATGACGCTCGCTTTGCGGCTGGATGGTGCAGGTGAAGGGCGCCGTCTGTTACTGTCGTGAAGTATGTCCAGATGGGCTCCATCGCACTTGGTGCACTTTTTCTTTAAGCGGCATTCGGCTGCCATGTGTGAGCGCGCACAGCGAAAACAGCGCTTGTTGGACTTTATCCATTGACCTGCTTCCTCCGCGTTCAGCTTGGGGAAGGAGTCACATTGCGCTAGCCAGTGTTCTTTCTCACAGTAGGGGCACACTATCTTCCACTTCTCCGTTCTGGAGGGGGTACTGTGGCTCCTGCTGCTCGGTACTGACTCCGATTGGTGCATCACAGTCACCGATCTTCTTCCATCATTTAGTCGTCTGGTTCCTTCTCTGGAGCCAGGGGTGCTCCGTCCGAATGTATCTAGCCGTAGGCTGCTGACTTCTCTCGCCAGGAAGTCTGCTAGATCGAGGAGGTTCGGTTCGGGGCCATTTGGGTCTCTGTGGTCCCTCTGCCGCCTAAAGCGCTCCTGACGAGCGGGCGGCAGCTTCTTCAGAATCCTTTCCACATTTGAGTTGGCGTAAAGTTCATACTTCCCCTTCTCTCTTTGCGCTCCCAACATCCCTACCAGGGACTGCACTCTGATGGACAGGTCGTCCAGTGCTCGATTGTCTATTGCTGGGGGTAAGCGGTCGATGTGTCGGATCTCCTGGATCACGTAATCCCATATGCGCCCATACCTCTGGTCCAATGCTACCAGCGCTGCTGTGTATGGGGTGGTGGAAGTCGCGTAGGCGAGCGCTATATTATGTGCGCGGGGTACCTTTAAGTGCTGCAGTAGGATGGCGTATTTGTGGCGTTCATCCAATACATCCACCAACATGGTCTCCAGACACATGCGGAGTTCTGTATACTGGGCCCGGTTCTCTTGGGTGAAGTCGGGTACCATAGGCGTGCCAATGTATGACGCTGACTGTGGATACATCGGCGAGCGTTGGGGGAGAGGCCTCCTAGGCGAGTCTCCTCCCGCTCCTTGGTATGGGCTGGTACTGGCAGTGTACCATGGCCCGCTTGTCCAGGTGCTGTTCCTCGGTGCGGGTCGTGCGTCGTGCTCACCCGTGTATAGAGTCGGGGGTCTGTAGCGCAGCTCCGCGGGAGTATAGCCTGGGCTGTACCGGACCTCCTGGTCCGGTAGAGTACTGTGCTGTCTTCGGGCGTGGTTCTCCTCCTCTTCCTCTTCGTCTTCAGTTAGGTCATCCAGTGCTTGTAGTCTCTGGTTTAGCCTCTCCACAGGATATGCTGCTCCTTCCCGGTTGCTAGGTCTCGCTTGGACCGGTGGGGGGAGGTGGTCTGTGGGGGGTATAGACCTCGTCTGTTGGTCAAGTTCAGGGTTGTTTACTCGGCTAGGGGATGCCGCCCTGGAGGTGTGTCTAGACGAGTTCCTGGAGCCTCTGGCGGAGGGAGAGGGTGTTGTCCGTCTGATCAGCTGTTCTATTAGTTGCGACTGCTGTCTGTCGCGCTCTGCGTCCCGTAGAGCACCAGCAGCTGCTCGCTGGCTGTCTGCTCGGTCTCGGGCCACATTCTCTTCCATCTGAATGCGTCTTATTTCTAGACGTATATGCTCTTCTTCACTCCGCTGCTGGATCTGCAGTCGGTCGCGTTCAGCAGCGGCGTTCAGGCTGATGAGGAAGGCCTGCTGTAGGGTCCTCTCTGCCTCGCTGGGAGAAGGCGGTTGTATAGGGGAGCCTTCCCTCGGGGTACTCCTTGCGGAGCCTTGGAGCTCTATCTCCACGGTGCTCTCCCCGTCTTCTTCCGTGCCGAGTTCTCTCTCGGTAGCGTTGTATTCCTCCCGGGACTCATCGGGGACTACTTCTTCAGTACTGGCGGGGTGTGAAGTCATGTCTGGTTCCCACTGGTCCCCACCGTGAACTTGGTCAGTTACATTAGAGCCCGTAGGGGCCTCTATGGTCGGGGTAGTCTGGGCGTTGGGGTTAGACATACTTTTACTTTCTAGTTTTACCGCGTTTACTGTTAGTAGAAGACTAGGTTGTTGACTGACAGCGTAAGCCTCTAAGTACTGAGGGAGCCGTCGTTCGCGCTGCGGGCGTTGGTTAGGAGGATCGTTTCGTGGAGTGTTCATCATAGGCCATTTCAATATTAATAACACTATATTAATATTACACTGATTACCATCCGGCTCGAAGGACCAATTGTAACTGAGGGGTACAATTCCCTGACTGTATTACTAGATATGATACTTACTACCACTACCTTTGTACTTAATATTCGGCCACCCAGTACACGGCATAAATATATTATCATGAACACTCTCACGTAGATGAAACGGATCCAACACAAATGTACGAATTAGAAACAGGTCTTTATTTCCTACACAGCGATGGTGTGTAGAATAAGCACTTAATCACTTAATTACATTTATGAATTGAAATAGTATGCACTTTTATGGCAAGGAGTATTCGTCGGTATATCAATAGAGAATGTCCAATCTCTGAAGGCGCAGGTGGTAAATATACGACCTGGAATAGTTAAGGAATAACAGCAATGATACTTTAATGATTATAGGCTGGATACACTAGAGGGGGTTAATCCGGTCGCTTGTAAGCCGACAGGAGTAGGAGGGGGGGGGGGGGTAGAATCCAGCTGCCTCGTCCGGCCAAGGGTATCCCAGGTGAACCCACTGTAGTGCCGTTCAATACGCCGGCGATCCTTGGACCACAGATGAAAGCAGGTGGACTCTTTGTGGGCCGGCTCTCTCCGGTCCACGGGGGAGAGACGTGATGAGACCTCGTCTTGCAGAGCGTCTCCTCACCTTGCGTCCTCTCCAGGGGGGGGGGTTCCAACACACGGCAGTGTCGGGGGTCTTTATCCATGGAATAATCAAAGTATCCAAAGCATAATCCGTGCCTGGGAAGGCGGGCTGTCGTCGGTAGAATAATCCGGTATACAGGTCCACTCGCTCGTCGGCTCTGGGGCTCCTCGGGTGCAGCTTCACATAGGGTCAACCACCCTGGGTAAGCAGCCAGTTCTCTGCCCGAAACGATGGGGTACTGACTACGGTAGTATTCTCACCGCACGAAGCACTATATATTAACAGACTATTATTAGCTTAATAGACTACGTCCAACTCGACGATATAGTGCCAAATATGACTATTCAAATATTAATATACACGATGTCTCAATACCGATGGTAGGCGAACTTGGCCTTACTCCCACACGTGGCGTCGCGGGGAGGCTTTACGTCTGTGACTCTATTGGAGGGTAAGAAACTGGACTGAAAAGAAAGTCCTACTTTAGTAGCGCAGTATATATACGCACTATGAACAAATAGTCCCATTAGTGGTGCGGTAGCCAAATTCCTACGCGGAACTAGGACTTGTTCGTACATGTCGAGCGGTACGTTTGAACTGGGTCTGAGGGGTATGGCAGCCTGGCACCAAGGTCTCGACCAATAGTAGAATGGAGACTATTATGGGATGTTCAGTAGGCTAGAATGGATATTCAATGCATATTGTACAAGGAATATACAAGGGATATCAGGGAATATTAGAGAATATACAAATACAATTAAATATATATATATAAATAAATATATATATTCGGTTTAATCTGGCCCTTCACAACAGGGGGGTTGGAGAAAAGGTGAACAAATAAAAAAATAAACGTGCCTAATCCCAACAAGTCGTGACCTATTTTATTTTTTACAAAAGTCTGAACTTGAGACTCTCCCGAATTTACCCTAACATCTCTGACGCATGTAATAGATGCAAACAATCCCCCACCGACCATACCCACATGTTCTGGTCCTGCCCCAGCCTTGCCACATTCTGGTCTGAAATCTTCGAAACTATCGGCACAGCCTACAACACTACTATTACCCCTGATCCTCTCGTGGCCCTGTTCGGTGTTCCTCTGCAGCCTCTTTCCTCTAAAATAGCACATCCTGTTCTCGCCTTCTCCACTTTATTGGCCAGGCGACTAAGGCCCTGTCCACACGAGCGCTGGATTTAATATAACCATGATTGTATGTGCGCAGTTGCACTGTTCGGCCACACACAACCGGGGATTTGCTACACTGCAACCGCGGTCTTGAAAACCGGAGCCCAGGGTGAAGTTTTGCGGTTTTGCAGTTGCGTGTGGGCATAGCAACCGAGGTTATTCCCAGTGTTTACAGCAGAGCTGTCGCAATTATTTCCCATGTTTACGGCAGACTGTCAAACAATAGCAAGTTAACAACCGAGCGCGGGGTAGAGAGATTAGAGCAGAGCCAGCTACACCAGTGTTTACAGCAGAGCTGTCCCAAGTAGCGTTATATGAAAATGATTGTAACAAACTTTTGTTTGAAACGTATCGTGTGTTGAAGAGTGTTGTGATCGACTGATGTCTGTGTCTGCATTCCTGACCTGATGCTCAGAGTAAACATGTAGCTGCGGCTAAACTAAACTCATGTGTTGTCAAGTTATTGTTATAAGGAACCCAGTCCAGACTGCAATGTGTTAAATAACGTTTGCATCCATTCATAGCGGTAACGTTACCACATTACGTTAGCATTTAAGCTATATACTATACATAGATATAGCCATTCACATTAGCATGTAGCTAACAACACCGGCGGTCTTTTGTGAGACTAAACTATCCGCTCTTGGTGGTAAATTGTGTTGCTGATGGTTTTGTTTCATCAACAAATGAGAGGCAGAACACACAGTGAATGTATCCGTTTGTTTATTGCACTTTTATTGCAGTTTCTTTCTTTGCTGAAAATATATGTTCCGTTGGCAAAATGATGGCTATGGTGTTTCTAAACAGGAAGTTTAGTGAGCGTTCAACCTTTTCTGATTGGTTGAAATGGCCTTCATGTCTGAACAACATCGCCGCCTACTGTTTTGGCATTGTACTACATGTATCGGTTGCTGGTTTTTCCAGCCTGCCATGGGTACGCAATTATATGCGGTTGTTCACCTGTGAAGGATTTGGGGTGCTTTTTCAATGGATGTGATGTATAGATTGGGGGGAGATGACCACAGCTAAAACGGTGAGATCGAAATGTGCATGGAAGACGGTGATAGAACGGTGGTTCAGGGTTTCACAAGCACACTGCCAGCGAGAGTGTTTGTTTTGAATTCCGATTGGAAGACAAAACAAAGATAATGGGCCACAGAGGCAGAGCGCGATGGAGGTTTTGACAGTAACTGCGTTTTGATGTGTGTAAAGGTTATTTAGCAGTTGTCATGACAGTGCGGCACATGACAACCAGAAAGGGGTGGGCCGTCGTTGCGACGACGAAGATCTATAAGTCGAACAGTGTTTCCGGGTGTGAGGCAGACCAAAGAAACGAATCCCACAGGAGGGAAGGGACCAAGAGACTCTCTCCTCTTATCACAGAGGGGGGGGGGGGGGGGAGAATGCCACATCATCATTAGCTTCGGCTACCACGAGGATGGTCTTGGCTAACGAACAGGCCTGACCATTGTTGGACTGAAATAGCAGAGGGACAATAGACTGGACCGAAAGATCATTAGATAGACTGAACACACCGAAAGATCATTAGAATAGACTCTTCAAGGACAATACAATCTGTTAACATCTGAGCTGAGGTTTCTGTTTATCAAATAAACCACGCTTTTCCTTGTAAGGTATTTCACGTAGTCGAAGTGTCGGATTCTTACGGAGGTGGAGAATTATTATGGTTTGCGGATTGTACTAACGGGGTGAGATAAGGATTTAATCAACCAGTATAGGAGACGTCAGGACCATTAAAATGACACAACGCAGAGGAATTGGATGGAGAGCCAAACAGACGAAGACGTGATACTGGCCAGTTTGATCAGGATCTAACAGTTGGTGCCGTGACCCGGATTTGCAAGAGATAAAAACAACAGGAACAGTTGGTTGCCGATGATGACAGCCGGATTTGCAAGAGATAAGAACAACGGATAAAGACTTTTTCAATAATGGGGCGACAGTGGACAACAGTCATCGTGTGTGGGAGAATCATGATCGAAGCAAGGCCGGCCAGCCCTGGGAGAGAGCGTCGAGTCGAGCGGTCATGAGGCGGACCAGCGCTGTAGGAGAAACAGCGCTTAGGAGAAAGATGTGAGTTCACTGTGCACACACGGTTGTTTTGATCTTTTAAGCCAAATAAAAACGAACAGATAGTGCATCCGTAAACGTAATTAGTTTGACACAGAGAGAAGGCCAGCTCCATAGTGTGTTTTGGGACAGAGCAGAGCGGCACAGTTTTGTTTTGAAAATCGAAGGTGTTATCTGAAAGGGAACCAAAACAGTCATAGATGACGAAAGAAAGCAAAATAGGGCAGAAGGAGCCATAATGAGAGAGATGAGGAGAGTGGGGGGTGCTGAACCAGACTGAAATCTGTTATGGCGGGATTGTTATGACAAGACTGTCGCCTGAGACGGCCCACCTTAAACTGGTCGCTGTGGTCTCAAGACGGCCGGAATTTGTTTTGACGGGAGGAAAGTCGGTCGGGAATTTACCTTAAACTGTGTATTATGTCCGATAAGCAAGAGTTTAGTCTGGGAGAAGCGTCCCCTGATAGGAAAGAGAGGAAAAACAGCTGTGTTTTTAGGCCTTGGAAGGAAGGGCAGCGTTCGTTTGTTTGAGAGAGTAGCCGTTATGAGCGAGACAAGATGGCAGAGCCACGAGGAGATAACAACAGATAAGAACCAGGAAGTGACACGTCAACTAAAACACCATAGAGGAGGAGTAGGTCGCCACCTAGTGGCGGAGGGGGGGTAGTGCTGGGGAGTTTTCATTACCCATAGGGGAATATTTAGATATAGGTCTGTACTACCATCTAGTGGCAGAAGGGGGGAATGATTAAATAAGAATTGCACAGAGAGAGATGAGATGCGGTTAATTAAATAAGTTTAATTATGAAATAAGAGGGAGTTCGATCTCCAGTGGGGCCTTCTCACACCTAATAAATAGGCAGAGTCTTGAAGACATGTCACCAGAAGAACTGGCGCGCGCTGGGGGTCAACCTGGGATGAACAGATAGAGCGCGGAGTGGGTATCGTTTAGCTGCGGGTGTCACGCCGGAAGACAAACAGGGAACAGCCCTGTAGGACAGATTATGGGTGTGGAGAAGGTGGTAGACTAATAGCAAAACAAGGGAAGTCGAATGTACAGACGACTGCTGATGTTGTGTCTCTGCTTTCAGCGGGGGGAGACACCGACAGCGGTGGAGACGACCAGGAGACAGACTGGAGGAGGAGGAAGCCGCAGGGGCCAGGCACCGCAGCCTGGTACACAGATCATCCACGACGAGAGAGAGACGGCAGCGGTGGAGGAGCAGATGTGGAGAGGACAGCCAGAGACACTGAGCAGTAGCAGACCAGGGGAGACATTTTTGCCTAGGGGATCCGCCCTGGGAGGGGGACCAGCTCAGGAAAGGAGCCGTCACTGAAAGGGGCCCTTGCCCTAGGAGACGGGACCGGCCCAAGATGGGAGGTGTACTGTAAGAGGGAACGGAGCGCTCTGATTTGGACGTGGGGTGTACCTAACAGGGGGGGCCGAAGGGTTCAGGTGTGTTGTCTGAAAAGTTGCAATCTGTGTTTTTCTCTGTCTCTCTCTCTCTCTCTCTCTCTCTCTCTCCTCCCTGACCGTTGTTTATCCTTTCTGGTTTGGGTGTGATGCGGGTAATGGAAAACAATAAGGAAAACAGCAGACGGAGGGGCCCTCATTGTTATGAGTCTATTTTTGTGTATAATTAATTGAAAAACCAAGTAGTCTGTTGATTCTGAAGGTTGATTAAGAATCAAAGGGGGGAATGAAGGATTTGGGGTGCTTTTTCAATGGATGTGATGTATAGATTGGGGGGAGATGACCACAGCTAAAACGGTGAGATCGAAATGTGCATGGAAGACGGTGATAGAACGGTGGTTCAGGGTTTCACAAGCACACTGCCAGCGAGAGTGTTTGTTTTGAATTCCGATTGGAAGACAAAACAAAGATAAGGGGCCACAGAGGCAGAGCGCGATGGAGGTTTTGACAGTAACTGCGTTTTGATGTGTGTAAAGGTTATTTAGCAGTTGTCATGACAGCGCGGCACATGACAACCAGAAAGGGGTGGGCCGTCGTTGCGACAACGAAGATCTATAAGTCGAACAGTGTTTCCGGGTGTGAGGCAGACCAAAGAAACAAATCCCACAGGAGGGAAGGGACCAAGAGACTCTCTCCTCTTATCACAGAGGGGGGGGGGGGAGAATGCCACATCATCATTAGCTTCGGCTACCACGAGGATGGTCTTGGCTAACGAACAGGCCTGACCATTGTTGGACTGAAATAGCAGAGGGACAATAGACTGGACCGAAAGATCATTAGATAGACTGAACACACCGAAATATCATTAGAATAGACTCTTCAAGGACAATACAATCTGTTAACATCTGAGCTGAGGTTTCTGTTTATCAAATAAACCACGCTTTTCCTTGTAAGGTATTTCACGTTGTCGAAGTGTCGGATTCTTACGGAGGTGGAGAATTATTATGGTTTGCGGATTGTACTAACGGGGTGAGATAAGGATTTAATCAACCAGTATAGGAGACGTCAGGACCATTAAAATGACACAACGCAGAGGAATTGGATGGAGAGCCAAACAGACGAAGACGTGATACTGGCCAGTTTGATCAGGATCTAACACCTGTGTGGACAGAGGTTTATTTTTTTCAAACTTCGGTTACATTAAATCCAGCGCTCGTGTGGACAGGGCCTTATTCTCTTTAAATGGTAACATAACCAACCTCCATCTCACAATAGGTGGGTTAAGGAATTACTATTATCCATAAACCTTGAAAAACTCACTCAAAGGCCCTAATGGTTCCCTTAACACTTTGGGTGCCAATCACATGTTAACACGTTTCTGGGCCCCGACCGTTGAGTGCCAAAAACGTGTTAACACGTTTCTGGGTCGTTTCTTCTTTTTTTCCGATATTTTTATTCATTATCCACCCAGGGAGCCGGTTGTCACCATAGGGAATGAGTCTGAGGTCGCCAAGGTGCAATACCGGCCGCATCCAGCTAGACGGCGGTATTGAGCACCCTTTGAAACCTTGTATCATGGCCTGTGGGTCGATCGAATGGGTCCGGGTCGTTTTTTTATTCTGCTCAAACTCAGCGTTTATAACGGTCGGATTGAGAAGAATGAAATGCTCCCGACGTATGATGTGTGGTGGATTATGTTGGCGACACGATGGACATCACTACTTGGAATCGTGATCAGATAATTGGAATATTCTTTTTGGGGTACATCCTAGTCAAGGTAAGGGCTATATGATATCAATCTTTCTTTTTAATATATCTATTTATTGGGTTTTTTCCAGTGCAACCAACATTTACAAATTATATATACTTGAAGGTTTTCTATTTGAAACACAAAACGGAATACAAAAGACAGCAGACATCAAGACAAAGTGACAGGCAGACAAACAAAAACAGTTTCAGATAGAGATTATAGTAATGGTAATAAAAAGAAATATGAAAAAATAGTAAATAATAATAAATAAATAAATAAAAAATAAAAATAAAATAAACAAGGTAAAAAAGATAACAAGACAAAAGAAAAAAAATAAGGAGATACATTTGAAAAGGTGAGTACAGCGATTCATATGTCAACCAACTCCGGTGTTTATTTGAGATTTCGTGCTCATTCCAAACCTATTGCATTGACAGGTGCATCAAAGGAGAAAGTTTGAAGGGGAGGGAGGAGTGCCTTCCGTTGACTCCTTCAGACATTAAGCACCCCCACAGTCCAAATGGAATGATAAAAAAAATTATAATAATAATAATAATAATAATTATTATTATTATTATTATTATTATTATTATTATTATTATTATTATTATTATTATTATTATTATTATTATTATTATTATTATTATTATTATTATTATTATTATTATTATTATTATTATACTTTTTTCAATTTTCTTTTTTTCATAGTCGACTAATAGTCGACTATCCAAATCCTTAGTTTAGTTTATAACGTTATTGTTTTTTACATGATGTTAGTAGCTCGCTAGCTTCCTAGCCATTCCCGAAACTCCTCCACATGCCCCGATTTAAAATGGTTCTCTCCTCTTTGTATACGTTTGTCCTCACAAACAAAGTATTCTGCCAGGGAACTTATGGACACGACAGTAGTAGTTATAAGGTTTTTGAGCTTGTAACGTTAATCAGCAGGCCGTGACCTGTAGCTAGCTAGCTTGCTAGCCGGCATGATGCGTGTCTGGGCTAAATCTGTTCTAGTCGGCACAATTTACAGACCGCCAGACCAAAATGGCTTTTATGATGTGTTGGATGCGTGCTTAGCTGGAGCTGAGGATGCAGAAATTATTCTTATTGGGGATTGGAACACGGATATGCAACAAAAAGATGCACCCGTCTTCAAATCCTACAATAGATTTTGTGATCTGCACGGCCTCAGCCAGCTAATCACACAACCCACACGTGTATGTGAGTCAACTCAGACTACCATTGACCTCATCATGACCTCTGACAAGTCCAAGATCGCCAATAAAGGGGTTATAGCATGCGGGTTAAGTGATCATGATATTCTGCACCCGCAAAAAGCTAAAACAAAAGGTTGGCTGTCACATCTAGAGACCTCAAAACCTACTCTAGCGAGGCCTTTAACCTTGAACTGGAGAGTCTGGACTGGTCAGATGAGCTCAATGGTACACTGGTTGAAGAAACATGGCTTGGCTTCAAAACCAAATTTTCAACGATACTAAACAACATGGCCCCCCTAAGAACCACCAGGGTAAAAAATAGCGCGGAGCCGTGGATGCACGCTGAAATACTGACCGCTATGAAAACCAGAGACAAAAAATGCTCTGAGTTTCGTAAAAGTCAGTCAAAGCTTACCATAAGCACGAGCAGTGAACTCCAAGCCCACGTGACTGAACTCAAACTGGAAAGAAACAGACTAAGAAATGTAAACTCCATGACCAAAACAGCAAAAAAATATTTCATCAATGACAAAACCGAGGAAAACAAAAACAAACCACGTGAACTTTGGAAATGACTCAATAACCAACTAGGCTGCAGTAAAAAACTTAAAACCAGATTCTCAAACATAAAGACGGACAACACGCTCATCACAGACAAGCTGGATGTAGCCAATTACTTAAATAGTTTCTTCACAAACATAGCCACAACACTGGTAAACAAACTACCCTCCCACTCAGGGCATTATGGGGTAGAACACATAGTAGCATACTACAAGAACCTAGGGGTCCACAAAGACGACTTCAAACTGGAAATGGTAACAACAGATGAGGTACTCAAAAAACTGAGCGCCCTCCAACCTAACAAGGCCACTGGCCATGACAACATCCCCTCCAAATTCCTCAGAGACTCAGCAGCCGCCATCACCCCAGTCATCACACACATAATAAACCTCTCCATAAAACAGGGACACGTCCCACAAGGACTTCAAAATTGCGAGAGTAACACCCCTGCACAAAAAAGGCAGTAAATTAGACCCAGGCAACTACCGCCCTGTTTCTATCCTTACCTCCATCTCGAAAGTCATGGAAAAAATTGTATACGAACAGGTCGAAAAATATCCCGCGGAAAAAAATCTAATCTACGAATTCCAATCTGGCTTCAGAACATCCCACTCCACTGACACATGCCTTCTCTATTTAAACGACCACATCAAACAAGAGGTGGACGCGGGCAAATACTGCGGCATGGTCATGCTGGACCTCCAAAAGGCCTTCGACACTGTCAATCACACCATTCTGATTGACAAGCTAAAAGCAATTGGTTTTGATAGTCTATCAGTGAGCTGGATGCAATCCTACCTGGAGGGGAGAGAGCAGATGGTGGAGGTAAACGGTACCCTACCCCCCCCCCCCCCCTCACAGTAAGCTGTGGTGTTCCACAAGGAAGCATACTAGGTCCGCTACTGTTCCTAATTTATGCAAATGACATGTCGTCAGCTTGTGACTGTAACTTGTTCCTGTTTGCGGACGACTCAGCCCTGCTGGTCTCTGACAAGAACAGGTTACAGGTTGAAAAAACCCTCAGCTCGGAACTAGGCAAAATCTGCATATGGCTCGCTGATAACAAACTATCATTACACATGGGCAAAACAGATTCCATTCTCTTCGGTTCAAATAACAAACTCAGCAAGACCGATGGCTTCTCAGTTACAGTGGGTGACAATATTGTCACAAGGAAAGAAGATATTACCTACCTGGGTTCAATCCTAGAGGCAAATCTTTCCTGTGACAAAATGGCATCCAATGTAATAAAAAAAGTCAACCAACGAACTCGATTCTTGTACCGGATCTCCTCACTGGTAAACAAGAATACCCTGAAGACTCTGGCAGGAGCACTCATTCAAGGGTACTACGACTATGCTTGCACCTCATGGTACCAAAGCCCTCAAAGGCGCTAAAAACAAAATTACAAACATCTCAAAACAAACTGGTCAGACTACTGCTTGACCTTACTCCTAGAACCCACCTCACCCCTGCCCACTTTGACAACCTAGGATGGCTTAGAGTAGACGACAGAGTACAGCAACTTGCAATGGGCCTGGTCTACAAGATACACTACACGACCAAGGTACCCATGTACATGTCAAAATACTTCCCAAAGGTCAGTGAATACCACGATCACAACACCAGAGGGAGCTCCACAAATCATGTTAAACCCAGATTCGGCTCAAACAAGGGACTAAACACGTTTCGCAATTATGCCACATCAATGTGGAACGCACTACCCAAAGCTGTAAAGGAATGTGAATCACTACCCACTTTCAAAAACACTCTAAAAAAACACCTACGGGAGACTGCAATTCGAAACTGGCCCCTGTAAATGTCCTAACACAACCCCCTCCAATGTACAGTAAAAATGACCAAGTATGGTCTTGTCAATATTCCAATGTACAGTGTTGCTTGTACAGTTGTACAGTGTCCCCCACCCACCCCTCCTACCCAACCCCCCCCCCCCCCCACTCCTACCCAACCTCCCCCCACCCACCCAACCACCTCCAATGTACAGTACCCCCCCGCCCACCTACCCAACCTCCTCCAATGTACAGTTTCTACGTCAAATGTATATACTTCTTTTCTGGACTCTTTTCGTATCACAAACAGTACTGTATTTGCAAATCTGGTATGTCATAAATGTATAGATGTAGCAGTACTGTCTATCTGTCTGTCATATATGTTACAATGAATTGAAAATGGGGGACCCTGATGTAAACAAGACGAAAGTCTTTCTCTGGTCTGCATCCCCTTAACAATTGTATGTATTGAGCTGTACTGTACTGTACCCATTCTGCAATCTGTTAATAAAGTTTTCAATCAATCAATCAATCAGTGCTTGCCCCACAGGTCTGAGAAGAGGACCTGCACATTTTACTCGTTCCCGAAACTCCTCTACATGCCCCAATTTAAAATGGTTCATGACAGGTGAGATAATTGACGGAAGGACTGATTCTAAATGTATTGCTAGGAGCTTGGCTAAGATTTTATAGTCGACATTTAGTAGGCTGATTGGACGATATGAAGCACATTCCAGAGGGTCTTTGTTTTTTTTAAGTATTAGAGAGATCGTGGCTAAGGTAAGAGTCTGTGGGAGAGTGCCATTTACATTTAGTTTAGAATAGGGGCTATCTTAGGAAGAAACTTCTTGTAGAACTCGGCTGTGTAGCCGTCTGGTCCTGGGCCCTCATTTATCAACAATTCTTAGAAAGTGTTCTATTTTCGTTGTTAAGCACAGAATTTAGAATGTGTGTACGTACAGAAAAATCGGGATTTATCACATGTGCGTAGACGTGTCCCACGCACACTCTGTGTTGATAAATACAATTTGTTCTACGCTCCGTGCTCGAAATGTGGAAAAGTGGACTAAGCCGAGCGCGACAGGCTGACAGACATGTACACGGTACGGTGATGTCGGATATGATATCTATTAACTTAACGACCATTGCTGCCTGGGCAGCGCAAACACTAATAAAGACCGTTAACCACTGTTTGCCATTGGTGTCATTAATAACCATGCTGGAATATGACTGCTTTTTCTTCGTTTCGTTCGATTAATACCCAGGGATTAAAGTTCTCCGTCAATTTCATTCCAAATCGCGACGGATTTTCCGTAAATGTTCTACCTGCATATGATTTGTAGAGGCATACAATCTATTTTGATGTCGGTATTAGGTAGCCTATATAAACAATAATACGAGAGCATATACAGGAACCTTTCTATTCACATAACTGCATTTGTGATGGAGCTTTGACAGCTACAACCCTCCTAATGTACAGTCTCCTCCCCACCGTATGTATAAGACTCCCAGGGGCCACTACGAGTACCTGGTAATGCCGTTCGGCCTCACCAACGCTCCGGCGGTATTCCAGGCGCTCATGAACGACGTCCTTTGTGACATGCTGGAGGAGTTTGTGGTAGTATACCTAGACGACATCCTCATTTTCTCCAAGACCCTCGAGGAACACATCCAGCATGTCTGCCGTGTGCTGGAGCGCCTCCTCCACAATCGGCTCTTCGTCAAGGCAGAGAAGTGCCGATTCCACTCCGACTCCGTCGATTACCTGGGCTTCATCGTGGAGAGAGGCTTGACCCGAGCTGACCCTCGCAAGATCCGGGCCGTGGAGGAGTGGCCGGAACCCACCTCTCGGAAGGAGTTACAGAGCTTCCTCGGGTTCGCCAACTTCTACCGAAGATTCATCCGGAACTACAGTCAAGTTGCGGAACTGCTTACCAGGCTGACCTCTCCCGCCCTGCCGTTCGACTGGTCCCCAGCGGCGTGCGCTGCGTTCCGCTCCCTCAAGAAGAGGTTCACTTCCGCCCCAATCTTGCTCCATCCAGACCCCAAGAGACAGTTCATCGTAGAGGTGGACGCCTCGGATACTGGACTAGGAGCTATCTTATCCCAGCGGTCGGCAACGGACCAGAAGGTACATCCGTGCGCCTTCTACTCGCGTCGTTTCCTCCCTGCCGAGAGGAACTATGACATCGGCAATCGGGAGCTGCTGGCGGTTGTGGCTGCCTTGGAGGAGTGGCGTCATTGGCTAGAGGGGGCCGAGGAGCCATTTACCATTTGGACGGACCACAAGAACCTGACGTACATCCGTGCTTCCAAGCGCCTCAATGGCCGGCAGGCAAGATGGGCCAGCTTCCTCAGTCGGTTCGACTTCTCGCTGACGTTTCGCCCTGGTTCCCGCAACACGAAGGCCGACTCCCTGTCCCGGTTACACTCCAAGGGGGCTCCAACCACTGAGGACCCAACTCCCATCCTCCCAGAGGCCAGGGTGGTAGGAGTAGTCACCTTGGGCATCGAGGGGGTGGTAAGGCGTGCCCTACGCTTCCATCGCGCTCCAGGCAATGTACCGGTTCATCGTCTCTTCGTCCCCGACTCGGTCCGGTCCCGGGTCCTCCAGTGGGGCCATACCAGCCGGTTCGCCTGCCACCCGGGCGTTCATCGCACGTTCTCCTTCCTGGCTCGTCGATTCTGGTGGTCCACCATGAGGAACGACGTCAAGGAGTTCGTACTGGCCTGCGCAGTCTGCGCCCGCAGCAAGGCCTCCCACCAGGCACCCTCCGGGCTATTGCAGCCGCTTCCCATTCCGAGCCGTCCTTGGTCCCATGTGGCGTTGGACTTCGTCACGGGTCTTCCTTCTTCCCAGGGGAACACGTGCCTACTGACCGTGGTGGATCGGTTCAGCAAGGGGGTTCACCTCGTGGCCCTTCCCAAGCTTCCCTCGGCGGCCGAGACGGCGGACCTCCTAACACGCCACGTGTTTCGCCTCCATGGTTTTCCCTAGGACGTCGTCTCGGACCGGGGGCCCCAGTTCACTTCCCAGGTAAGCCTGTCTCTCTCAGTCCCCTGATGCCTCCTGCTCCGGAACCACCTCCTCCCGAGATGGTGGACGGTCACCCCCAGTGGCAGGTCCGCCGGTTGATGGGCGTTCGACGGCGGGGTCGGGGGTTCCAGTACCTGGTGGACTGGGAGGGGTACGGCCCGGAGGAACGGAGCTGGGTCTCCCGCCAGCTCATCGTGGATCCCGGCCTGATCGCCGACTTCCATCGTGCCCATCCGGGCAAGCCGGGTCGGGCTGGTCGCCGGGTGGCTCCCATGGAGGGGGGGGTACTGTGAGGTTTGGTCCGTTCCCCGCCACACGCTCCGTTCCTTTAAGGTACTATGTTGATTGATGCATTCCCCGCCACGCGCTCCGTTCCTTTAAGGTGCCGTGTTGATTGGTGCATTCCCCGCCACACGCTTTTGGAGCAAGTATCGATCTCATCACGCAGCTGTCACAGTTTGTAATTAGCGCCCCTGAAGGCTTTATATACACAGACCTTCTTGCTATCGTTGTCGGGTCGTTCTGGAATACAACTGCTTTGCCTGCTTTTTTCCCGTTGCTGTTTCCTGGTCTATATTCTCTCCAGGACCTTTCTGTGGAGAACTGTTTGGAGCTGCGCCTTGTTACCCATTACGCGTTGCACTTGGGTGAGTGGAATCAAACCCCTCTGGATAATTTGGATTATGTGTTATTGAAGAAACACAGAAGATATCCTTTTGTTTGCTCTGGATAAGTTCTGATTGTGTGTTATTGAAGAAACACTGAAGAGATCATTTTGTTTGCTCTGGATAATTCTGATTGTGTGTTATTGAAGAAGCACTGAAGATATAATTTTGTTTGCACTGGACTCAGCCGGATTGTGTGTTATAGAAGAAGCACTGAAGACATCTTTTGTTTGCACTGACTCTGCTAATTGTGTGTTGGGGAAAACACTGATACCTATCTCTTTCTCCGTTTCCCACCTCGAGGAAGAGCTGGGAGTATCTGCAGAGCCGCTACAACATCATATGCCAAATTCCCACCACTGTCGCCAGGAGGATTCTGCAGAGCGGCTGATGACTCTGCCGGAGGCAGTCTCCCCGTTTGTTTGATTACTGTACCTATTCCATCTTTTGACTCTGTAAATAAATACGCCCTAGCATTTGGCTAACTCTGAACTTCCTGTCTGTGCCGTTGCGTTTGAGGTCGGTTACAAACCATAACAGTATCCATAGCTATAATATAGAATATAGTTATAGCTCTACAAACAAGGTGACGGATTCCTATCTATCTAACGTTGGCGTTGCTACAGAGGGCTGTGTCTAATGGCTGGCATTGAAAGTGTTAACATCTTTGAGAAGACCTGGAGACCCCTTTTAAAGCACATAGAATCATCGACATCCCTGCAGTGTTAATTTTGGCAGCTATTTTAATTTTAGTTTTAGTCTTAGTCATGTGTCAAATGCAAATTTTTTGTTTTCATCATATTTAGTCACCTTCATTTATTTTTCTTTTAGTCAGTTTTACTCAACTACAGGTCTGAGTATTTCAGTTTTAGTCCGTTTTAGTCTCAATTTAGTCTTTTTTGTTTTAGTCTAGATTTAGTCGCAGAAAACAGATGACATTTTCGTTAATGAAAGAAAAGGCATTTTATTCTCTTGTAATGCAATTATATGTACCGCTACAGAAAGTCAAATTCACATTAATTTCTATTGGGATCATAGATTGATGTAGACGCCCCTCTCCCCACTCCACCCATAACGTAATGAGTTAAATATGTAAACAGTTAAAGACCCTCACCAGCAGTGGTGCAGTCGTAATATGGGCCAAGGCCAAACGCCACGTGCACGCGCGCTCCCGCGCACGCGCATACATGGCTCTCTCCTCTTTCATGAGGCGGAGCTGGGGACGAGACGGGCGGTCTTTTGTCACATAACACACGCCCAACACTCCACACGCACACACGCACACACACACACACACACACACACACACACACACACACACACACACACACACACACACACACACACACACACACACACACACACACACAGTGTCACAGTCTAGGTGATAAGTGCCGGCCGGGGTATACGGCGCGACGAGTCATTTTTGTGTCGTCGCGCCATATAGGCACCCCGGCCGGCACTTATCACCTAGACTTTGCATAATAATAGGATGCGCGCACTTCTGCCTCAGTGACGTAGCCTAAACGTCGTTTGACCGCATATGCCCACCACTGCATACCTGCTCACCAGTCTTAAAATAACAAAAACAGTAAAGTGAACCGAACATTTCCACAGCCCATGTGAAGCAGACATGACCCCTGGTTGTACAAAAATAATATATATACATTATAGAGCATAGTAGTGCTCCACATATATACACCATAAGACATAATCAAACCAATCGTTTTAGTCTTAGTCATGTGTCAAATGCTCCTTTTTCGTTTTCATCATATTTAGTCACCTTCATTTATTTTTCATTTTAGTCTTAGTCAGTTTTAGTCTCTATTTTGTCTTTTTTGTTTTAGTCTAGATTTAGTCAGGGGAAAAAGCTTTGTTGACAACCATATTTAGTCATCATTTTCGTTGACAAAATTAACACTGCATCCCTGCCTGACTGTGATGATTGAGCCTCCCCCCTCCCCTCTGTTTTTCTCCCCTATTTTAATTAATTTCTTTCAAATTGTTTGTCTTCTCACCGCAGTTATATCAGTATCGTAGTACTTTTTTCTTTCTGTCACATATATATATATATATATTTTTTTTGTATTATATGTATGTTTGTTATCGCTCTCCGTGAGTGGGGGGGGGGGATGTATAATTTGTATAACTATCTGTACTTTTTACTTTTTTGAAAACGTCCAATAAAGAAAGTTATTAAAGAAAAATAAGTACCACCGGGACCCTACCCCCACCAACCATAGTGAGAACTCCTGAATCCACCAACCTGGAGTTGCTGTGGGTGATGGGCATCATGCTGGAGTGGGAGGGCATTTGGAGACCGGACCAGTTATCATGGCTGGACAGCATCGACAGACAGGCTGAGGAGTTATCAGAGTACCCGGCTGCAAGACAGAGATAGAGACATAGGATGGTTTGAACAGATCCTTCCCAAATTAGGCTGCGGTTAGACTTTCGTTTCATTTTCAGATGAGTTTCGCCGCAACGTAGCGGGAGGTGGGTCACACTTTCGTTTCGTCACCTGAGCACAGTGATGTAGTACACTGCCAAAGCAGTAGGTGGCGAACATGAAGGCAATTTTCAACCAATCAGAACTTGAATGTGCCAATACACTTCCTGCAAAGAAAATGTCAACAAGGCAGGCGCCGCCATCTTTGCCTATTTACCCAATGCAGCACTTCTTTTTCAGCAAAGTGTAATAAAAGTGCAATAAACAAAACCGATACATTCACTGTGTGTTCTGCCTCTCATTTGTTGATGAAACAAAACTAACATCAACACAAGTGACCACCAAGAGCGGATAGTTTAGTCTCAAAAAAGATCGGTGACTTTGTTAGCTACATTGTTAGCTGCATGCTAACGTGAATGGAATATGCCATTATAACAGTATAGCATTGTGGCTAGAAGCTAACGTTAGCTCACGCTAGTTAGCCAGCACCAAACTGATGATATCGGGAGCTATCAGTAGCTAGATAACATTAGAGACAACGCCGTGTGTATTAAACAAAGGTGAATAGATGACTGGGCCATTTTGTTTAATGCTTGTTAAGATTGAAAGAGGAGCTCTGAGCTAACAGGGTCTGATAGCTAACGTTAGCCAGCTGCTCATGCAATCGGTAATGCTAGCAGAATGAATGGATGTAAACTTTATTTAACATATTGCATAATAGGTACAATACAATACGGCTCAATACAAACAATTGTTAAGGGAATGCAGACTGTTGTAGCTTGGACTGGGGTCCTTATAACAATAACTTGACAACACATGGTAGCTGCAGCTATTTGGGACAGCTCTGCTGTCACCGGAAAGGCACGCAGATGGTATCTACTGCGCATGGGCGTTTTCGCAACAACGGCTCCGTGCAGATTACACGACTGTTGTCGGCGAGTTTTGGCGCTACTCCAAAACGGAAAACACAATTTAGTGTTTTCAGTAGGGCCACAACGTATCCGCCAAAAAACGCATTTCTGTGTAAAAGGGACAGCAAACGTATTCAAAAACGTATAAAAACGAGCACAAAAACAGTCAGTGTAACAAGCGCCTTAGAGACATGCAGGGTGTAGCTATGGGCTATACCTGTTTGCCTTGCAGAGCCCCTTGTATGATTGGTGATGATAGGTGGGCTAGGCCCACCTGCTTTTCTCTGGGCCCACCTACACTCATATTTCTGGCTATGCCTCACATGTATTCTTACAAAATTATTACTTGAAAGTAAAACTCACTATGGAATATTGTTGACATTAAGAGTTATCTTTACAAACTAGACTTTACAAACCAAATCATTGACATTTTAAAGGATGTCTAATCATCTATATTTTGAATTTAGATATTGAGCAATGATCATTGCATAAGAAAATACATCACTATTCCCCAGCATGCCGACACCCACCCTGTTCACATCTTGTACATTTGTCAAAGTGTCTCATGGTGCTCCACAGTGAGAGCTGAAGGTGTGTGAACGCTCCCCTGCCTGCACGGACAGCTGTTTACAACTCTGAGGGTTCAGGCACACAAAGGCCAGAGGAATGCTAAACATTCCCCCGGTCTGCCAGGTTTGTTTGAGTTTCTAGTTAATAGCCAGCAGGAGAGAAGGGGTGTAGGACGCAGGAGTAGGTCCTGATGGAGGGGACTCACTGGGGGAGCTGGTCCGGTGGGTGTAGGGGTTAGTGGAGTAGGGAGCGGAGCGGTGGTTCCTCAGGGTGGAGTAGCGCTCACAGCCGTGGGAGGAGGAGAGGGGGCTCCCGAACTGGCTGTGAGGATTGGAGGAAGGGCAGAGAGAGCCCGCTCCTGGGAGAAACCAGCCACTCACTGCATGGGGCCAGACGGGACACAAAAAAGATGAAGTCATGCCAGAACGGTTGCTTGTGCTTGGAAAATGTGGGGTGACTGAAATATGAATCCACAACAATCCATAACATACTCACATTGAGAATAAGATGATTGTTGGTTTTCATTGGCATCTTCCATAATGTCTTTGTGATCACTTCTGCAGTGAAGGAAACATCTATTGTGAAGGAGCCATGTAATGAAATTGTTGACTGAGCCTTGTGCACTTTAATAATAATGATCAAATAAAGGTTTTATTGAGAAAGACATTTTGAAATATAGTGAACGTATAGTCTTACCTCTCTTTTGCATCTAAGAAGGCCTTGGCAAAAGGGTTATATTTGATTTTGAGAGCTGTGATCTAAAAAAAAAGTAAATAAATAAGAGCAAAATAAAACATATGACAAGGGGTTGCTGCGTCAAAAGATTGGAATCACAAAATACATGATGATGTCCTCATATGAGAACATAGTATATGGTAGGGGGGACAACAGAGACATGGGTTTAATTCTGGTCACATGTTAAACTGAACTTACAATATAATGTAAATATGTTAATTATTGACTGTAACTGCTGCGGTCAGGCAAGCGATACCGGAGTCTTAAGGCGAGCACAGAAAGACTCAGAAGATGCTTCTATCCCCAGGCCATCAGGCTGCTAAACGAACAATAAACACTATGCAACAACCATCAAATGCACACAGCACACACACCCACACGCACACACTCACTTAAACCACACAAACACACTTTATATTTATTGATAAAGGATTTGCACTACAACTCGTACACCCACTGTAAATTGTACCTAAATTGCACCTCATCCCATTTCTGCCTTGCACTATATAGTATTGTATTAGTACCCTGCACAGTATTGTATATTATATGGTAACTCAGTTACGTCTATTCTGCATCGAACATTGTACATATGTATACTGAACACTGTGACCTCATTTTTTTTTCTTCTAATTTACATGCTATACTATGTTATTTTATTTCATACTTATCTTGTCTTGCACAGTCTCTGGAGCGTAACAGTAAGAAGCATTTTGTATAAAAGTATTCTGTACTTCTGTATGACAACTATTAAAGAAACTTGAAACTTGTAAATGTTTCATGTCTATGCTTTTATTTAGTTTTATGTTACGGGATGACCGTCTTCTGTTCTGTGTAAATGTCCTGTATTGTACTGTATCTGCTTGTTGATATGCTGTACTGCTCCAAAAGATTTATACAAATTTGAATGACCAAAAAAAAATATCACACAGTGTCAAATGCTGTGCGTAAAATTACGCGCAGACATTTTACGCACGCACAAAATACACATTTGTATAATTATCACAGCCAGGCATGCGTTGTTCATGGCACGGGGTACCACTCAGTGGTACCTCACTGAGTATTAAAGATTTGAGCAGAAGCGCGTGCACGCACATGCACGCGCTCGCGAGAACGCGCTGCGCTCGGCTCGGCTCGTGTTTACCTGCCGAGTCCCGGGCCCCGGCGCTACCTCGCATTATCATAACAATAGCCACTATAGGCTGGTGTCTTCAACCAGTCTGGGACTCTTTGTGATGTAAATATGGAACGTCCCAAGTTGCCGCTGCCCACAGACCCCCACCCACCACCACTCACCCCCGGACAACAACACACTCTGCAAACAGCAGCAACCCGGGACATTCTACATATCTACATCACAAACTTCGGGACTGAGTAGATAATTAATTAATCTTCTCTTTATTTTTATTATTTATATTAAAACTGAATCAAACCATAAACAAGGTTGCCTGTTGGGATGTTAGATCCTAATGTGAAAAACTGATTTTATATGTCTGCACTTTATGTGCTCATTTTATGCCTGTCTTAATTCTGTTGTGAAGCACTTTGAGCTGCAGTTTCTGTATGAAAGGCTATACAAACAAAGTGTATTATTGTGCGCGAGGGAACATATGCGCATGCGCGCGCGGCCGCGCGCGCGCGCGGCGTCATTATCCTGCGTGGCGGCTCAGCCCATAATAACAACGCAACACTGATCACAGCTAGAGTTTCATTGTTTTCATTCATTTAATTGGTTGGCCATGGGGATGTAATTTATACCAACCTCCTCGTTTTGATAGGCTGTTACTGCGATGAACTGTGTCTCTGGGAAAGAGTGGCTTGTGATCATTCTCCGCGGCCCTCCGACGCGCACAATATGGATTCGTGGCTCGTATTTGTGCAAGGAGTTTAACATGATCTGAAATAGTAGCCGACATCAAAACTCAATAATCAACTATCATAATGCTATGACATCAATATACATTTTAGTATAAAATTGTATCAGAAATGAATGAGGCACGTTCGCACAGAAGACAATATGTCGTATAATATCCTCTTTTCTCCTACCTGACCGCCGCCGTTGAGTTTGTTGGTGAGTTTGACTTTACCGGAGGAGACGGGAGCTTTCATCCAGTGCGCCCCGAAGTTTGGCGAGTCCGGATGGATGTAGACGCAACTCGGGGTCTGGGGCTCGGGTTTGCCTCCGGGGACCCACTCCCCGTTCACATACTTCCACCTGTGGTTGTCCGCAGACACGAAGTCCAGCAAAACAGAGTACATGGCGTTCGGATCCAACCCAGAAATATTCACTTTCAGCACGGGGAACATCCGCCTTATTAATGGAAATAAATAAGTGGAAAGTGTTAAGAGTGAGAAGCCGCGTTGCTCCCAAAACGCACAAGGGCCAGATCTTTATTTTGTGTTTTCGTTAATTGGATTTGTCGATACGACTGATAATCAGTATTAAAACAAAAATAAATGAATGGTCAACTAGGAGTTAGTATGTAATATTTTTGGAAATGAAGTAGTCAACTGACAAGAAAATGTTCAGAAATGCAAGAAATTACCTGCCATTTTTAGTAACTATCATTTCATTTGTGAGCTCCTTGAATTTTTGCCAAAGTTCGTTCTCATCTAAGGATACTTTTAGCTCTCTCTCCGTGGGGTCGCCCTTCTCGCTGCCCGCCCGCTGCTCACTTTCCACGGCGCTGAGGAGATGGTCAATCCGATATTGACTAACTTTCTCGGGACACTCGCAGTCGCTGGCACCTGTGGCCATTCTGTCCAAGAGCTCCAGGATTGTAAGAATTGTATTAGGCTTCTTGAGGAAAAAACGTGTCCCCGCAATACGTCCTCTTTTGGTGTCCAAATCTAGGCCGCCTATACTTAACTATACAGAACACTGAACGTCATACATAAACTGCTCCTGGATCCGTTTCCAGATATATAGGCTGAAGTCAGGCTCCATCACAGGACAGGCCTTCGGAGGAGAGGTGGTTGGCTGGTCTCTGCTTTGATGTTTGCTGACTTGTCATTGATTGGTTGAAAGCAGCCATATCCGTGAGGTCGACAAGATGATAAGTGTTTTGAATAAAGCCGCGTAGTCCGCTTTATTACTTCAATCTGTAAATACTGACACCTATATTGAAGTCTCACTCGCAGAGCAGAGAGTAAACAGCCGCATCAACTTGTGGGGGGATCTTCAGTTTAACAGTTTCAATTTCATCTCATCATCCAATGACAGCCAGGCTGAGTATAGGCTTTTCAAGATAAGAAACATAAGAGAAAAATATAAGCATTTAAGATTTTTTAACAACCTCTAAAATGTGTTGAAGGGAAGGAGTCATAATTGTGAATTGAACACCATTAGCCACAATTAAGATATCCTGTCAGAACCCATTAGAAGATTTTGGGAAATATGATTTTCCACTAATATCTAATAATATCTGTGTACCGTCCAAATAAAAGGGAAAGGCTACTGTCTATTGAAAAATACAACAAAGTAGGTTACCATTATTGTTTACTAACACATTGAAATAATCAGGAATACATAACCAATTTGCACACAATTGGCTTCAATGGATTAAACATGCCTTCAATTATGATATCTTTAGACCTATTTTCAAATATGTAGTCATGTAGACACAAATGTCATGTCATGTTGTATTTTATAATCGTTAATTTGTTATCCAAGTGCAAAAACAACAACAACAACAACAACAAGATACTCTATTATGGTTTTATTATGTAGCCTATATAATGACATTATAAAACTAGAAAGATAATTTAGTTTGTAAAGACGCAGTAGCCTACTAATCCCAAATAATTTGAACAGTTGAAGTAACATAAAACAAAAAAGTTTCTACTTTCTATGGGAAAGAAAGATAACTATCTATATCTGACTCAAATGAAACATAATTTGAAACAGAAAAACAAAAATGTCTTTCTCATGCTTATATTACTATTATTATTATTATTATATTATTATGCATTCATTGTAGACTATAATTATTGTATCAGGGTCAGTACTATAGGAAGTGTTTACTTAATCTTAGTAACCTAGCCTACTAGAACTTGAGCTTACTCTCTACTGTTGCACTTGCTGCAAGTCACTCTCCATCAGAGTGTTTGCTAAATGCATAAAATGCATGTAAAATAAGTTAAACTCAGCTCAGCACAAAGAAATACTGTTAATTGTAAGACGTTGGTGTAGTTACTTTCTTTTTTCTTTCTTTTAGAAAACTTAAGTATAGCACAGGATCTTTTAATAGTGTGTGTCAACAGCATTTGTCATATCACATATAATTGATAACACATTTTTACATTGAACAATACAAAAAAAAGCTCAGTAATGGTTGATGAAATGCAGAACAGATAGAGTAAACATTTTATTATCTTTTAAACAAAAGAAAGTATAAAACAGTTCCTAAACTGTATACAACAAAGATTCTCCAATGGATAGAGTTCAAGTCCACACTGCATGTAGTGACATCATGAAGGAAGTGATGTCACCTCTCAGCTGTCCACACTGCATGTAGTGACATCATGAAGGAAGTGATGTCACCTCTCAGCTGTCCACACTGCGTGTAGTGACATCATGAAGGAAGCGATGTCACCTCTCAGCTGTCCACACTGTGTGTAGTGACATCATGAAGGAAGTGATGTCACCTCTCAGCTGTCCACACTGCGTGTAGTGACATCATGAAGGAAGTGATGTCACCTCTCAGCTGTCAAACACTGTGTGTAGTGACATCATGCAGGAAGTAATGTCACCTCTCAGCTGTCCACACTGCGTGTAGTGACATCATGAAGGAAGTGATGTCACCTCTCAGCTGTCCACACTGTGTGTAGTGACATCATGCAGGAAGTAATGTCACCTCTCAGCTGTCTTCCACATAATTACGCCATAGCTTGGATTCACGGCCAATTATCTAAACAAAGAATGTGAGAGATTTGAAAATAGTTTGAAATAGTTTTACAATATCTTGTGGACTGTCATCCTGCGTGAGTAATGTATTCCCTCACCCCCATAGGGTTTTGGCAGCACACGTCCTCCATGGATAAGGGCTCAGGCGTCTTTCTGTGGCATAGGTGCATTGCACAATACACACACACACACACACACACACACACACACACACACACACACACACACACACACACACACACACACACACACACACACACACACGCACACAAATTTTGTCCTTAAAAAATACCATGGTATAATCCAATTCAAACTATTATACCAATGGTAATATCATGGTATTTCCATTATTTTCTTGTCACTACCATAGTCACCAAAGATTATGGAAATACCATGGTATTGTATTATGAGAATAGGAATATCATAATATTTCATATGTATGCTCCAGGTAAAGGTAAAATTACTATTATTCTGTGGATTTGGAATAATAACCACTGGGGTTTTGAAATATTGTTCCGGTCTACCTGTAGGTCACTCTACTCAGCTCCTGGGGAGAGGGAGGTCGGCCATTTTGGTGGCTCCTCCTTGGCACTGGGTGGAGAGGAAGTTGACTAACTTGTTGGCTTGTCTTCTCTTGTTTGGAAGCAATGCTTGGAGACACATGCTGTATTGGGGAAACACCAAAGAAAAGTGAAGTGTTATGCGTATGTGTCAACTCATTCAAACGCGTAATCGGCTGTACTGTCACGCTCGAGAATAATCCTGCACTCAGATATGTTGTTGTTTCTGCGTGACATAAACGCTGCGTGTAAATGTTGTCTTTTCCCAAATAATAGTTGCCATGGCAGCTTATGAGAAAAACAAAATGTGCAAGGCGGATGGATATACCGTATCACAGGCATGTGTGAGCTTCCATAGAGGTCCTTGGTGTTGTGTTACTAACCAAATCTCGAACGCCTGGCTCCTCCTGCTGCTCCTCCTGCTGCTCCTCCTCCTGCTGCTCCTCCTGCTGCTGCTCCTCCTGCTGCCTCTCCTCCTCCTCCTCCTCATCCTGCCAGCTCCACAGTGAGTATCTTTCTCTGTCCAGAAGTCTGGACCCGAGTTCACAGCAAGCAGAGAAAGACAAACCCAAGTCAGTTTAAAGAGCAAGCTGAAAGGGCTCATCGGTACACACCTGGGTTTCCTGAAAGGCACTATATAAATTTAAGAAATTATTATTATTATTATTACTCCTCCATCTTCCTCTGTCCTCTCATGCATCTTAGGACCTCATTAAATACCGAGCATCACGCATTCTGTGAATAAGATCCCTGGCACTGGTGTTTTTCTAAAATAAAATGGGAGTGGGCAGTATATATATATATAGCTGTTATTTATTATACTGTACATTTCTCCAGACATCTTTTGGCAGAGCCCTTCCCTATGCCCCTATCCCGACTCAAGTCCAACCCAACAAAAAATGTACACAAAGCGCAATACCAAGAGAGTGTCTTTTGAATAATGTTGGATGGCATTACAGATTTGATGTGTATGTATAAATGAAGCAGAATTATTATGCGCATAACCTCACACATCCCAAAAATATAAACTGTCTATAAACAAATTCATATACATGTATATTATCAGACCAGATCCAACAGCTGGCTTACTCTTAGGGTTCCACAAGCACGTTCGGATCTGGGCAAGACAGCATTTTTTATTGATGCCCCCAACACATGGAACGCTCTTCAACAAACCCTAAAGTTAGAGGTCCTCCCATCTGCTTCTGCCTTTAAACATCTGGTGTTAAATCTCTGTTTGTCAAATTACAATTGTTTTTAGTTTCTTCTATTCTTTTTTATATTTTCATTGTGTTGCTCATGTGTGTGTTAACTCGTAGTCATTATAAATGAGGGAAACCTCAATGTCCTTCGAGTTAAAATAAAGGTTACAAACGAAACCTACGGAACCCGTTCTAGTGACTGGCTGGTCCTTATGGTCCCCTGAGTTTGCTCTGAACAGGGTACATCTGCATTTTGTTATTATGATGCCCCTCTAGCTCATGGAATGAACTAAGACAGTCCTTGGAGCTTGGGATTCTCCCCTATGTTGCAAAGTTTGGAGCCTTCATCTCCAACCTTTGTCACTCAAGTTGTAGCTACGTGTTTTAATTGATTTGTTATCCTTGCTTTTTGCCTCATCTTGTTGTCTCTTTGTTGTGATTTTATATGCTTTTTTTTTTGTTGCTAATTTCTGTATGTACACTCGACGTGACTGTAAATGAGGGAAACCTCAGTTGTCTTTCGAGTTAAAATAAAGGTTTGAAATTAAATGAAAAATCAATATTATTCCAGGAAGTAATAAACACAACCCAGCAAGATGATAAATGATGCCTGATGTGAATGCCTTTCATTCACTAAGGTTTTCTTTAGTTTTTTCTTTGTTTTCCTTCAGTCAGCGCCCCAGTAGTTGTTCACAAATCCTCATTATTTAAAGAACCCTGGAATAATATACATCATAATGATATCACACAGTATATCTCTTTAACTCTCAAACCAAATACATTTGTACAAGACAGTTATTAGTGAGATTATGGGCATAATAAATGTGCCTTATTTTCCATTAAGAGTGTTCCATTAAGCTTGTCTACCTGTTAGCTTATGGTGCGTTTGATCGATCCTCGTCAACTCATAAAGTCGTAAATGTACCATGTGACCAAGTTGTATATATATAAGGTGCCCGGGTGTGGTCGTTAGGTCAAAAAGTCAGGACCAATCAGATCCAAGGCAGCAGATTGATTATTCAACTTTCATGTTGCAGTTGGTTTGATCAATTCCTAAGAATCCCAGTATGTCAATATCATATTTCTGATGTCTCACGATTCTCCATGTTGATAATAAAGTATGTTTGCACCACAAAAGTTGAAGGGTCAGTGAAACGTCACAACTCTTAAACACGAGTATCATGGAACCTGCCCAAGTTTACGATTGGTATTAACCCTTTGAGTGCCGTTAACATGTTAACACGTTTCTGAGGCCCGACCGCTGAGTGCCGTTAACGTGTTAACACGTTTCTGGATCGTTATTTCTTTTATTCACTATTTTCATTCATAATTCATCCTGCTATGCTGTAGGACTGTGTGGCACTCTGTCTGAGACCGCAATGGTCCGATACTGCCGCCTAACGCCTTGCGGCCGCTATTGCACTCCATTGGAAACGATGTATTTTGTTTTCTGGGACGAGCTGCAGCGTGCAGGTGTAGCCGGTCTCGTATTGCTCTGCGTTGTGTTTCAGATTCGACCCCTGTTAACGGATTGCCCCGAGTGGGAGTTGAACCCCGGTCTCCCACGTCGCGGGCGGCATCACAGACCACTATACCAAGAGGTGAATTCACCCCTAAGTAATGGGTCTGGATGCCTCTGGGGAGTGAGTTTACTTGCAGTACCGCTAACATCCACAGTCACTTCACAACACTTGAAGTCCATCGTGACTGTGGATATACTCGCGGTACCTCCGTTACACAGGCGGGGTCTAAACACTCCAGCAAGACAAGCGCTTATAGGGATGGAATCGATGAGGGTCCCCGTCCCCCCGTTCATTTTCTTTGGTGGATAACGATTAGGTACCAACAAGGAGGGTAAATTGGAAGAGATGTCACTGCCATCATTTTGCATCATATCCTGTGAAAATTGGGCTATAACACATGTGCAGTTAAAATGTGTCTGCATTCCCATTCTTTTTTCCTATCCACTTTTTCTCCTTATTTTCAATTTTTCTCCCATCCCAATTTCGTATTTCCAATTCTCCCCTCCCCTGTCTTGAACGTTGCTCGATGATGCCTCCCACTGGTTGGTCGTAGGGAGGATAGAAGCCTTGCATCACGTGTCCCCTCCGGTACACGAGGAGGCAGCCTGTCGCATCTTTTCTCAGTCTCTCAGTGGCGAGGTGTAACGCATGGGAGGCTCACACTACCCCGCTACTTCCTGTCTCTGCTGTGCAGGCGTTCCCCAACCGACCTGTAGGAGTCGCTGTCCACAACGTCCAATCCCCACCCATCGACTTCCACCCTCTAACTCTGCCAATTGAGTTAGTATGACGGCTGGCCCAAGCCGGAGGCAATGCTGACACCGGGAGTCGAGACCGGAGTCTCTTGCATTGGTGACGAGCGCAATCTCCTCTGCGCCACCCAGCCGCCCTCTGCATTCCCATTTAATTTGTTTCCAACACTCCACCAGCGCAATCTGAGCATGTGCCGTACCCCCATCTCCCATTGGGTGGCTTACTGATGACTTATGCCTTGTCTCCACTAGCCAGGGTTTAGCTGTACTATGGCCTGTCTGGCACACAGTGAGTGTCTCCATTATCTTTAGACAGCCACCTTTCACAACCTGGCCAGACCTGGCTGGGACTGTTGTATCATCATATTTTAGCTTGTGTACCACAGTTGCTGGTGTGAATTTTGAAAGGTTGCCTAGCAATCAGAGAGTTTATAAGAAACGCAATGGAGTGTCTGTAATAGTATAATTTAATTTAGATTTTTATGTTCTGTATTTATTATTTTTGTTATTAAATTGTCATTATTGTGATTGTTAGTACTATTATTGTCCTGTGAAGTTCTCTCTATTATTATTATTATTATTATTATTATTATTATTATTATTATTATTATTATTGTTGTTGTTGTTGTTGTTGTTGTTGTTGTTGTTGTTGTTGTTGTATTGTGTGTTGTCATGTTTTGTATCATTTGTATATCATGTAAGAAATTAAATAATTAAAAAACAAATGTTGATACAAAAAAATAAACGCAATGGAGACACAAACCCAACCATACCATACTATGCTAGACCATGGCTAACCCCAAACAGGCTAGCTAATGGAGACAAGGCATTAGCCTCCAATATACAGTCGCCATTGATATTAGCCTTGGGTACCAACCTTCTCGAGGCAGTCATGTTGGTTAGGGATATATCGTGCATTTGCCTCAGTCGTCTCAGATTCAACTCTGCTTTCCTGCTCTTCTCAGGAATCTCAAGAACATTCTGGTTTGTGGGAGGACAGGAGACTTCACCAGCACACTACTACTACTACTACTACTACTACTACTACTACTACTACTACTACTACTACTACTACTACTACTACTACTACTACTAATAGAGAAAACCCACTGACTGACACAGAGTGCGTAACTATAAATGTAGAAAATGCTTACATCACTGATTTTCTTCCTGGGTGTGGTGCAGGGAATACTATGAAAACCTAAGTACTAGTTTGATCATAGGTCATGTCAATTGCGATATCAAACCAAAACTGCCATTTTCAAATCATTTCCCCTCAGATATTTCAGATCATATTTAGAAATTCTGGTTACTGGTAGGCTAATATTTGTTTAAACATTAGATGTTAGACCAATGTTTCTCAAACTGTTGGTTACAGCCCCGTTTCTGCTGCTACTACAAGTGTAGTAGTACTAGTGTCTAATGGACTTGGCAAGGCAAGTGAAGACAAGTGAAGTTACTTAATCTGGATCCTGGTTACTTAACCTCTGATTTAGATGACAGAATTGTGTACCACAATATTGGAATATCAACACAATATGATCCCATTTAAAGCTGATAAACAACAATATTGAATATTATTTTATTCTTATTATATAATTATTTTATATTATTATTATTATTTGTATTATTATCTTTTTTTCCCACCCGTCATGCTGCTATGACACCCGAACCCCCCAAAGGGTCACTTGACTTGACTTGACACAGACTGCTTTACTCGGCACTTATTCATAATCTATATCCTGGTGTTTTGATACCTACCAATTGTGGCATCTTTCTCTGCAAATTCCTCAGAAAACTGGGCTGCAGAGTCATAAGTCTAGGGACCTTCATCTGTGGATGACACACAATATACATTCATTCATCATTTCCTTAACCGTGAATCGTTATGTAAATAACAGAGAACATTGCCCTGATTTGATTTGATTTGATTTGATTTTTATTTAGTACATACAATCTATACAAAAGTATAAAAACAAGGGGTACAAGGATAACACGTGAAAGTCTGTCGACTTGTTTCCAACATGGTCCCAAGAAGAATACAATCAATCACAAAGAAAGAGTTAAGAAGATAAGATAGATACAACCAGGCCCGGACTGGCCATCGGGAGCACCGGGAGTTTTTTATATATTTTATTTTATATATATAATTTTATATATTTTTTTTATTATATATTTTTTTATTTTTTTTGCCAGGCCATTGTTTCTAGTTGTGGCGGCGGCGCGGCGCGATCGTTTTTAGATAACCAGGTGGGTGGGGAACAACCAGGATTTCACTGTCTGCGACAGAGTTGGAGAACTATCTGACTCTCTCTCCCTCACGCTAAAGCTGGGAACGAGGTTACCCTCACGCGGACACACACACACACAATGGAGCCATGCTGCCGCTTGTGATTGGTGGAGGCGGGACCAGGCAATACAACTGATTGACCGGGGAGGCGGCGAATGGAATGGCAGATGGCACACTCCCAAAAGGAGTTGTTAAATCTGACATTACAAAAAACAATATGTGGTGGTTATGATTGGGGCTGAAGTTGAATAAACAATTTATGAAAGAGAGAGTCAAAATAATTCCAAGATAATTCAAAGATTACACACCTTTGCCACATTGGCTACAAACATAATCACTGCAAAGTTATCAAAAAAAATACGAATCTGATCAGACACAAGGGTTAAGTTGTTTCCCCCTTTCTAATTTCCTCAAAAACATCTAGTCTAGTTAATGTGATCAATATTATTTGACAATTGATGCTTTTTGTTCGAAATTTCAGTCAGTGAGCTCATACTTTGAGCTCATTTTATAGTTAAAATGATTGAGACAATGCAATCTTCTGTCTTCGTTGTGCATGCATGCGTGTGCTCACCACACGTGATACATGTGTCACTATTCTGGCAGTGGCTACTGTTATTATAGTATTGTAATGAAAGGTCTGTTATTTAATGTTTGTGTAAAGGGCTATTTTAACTGTTGATGGGTAGTGCATCAGTAAAGTGAATATGGTATTGTGCTCTTGCTCTGTTTGAATAGGTGGAGAGAGTGGTTAACTGTATTATAATAGTAAATAGAAAAATATGTTGTGCTCTTGCTTTTTTCTTTTTGAAGGTGGAGAGAGTACCATTGCTAGTGCCACAACAGTTTTATTTGAGGTTCATAACAGTACATTGTACTAAGCAATTGTTGGCTCATTAGTTTGTGATTCACATGCACTAAAATTCACCAGAATGCAGGAAATTAAGTCTTTGTAACTAAAATTTTCCAGGTGGGGGACCCCCAGACCCCCCACTTAAAAAGTGGCCTGATTGGGGCTATATTTCGCGCTATATCTCCCGGTATGAATTATTTCCCCAGTCCGGCCTTGGATACAACAAGTAGATAAAATAGACAACACAATTTTCTGAAAGAGCCTCATTACAGCATGTCATGTTCCTGTTCTTCAAGAGTGGTGGCCAAGCACCCACTGCAACCTATTGTTGCAGATGTCGCTTCACACCCCTCTTGAAGACAGCAATAGTGGCCTTGGGGGAGTTTTGGATGGCCCTGGGCAGAGAGTTTCACAGCCGACAGAAAGCCATTCTGTGAATAGGAACCTTTTCTAGGCTCATAAACTGAGAGCTGTCCAGACCGTAAATGTCGTCCGTGGACCTGGCCACGCAGGACAATGCGAGAGCATAAATAACTGGGGGCAGATCCATTTAACATTTTATACATATGTCCCAGTTTCAGAAAGGAGACCTTCTGCTCCACAGGGAGCCATCCCACCTCATTGAAGTGACATGGCTCAATATGGGTTCGAGGTGGCAGATTTAGGACCAATCGTATGGTCTTATTTTGGCTGGTTTGTAGCCTGTGTTTACTTTCCACTGTAACACCACTATACCAGTACGTACATGCATAATCATATTGGCTGAGGATCATGCAGTTGGCAAGCAATTTCATAGTTTTCAGTGATAAGAACCTCTTTTTTCTGTGCAAAAATTTCACCCTTGTGTTAACTTTTTTGATCACCTTCAGGGCCATTGTTTTCCCTGAGGCCATGGTTACACTGGGTTAAAACAGCAACGTTCTATTTTCGAATGATTACGTTTGCATGTCCAAGTTAAAAAGAAACACAGTTTTGGCAGAAAAACGCGTTTTCCTAGTGGCAACGCTCAAAAGGTGTTTTCGTTTTGGAAACTTGCCGACAATGGTGCCATGTAATTTGCGCGAGCCGAATACGGAGCCGTTCTGCCCAATGCCCATGCACAGTAGAGACCCGCACGGTTATTTCCAGTGTTTACAGCAGAGCTGTCCCAAGTAGCTGCGGCTACCAACGTGTCAAGTTATTGTTATAAGGAACCCAGTACTCCAAACTACAACAGTCTGCATTCCCTTAACAATTGTTTGTATTGAGCCGTATTGTATTGTACCCATTCTGCAATCTGTTAAATAATGTTTACATCTATTTATTCTGCTAGCATTACCGTTACTACGCCACTAGCCACAATGCTATACTGTTATAATGGCATATCCCAATCACGTTAGCACGTAAGCTAACAAAATCGGCGATCTTTTTGTGAGACTAAACCCTGCTCTTGGTGGTCAATTGTGTTGATGTTAGTTTTGTTTCATCAACAAATCATCAACAAATGAGGCAGAACACACAGTGAATGTATCCGTTTTTGTTTATTGCACTTTATTTCTTGCTGAAAAATAAATGCTATTTTGCTAAATGGCTCATGCGAGGTATAAAGATGGTGGCTTTCTGAGATTTTGAGCAGGATGTGGAGTGAACCTTTCTGATTGGTTTAAAATGGCCTTCATGTTTGAACTACATTGCCACCTACTGCTTAGGCATTGTACTACATGTATATACATCACTCGGTGGTCAGGAGACAAAACGATGTCTAACTTGCCTGCCATTACGTAGCGTTCTGAAAAACGAAACTGAAACTGAAAACTGAAAACGAAACTGGCCGTAGTGTAACCGCAGCCTGAGAGTGTTTGGTCGAGGTCTGCAACTAGGTATTTAACTCAGTCTCTAGACTCGACACTGAAGCCATTACAGCTGATCTCAAGTCGGGAGCATTCCTTTAATTTATGTTTTGAGCTGAATAGAATTGACTCAGTTTTTCCAAGGTGAATCGATAATCTGTTGTCAACTAACCATTTGTGAAGGCTTTCCAGCTCCCTACTGAGACCGGCTTGAATTTCTGCTGTGTCGTCTCCAGACACCAGAAGTGCTGAGTCGTCAGCATACAGTAGGAGTCTGCAGGATACTGCAGACACCATGTCATTAACATATAGTGAAAAGAGCAATGGAGCAAGGATGCTGCCTTGTGGCACCCCACATGTTATTTCATTATATGAAGATGCAACACCATTTATGTTCACAACCTGGGTCCTCCCAGTCAAGTACGACCTGAACCATCTCACCGACCCATCGTCCATCCCACAGGCTTTGAGCTTCTCAAGCAGGATCTGATGGTCAACAATATCAAACGAATATGGTCAGTGAGATCAATCAGGCAAGCATCCGTAGAATACCCAGGGCGAAAGCCAGACTGGAATTGATAAAGGGGATCTGTCTGTTTAAGAAAATCTGATATTTGATTAAATATGACCTTCTCAAGAACTTTGGAGATGACGCTGAGAATAGAAACTGGACGATAGTTTCCCTCGTTTGTCCAATCTCCTTTTTTGTGTAGTGGAACCACTCTGGCATATTTTAAGTCGTCGGGTACGATACCCTGTTTCAGTGATAGGTTGATGATATGTGTTAGAGGTTCACTAATCTGGTTTGCTCCGTCTTTGATCAACCTCACTGGTAAGCCGTCTATTCCAGTAGCTTTGTCCTTGCCTAGGGTATTGATCGTTTGTTCTACCAGAGCCATGTCCACTGGTTGTAATTTGAAGGAATCCTGTGCAACCTTATCTGAATAATAATTAAATACATGACTACTACCAAACTGTCCAGTGGGTTCGGGTAACTTCTTCACAAGTGTTGATGCCACTGTAGTGAAAAAATCATTGAATTTTTGGGCCACCCTTGCACTGTCAAAGCAAATTTCATTATCCATATCCAACCCAATCTTTGAAGAAGCTGAACAATTGTTTCTAATGGGAGCCCCCAGATTTTTTAGAGTTTGCCAAAGTTCTTTGGGGGAGTTTTTCACTTCTTGGAATTTTGTTTTGTAGTATTCTGTTTTGGCCTTTTTTACCAGGCTGGTTACGCTATTTCACATGTGTCGATACTCATCGAATAGAGCGCTATCGCTGCATTTTCTAAATGTTGCCAGAATTTTGTCTCTTAACCGAATTTGTTCTAAGATGTCTGAATCAATCCAGGGTTTGGAACGTTGTTTGACTCTGACAAGCCTGATGGGGCATACTTTGTCTAAAACCGATAGAAATATTTCTTTAAAAATGATCGAAGCTTCCTGAGCTTTGTCACACTCTGTAACCTGACTCCAGTCTTCAGACTGCAATAGTTGTTGGAAATTTTCCAGGCGTCCAATTGGCTGCGTACAAGGGCGATGGTAACCATGGTGACAGATTTTCTTGTCAGTGTCAGGAGTGAGAGGTGTCTCGGTGAGTGTCGTTTCCCGCAGGGCTGGTGTGCCATTTGGCGCTTGGCTCCACAGGCCTCTCACACCCCTAGAGTTATATAGAACTCACACCCCACTCAGTGCTAACTGTCGCACTAAGCCACTTCCTGGTTGTGTGGGGCATCCAGGGACGTAATGACATTGATCTACATTGGTCCTTTATCCAGAAAGCCCCCCACACAGACACACACACACACGCATGCATGCATGCACACAGACACACAGACACACACACACACACACACACACACACACACACACACACACACACACACACACACACACACACACACACACACACACACACACACACACACACATGCCATTCACCTAGTCTCAAAGGAGCAGAATAATCAACTGAGAGAAGCTTCCACATACAGAAAAATCTTCAGCTGGAAGCAGGGGACTCTGTTACGTCAGCATGGCCATGTTGAGCGGCTGCATCTACGCCATGGGAGGACATGACAGACATGTGAGTCTAAACACCACTGGGCGCTATGAGCCTGAGACCAACCAGTGGACTATACATTTCATAGGAACAATGCCAGAGCCACAGCCCTCCAGGCCAGGTGGGTGGAACTGAGGAACTGGCTGTCTGTCTGTCTGTCTGTCTGTCTGTCTGTCTGTCTGTCCGTCCGTCCGTCCGTCCGTCCGTCCGTCCGTCCGTCCGCCCGCCCGAACATAGCACAGCCCTATAGTTTGCGAGATATTGCACGGACTCACACACACACACACAAACACACACACAGAGGCTACCAATTTTATAATATCTCGCTCCGCGAACATAACAAATGGGTAAATCACGATGAACCAGCATTGGAATCAACGGTGAGTTGAGAATTGAGATGCCCGCAACAGGCAATGGGTTGACAGTTGCTCCGGTCCATTTTTATAGCACTTCTAAAAGTAAAAGATTCATAAAGGCACAAGGTTCAGTGGGCTGGGCTCTGCAGTAGTTGTGACTTCATTGATGACTCCCCCCCCCACTTCCCCCCCATTGACTCCTATATATGCCATTTAGAAACTATTCATTTGGGTTTTCAGTAGCGTTCCCAGGCTTTAAGGCCAGGAAACCAATGGAAAACGTTCAAATCAAGTAAAAAAAAAAAAGAAAAAAAAAAGAACACAACACCCTGTAAATCAGAGGAAGTACTAGGTTTTCATATGCGGTGCGTCAGTCTTCAACAGTGGTATATCTGAGATGTTCTTTCCTGGCCTGTGAGCTGTCAGAGGAGACCTGGGTGAGTAATGCCTCTGCCCGCTGGCCCTGACCAGCCCGTCTACCCACTGTTTGCCTTCCCCTGCCTTCCCCTCCATCTAGGCTGGGCCTCTGTTTGCCCAGGCTCATTTTGACACAGAGGTGTGAGAAAAATGAGTCCTACGTGCTCATTCATATATGCCCATCTCAGCACCCCAGGGTAACCTCTTCCTCCATCATACTGTCTCAGCGATCTTCTTCTTCTTCTTCTTCTTTAGGCTTCTGACTTATCTCCACTAAGCCTGTTGAAACTGCATTTTGATCAGTCGCATCATGGTATTGTTTAAATTTTTTTGTTTTGGTCATGATGTGTGGGTCAGAGTTGAGTGGGGATAGGGGAGGGGTTGCTATTGCTGGCCACACCTCAATCGCAATTCTATATATTTATTTTTTATTAATATAATATAATATAAAAGAATATAATATAATATATAGCTATCAAGTTTCAAGTTTCTTTAATAGTTGTCATACAGAAGTACAGAATACTTTTATACAAAATGCTTCTTACTGTTACGCCAATCTATATATAGTAGATTATTATACTGTGAATTTCTCTAGACCTCTTGGCAGAGCCTGAGGTGTGGCCAGCAATAGCAGCCCATCCTCTATCATCCCCAGTCCACTCCAACCCACACACAAAGAAGAGTGCAGTACAAGAGGGGCTCTTTTGCCAAGAGGTTGGCGTCCGATGGTTTTACAGATTCTACCTTTACATAAATTGCTCAACTTTATCAATACTTGCAATGTTTTGAAGCTCATCAAAGTAAAGTTAAGTATACGTTCAGTTAAAGGAAAACTCCAACATTTTGGGAAATTAGCTTATTTAACATCTTCCCTGGAGTTAGACAAGAAGATACATACCTTTTTTGTCCCTGTGCGTGCATTTAGCTTTGGGAACAGTCGCTCCGTTAGTGTAGCTTAGCTTCATCACTGGAAGTGGGGGAGATCCGGAGCCTGACGTTCCCTTACACTGTATACAGTCACGAAATACACTCCAAATACAACTCCAAAACGTTCATGTAAACATGTTGTGACCTGTGTATTCACCACGTGGAGAAATAAAAAATAATTGAATTAGACAATTACGTTTTATAAGCAAATATACTCTGAACTATTTTTTGCCTAACCACTCCTCTCTGAGCGCAGTCAGTGATTTCAACGTGTCGTCGTGATTGTTGACATTCTCATTCATTCAAAGGATCCGAACCGATTGAAGTTTATTTTGTACATTATCGAACGTTAACACGAACCTAAACTAACGTTACAACTAACCTAAAGTTAGTTTAGGTTCGTGTTAACGTTCGATAATGTACAAAATAAACGTTTTCCGCTGCTATAAACGTCGCACTTTTATTTTGAAAACCCCAGAAAGGAAGTCATTATATATGCTTTACCATCCTGTTCTGTGTTAGCTCCGGTTAGCTCAGAGCGTCCAGTAGTTAGTAGTATATTATCAATACCAGCCATTGGATTACTGTTTTCTAAATTGGGGAGGCTTTTAATCATCAAGGTAAGAGGATTTTAAGTCATGGTATCCATAAACTTCAATCGGTTCGGATCCTTTGAATGAATGAGAATGTCAACAATCACGACGACACGTTGAAATCACTGACTGCGCTCAGAGAGGAGTGGTTAGGCAAAAAATAGTTCAGAGTATATTTGCTTATAAAACGTAATTGTCTAATTCAATTATTTTTTATTTCTCCACGTGGTGAATACACAGGTCACAACATGTTTACATGAACGTTTTGGAGTTGTATTTGGAGTGTATTTCGTGACTGTATACAGTGTAAGGGAACGTCAGGCTCCGGATTGCCCCCACTTCCAGTGATGAAGCTCCGGATCTCCCCCACTTCCAGTGATGAAGCTAAGCTATGCTAACGGAGCGACTGTTCCCAAAGCTAAATGCACGCACAGAGACAAAAAAGGTATGTATCTTCTTGTCTAACTCCAGGGAAGATGTTAAATAAGCTAATTTCCCAAAATGTTGGAGTTTTCCTTTAAGCTATACTTTATTAATCCTGTGGAGAAATGATTCCTCTGTATTTGACCCATCCTAAAGAGCAGAGATACAATACTGGGATGAGTTGATGGTGTAAGAAGTACACAGTTCCTTTACTAAAGTAGAAATACCCAGATAAGATAGTAGGCCTACTGGTAAAAAAATAAAGGGCCTCCATTTGAAATAAGTAATATATATTTGATATTGAATGTACTTAAATATCAAAAGTAAAAGTATGTACTATACATGTTGTTTGTGTATTCCAGTGCTTGGGAGCAGTCAAACTTTGAACCATCGACCTCTAAAGGTTAGGTTAAAGTGGTATATGGTCCAGTTATGGTGCTCTGATTGAAGTTTGGCAGGCTTCAAATTTGAAAGTACATTATGCGCGTCCAATGAAAACCTCTCACATGCACCTTCCATTTGCCCGACCACGCCCACCTCCGGCTAGCATATAGCCCAGGTGTGGTTGATCAGCTCTCCCTTCCTCATTGTTTCAGCGAAACGAGAGTGCTCACAAGCCTTCGGCAGTTGTAACATAAGTTAGGTAGTTAGTTAGATAAGAGCTGTAAGGATATACGTACTACCGAAGTCCTTGTTTCAGTACTTCCCCGGCACGTTCGGAAAGGGAAGCGCTTGGGGTGCCGCTGTAGTGCTCGTTATAGAGTTTTCCTAGCAGACAAAGCAAGGGCTCTTCGAAAGGCTGCCGGTATGCTGTGGCGCGGCCGGTGGACTGGCTGTCGAACCAGGTGAGAGACTCGTTGTCTTCTCTGGCGTGCTCCCCTCCGAAATGCTTTTTTACTCCCGCGTGGCGTGATGGGGTTAATTGCAGTATGAACGTACGGTTATGTATATAACCATAGTTATATGAGTATAGTGACGCTCTGCGTCATACTGTAATACTCTTCCATATCAGTATTAGCACTGAATAAATGTTCACATGCACCTTTACACACCTCATCTGTCTGGCCACACCCCCATCCGCTCCTCTACATAAGCAGGGGTGTGGCCATACTAACAGCTCCTTCCCAAGTCTTTCACCACAAAGGCAAGACCACAGGGTCCTCAGTGAGTCCGACTCAGTGAGTCCGATACATCGTATAGCTCCGCTCTGCGTCATACTGTAATACAGGAGCTAAGCAGAGCGAGAGCTCGACAAATGTACCCGCTGAGGTCCCCCACAACCATCAGAACCGGGGAGGACCCGAGCCCCCGGACCCCCCTAGCGGAGGACGGGAGGGTATCGGATCCGACTGTGCGAAGAGGAGTTTAGCAACTCAACGCACAGGGTGAGCAGACCGTGGGAATTACCCATGACTACACAAACGCGCAACCCACATGCCACTAGGGAACGAACGGAAAGGAACGAACCCCCGTTACAACCCCTAATATCACAGGGTCAAGAGCAAAAGCCCAACCCCGTGGCAAGGCCGTAGCAGCGGAGCGCGAAGGAGGACCCAGACCCAGGAAGAGACTGGACCCCCTCGGAAAAGGGGGCCTGGAGAGGTCAATGACGCCGCAGCATCGAGACCCCACCAGGCGGTCACTAGTGACACCACCCCCCACATCGCCAGCGTATTCGGACAGGGCCCATCCAAGAGCAGGCCCTTCCCCCCTACAGCACGCCGCCCCGAAGCACTCAAGAGGCTACACCCACAGCGGGACCAGGCAGCGCACCGGGGAGACGACCCCCAAAAGAGGTCGATCCCTCAATCCAGGCAACAGGCCACTCGACCTGAGCCTGGAGCACTGAGGACTAGACAGGCGCCAAAGGGGTCTGCTGAAACAGCACCCCGGCGGAAGGGGCGTATGCTGGCATGTTGTGCACCATGTCGCAGCCTCCACAAAAAAAAACTCGACTCTCTAGAGGGGCAGAGGCAGAGAAGGCTGACATGATTGGCAGGCGTCATGAAAGGTGCGGGGGCACACTCACAGGTAGACGGGGCCAAACCCGGCCTACCCCGAGAGTTGACTCCGCTACCAACACACCAGGAAACCAACCACCCCCATGGTTCTAACATGAGGCGGTTGTTCCTATAACCTCCCAAGAAAAAACTCCAAAACACAACTGCGGGTATACACTGGCTATACCGCAGTACAAGTGTTTCAGTTTTCAAAAAGGGGTTAACCCAGGCCAACGGGTCGACGAAAACAATTTCGAACCCGGGCCCGGCGGACCGGGACGTACACAGGGATGCCAGAGGAGTTCTACAAGAACCACCTCAACAGCCCCCTCCCAGCCCTGCCTAAGCAGGAGAAGAGAGGGGCGAAAAATTATGGAGAGGGACCAGGCTCGCTCAGCACAGCGCAAGGTACAACACAACATGGACCAAGCAACAGTGAGGGGTAACACGTAATAACACAACCACGAACATCTCCATAACGTCAAACCCTGCAACGCCCGGGCCGACCTGGCATTTTTCCCCCCGAAAAAAGCACAAGTCCCTCAGGGTACCAGAATAACGGGTTAACTGACCTGGTCCGGCGCGACCAGAATCAGTCCCGTGCCCTAATCACGCCGCCATCCCCAGTCCCAGGAGGGGGGTAGGTACGCGTGTCGATCCAAAACATTATAGAGGGCGCCACCCAGACGGTCCCCTTCGTACCGCGCCTGGTGGCCCACCCCAAGGGCGTGAGACCCCTCTACCAATGCTTTGATCTATTCTGTTAACATCCCCCAGATATGAACGAGAATTCATCAAGACAAGCCTGGTACACTAGCGCTCGGAAGAGACAAACTCCATCCCAGTTGCCCCATAAAAACGCAGTTTCAATGATGAGCAACCAAGGCGCGCAAGCCCATGCGTGGTTCCTATCAGAAGCACCCAGGGTCCAGCACTATGTACACGTCGAGACCCAAAACATATCAATGGACATTCTAACAAGAACCCAGATACTGTTCCTCCAAGCCGCCTGGGAGAACAACAAGAAGCTGTTTTTTTCACAGAAATAAATACGGACATGGGTCCCATACGACACGGCTGAGGGAAAACAACACCCCGTCAACCATGCTCCATAAAAGAGGGAACGGGGAGCGACGTACCCTATGATGGGGGGAATCCCATGACTCAACCGACCATTACAGGCGAGGAGTCAGGGAATTCCCTAAACAATACCCCGTCAACCTGCTCCATAAAGGAGGGGACGGGGAACCCCCAGAGAGACTTCCCACGTGAGCAATAAATTGAAAAGCTTATGTAACATTGCATTCCCACGTGACCAAAGGCTCAAGATACATATATACCGAGCGTAGCAGAACTCTTGAGTTCCTATGCACCACAACACCAACTTGACAATAACAGAGAACCACACATGGGGCCTGTAAAGAACTCACGGAAGTCGGCAACCAATAGAAACGCGCCCAGTGACGTATTCTATGGCGGGGGGAATCCCATGACTCAACCGACCATTACAAGCAAGGAGTCAGGGAATTCCCTACACCCCCCCCCTCACTACCAATCAGTGCGGTATGGCTGAATGATAGAGGGCCCAACCCCCCGACCAATCAGAAAAGAGGGAAGGAGGGGTTTATCCGGTTACCCCCTCATGATCCCAAACCCTGTATACGATAGTAAACAAGCCACGATGATAGCCAGCATGCTAATGGAACAGCGTATATCCTAACAGGATAAGCTAACCCAACGCACGCTAGCCACAGACGACAACACGTCTGCGAACAGGGTTTATTACAAGGCCGAGGTTTATGTGTGAACACGACACCCGTGTTTCATGTTTCAAGAAAAAAACACAGAAGATCGAGAGAGAGGGTCTATAAGACCGTGGTACAAGCTACACACACTTCTGCAGGCCAACACCAGTGTTGTGGCTCAATGCCACTGTTTCAAATGTAACAGAACACACAACCCCCTCAGACAACGGTAAATCTTTACCACTATAGGAAGAAATATATTTCTTCAGGACGAGGAAAGAAAAAGCCTTTCGACGAGTGTTAGCTACAGGCCTTGATAAGCACATATATATGTAGCGACCAGCTAAAGACTAACAAGTCCTGCTCTCCTATCAACCCCACAACTAGGCAAGGGTTCTACACATTGTATCCCCAACATATGCAGTGAATAAACACACAGTTTGTAACAAAAAATAGTCCCTCCTAGGAGGGACCTTTTATTATTGTAACCAAAAAAATCATATTTGGGGCGGGGAAGGGAACAGGGGTAATCAGGGGGGGGGAAGTCACTTTAGCGGCACCTGCCGCGAACAGCTTGGTGTTTGCCCCCACGGGGAGCATGCCCGGAGGGACGGTACTGGGGTGCCTGGTCACGACGATCCCTACCGTCACCTCCGGGCGTGGGTCGGCTGGCTGTGGCGGTCGAGGCACCCTCTCTCCTCCTGGCCTTCTTGGCCGAAGGTCGAGCAGTGGCGGCGGTGTTGGCGGTGGCGACGGTCGCGGGTCCCCGACGACGTGGCCTCTGTCGAACCTCACCGGCAACATCGGGTGGGGGGAAATGGGGCTGGAGCACTGCACGCTCCTCCTCCATGTGCTTGCAAGCAGCTGTCATTAGCTGCATTGCCGACCCGAAGAGCCCAGCATCGGAGAGGGGGGCCGTGAGCAAGGGAAGTCTTTTCCGCTCCGGCACCCGCGCTTGCTCCAGCCAAAGGTGGCGCTGGGTTAGAGTGGCCAGGGCGCGTACCTTCCCGGCGGCGATTGCCTGCAGCTGTATCAGGTGCAGGATGGCTCCAGCCGCCTGGGCGTGCAGGAACTGATGGTGTTCGTCCAGCACCGCACGAGCCCGCCATCATCCCTGACATGAAGCGTGCCAGCTGTGCGATGACTGGTCACTCCAGTTAGCCAACTGCCTAGCCGATTTCCCTTGGGGAACCAGCTTCCGCAACGGCTCCCACACCACCTCAGGACAAAGGAGAGACACCATCGGGCTATCAAGCTGAGGCACCCCTTCCTTCAGTCCCTCGATTAAACCCACCACCCGCGTGACTTGCACGTAGGCGGGGGTAAGGCCGGTGACGCACGTAGGCCTCCATTGAGGGGAAGAATGGGCAGACAACGCCCGTCTCCCTCACAGGACGACGTTGCCATAGATGACCTATCAAGTCATCACGTCTGGACTACTGTAATGCACTTTTTTCAGGCCTACCTAATTCAAGCATCAAAAATCTTCAACTCGTGCAAAATGCGGCTGCACGGATACTAACTAGAACTAGAAAATTTGATCACATCACACCAGTTTTGTCCGCCCTACACTGGCTTCCTATCCAAGCCCGTTCTGACTTTAAAGTGCTACTCCTCACCTACAAAATTTTAAATGGGCTTGCACCGCTCTATCTATCCGATCTCATCTCCCGATACTCGCCCGCTCGTGCTCTGCGCTCACAAAATGCGGGGCTTCTATCGACCCCTAGGGTTAAAAAGAAATCCGCCGGCCACAGAGCCTTTGTCTACCGCGCTCCCTACCTGTGGAACAAATTACCTGCCGTCATCAGGGGCGCCTGCTCTGTCGAAGCTTTTAAATCCCTGCTTAAGACTCATCTTTTCTCTCTCTCCTTCAACCTACCCTGATCTCACCTGGTCGGGGACTGACCTTTAGATTAATCTGTGTAGTTTAGTTATGGTACAGGGTACTACATGGTACCACTGGGTAGTTTACTACAGGGTAGTTTAGTTAGGGTACAGGGTACTACATGGTACTACATGGTACTACATGGTACTACATGGCACTACAGGGTTCTACATGGCTCTACATGGCTCTACGTGGCACTACAGGGTACCACAGGGCACTACAGGGTACTACATGACACTACAGGGTACTACAGGGTACTACAGGGTACTATAGGGTACTACATGGCACTACGGGGTACTACATGGTACTACATGGCACTACAGGGTACTACATGTCTGCTCCTTTGCAGCACCACAAACATGGGAACTCTCTAACTCTTCCCCCCCCCCCCTCTTCCCCCCCCCCTCTCCCCCCCCCCCCCCTTCTCTCTGAGTGCCCGTCTCCTGGCGCTGACTAAGGTGATGGATGCCTCGGGGTCTTGGCCAAGATTGTAGTGACTGCTCTACATGCACCTCCGAGGCCTTGGATCAGTTATTCACCGCCGTCTGTCCATGGTCCTGTCAACTGATTAACAGTATTAACAGACTGTTAACAGATTAACAGTCAATGCGGTTTCATTGCTGGGTTAAGTACTTCCATTTCTATTCACATAATACGCCTACTTCATATATCTACTCCATTCACATATATGCCTACCACTTGTATCTATTGCTATGTCCGCCTACTACAATCTCATGAGCTGTCTAACGCCTGTCCCGTCTCCCTGTCTCCCTATGACTTGCTGTCCTGGAGTGTTGACCGGAGTGTTGGACGTCCTGTGACGAAGGCCGGGAGGTTGCGACCCCCTCTGCGTGCCCCCCTGTCTCCGGAGGTCTCGTAGTGGTGACCGGAGTGCCGGATGTCCCGCGATGATGTCGGGGAGTTCGTGACCCTCTCTGCGCCGCCCCCTATCTCCCTGTCTCCGGCTGTCCCTGAGCAACGACCGGAGTGTTAAATGTCCCTTGACTAAGACGGGGAGGACGTGACCCTCTTTGCGCCGCCCCTGTGCCTCAAATAGATTGCTATCAGCTCTATCTTTAATCTTTCAAAATGTTCAGTTGCTATCGCTATTAGCTCTATCTTTAATTTTTCAAAATGTACAGTTGCTATTGCATGCACTCATCTGTGTTCCACTACACACATGAGTGCATGCTTACCAACTGTCCGTCTGCAACACTACTATCACCAACATCTAAGAAGGGAGATCCCCCCTTGAATGGCCCTTCTAAGGTTTCTCTCCTCCACACTGCCTGTGGAGCTTTTTTCCCTATTGTTAGGTTTTAGTGAGTTTTTCCTTACCTTCGCGTGGGGTATGTCTGGGAGTGCTTGCATTCTTTCATTTATTTGCATCCATCTAAAAATGTTTGCACCTTATGGTGTTCTTGTTCTGTTCTTGACTTATTGTTATGTTTTCTTCTTGACTTGTTTAAAGAAGATCTGTACGGCCCATGGGGACATTAACGTGTGTTGTCGGGCCCTATAAATAAATTTGATTTGATTTGATTTGATTTGATCAGGGACAGGTGCAGGCAGTGGCTGCGGCAACGGCATGCCATTAGCGGCTGCGGCTGCCGCCATGAGCTCCGGGAACAAGGCACGCAATTCCCCATGCGCACCTTCCTCCACGCAGCCTGCGTCCCTCACGTATGGGAGGCTGCCACTCATTGTGGTGCCACCATCCGATGCGGTTGATAGCAGGGCATCCCGTCGCTGAGTCGGAGGTTCTAACCCAACACCGGAGTACGAGGGACCCCAAAGAGACATACCACCCCCTGCCACACCCTGAGGGGGAGAGTGATGCGTCCCCACCGGGGTGTCAAACAGGAGCGCCTCCGCTCCCACCATAAAATCCTCTGTTTCCATCTGACAAGGAGAAGCAGAAGCACCCTCGTCTGGCTCCAGCAGCTCACCAAAGCCAGGCCGTTCGCCCCTGCAGGCCACCCTCTTACGACGGGAACGAGCAGAGGCGAAGAGCTTGCGTCTCAGATCCTCCGCTACCAGAGGAGCCGTCAGCCTATCGGCCGACCGCCCCCCGGCAGGGGAACCAGAGCTGGAACTAGGCCATCTCACAGGAGACAGCCTTGGCTCAACAGCTCCTCGGAGAGGCAAACTCTCCACCGGATGCCGATCGGGTACGTCTGACCGCCACGACTGCGGAGTCAGCGCAGCCCCACGACGCACGGCGGAGGCGGCAATGGAGAACCTTTGGTGAAGGGTGACGTTGCGAGCGCTCGAACCCCTCGAAGAAGACATTATAACTTCGCTTTTTTCTCTTAAATTGGTAAGAGAAAAAACAAGAAACAATGTCAACGCAGCTCCAATTCCTTTCTTCAATATTTCAGCAGTCTCAAACTGGTGTATACAGGCACTTGCCGTGGTGAAAACTAAAGAAGGAGCTGTTAGTATGGCCACACCCCTGCTTATGTAGAGGAGCGGATGGGGGTGTGGCCAGACAGATGAGGTGTGTAAAGGTGCATGTGAAAATGTATTCAGTGCTTACAGTATTACAGTATGACGCAGAGCGGAGCTATACGATGTATAACGGGGCGAGGCGCGTTTTCGAGAGAGGGATTCCCTGGACAACAGGAGGATTCCCTGGGCCTCGTCATCGCCAGATACGGGGAGAGCAACGCACGGCGTGGAGGCAGACATGGAGCGACAGGTGTACAGCAACAGCCCCAGGTGTAGTGCGATGCTTGTGTAACCCTGAAGTGTGTGTGTGTCCTTTCTCTCGAGTGGAGAAGGGACCCCACCCGTCAGTTTCTGCTGTGTGTTTCTTGGTCATTGCAATCTATGTCATGCTGGCTCGCGCCGTATTTCGCCTGTTTTGGACAGTGAAGTATCACGCTGGGCCGTGCAGTCGGGGGTTGTGTTTTTAGACATATATGTGTGTATATATATGTATATATATATGTATGGTAAATTGGAAATGGTGTGCCCAGAGGTAAATGGGACTGTGTCTTACTCTTAACCTGGGCTACGTCCTCCTAACAATTGTGTGTATTGAGGCGTACTACATTGTACCCGTTCTGCAATTTGTTGATGCGATTTCCAATCTATATTATGTCAATCTATATGTTATGCTGGCTCGCGCTGTGTTAACAGAGGGTGAAGTACCACTCTGGGCCATGCAAATACCTTCACATTTCCCACTCGTGTTCATGAGGCAGAAAATGTATGAGGGGCCGTTTAGGCCATATACCGTCACTGTCGCATATACATATTGAAATGTGTCTCGTATGTCCACACTCCTCACTCGTGTTATGTGATAGCACGACGACGGGGAGTTGGGTTTTTAGACACACATATATATATATATATATATATATATATATATATATATATATATACAGGGCCGCCTGGGAGAAATGCGAGGCCCTGTGCGAGATTTAAACGAGACCCCCGAAGACAGACCCACTGCACACAAGATGAGGTGGAAACCGAGCTCCACTTCTTAACAACCTGCCCACTATACCAAGACATACTTCCCACAAATTGCAAACACCCAAAGAGACTTTGAAAACATCGACAATAACTCAAAACTCTCATACCTACTGGGAGAAATACAAGAATGTGAAATAAAGCCCATTTGAATTGAAGAGAGAGAGATAGATAGAGCATGTCTTTGTGTGTTAGAAAGAGAGAGATAGAGAGAGAGAGCATGTCTGTTTGTGTGTGTGTGTTAGAGAGAGAGCATGTATATGTGTGTTAGAAAGAGAGAGAAATATATATAGAGAGATCATGTCATTTTGTGTGTTAGAGAGAGATATAGAGCATGTCTGTGTGTGTTAGAAAGAGAGAGAGAGAGAGAGAGAGAGAGAGAGAGCATGTGTGTTTGTGTGTTAGAGAGAGAGAGCATGTCTGTGTGTGTGTTAGAGAGAGAGCATGTATGAGAGAGATAAGCAAAGATGAGCCCCTAAAGGATATTCAACCTTTAATGGAAGAACAAAACAGAAGGAAAAGATAACTTCACAAAGGCAACATGAATATACATAAATCCAAAAGGACAAAGATCAACACTTAAATCCAAAGAGAAGAGGGTCTATACCAGAGAAAACAAAGTAGCAAGGAGCCAATGGCCGACATCAGCTAAATAGGCTACTGTAACTGCAAATAGAGTAGCCAGGTACTGACACCAGGCCACACACCGTTAGCTACTACAACAGCTAGCCGGCCCGTTTGGCTCAATATAACGTTAGCTAGCCGGCCCGCTTTGGCTCAATATAACATTAGCTACAACAGCTAGCCGGCCCGTTTGGCTCCCGAGAGAGAGAGAGAGATATATCCACGGCAGGAATAGAATAGAGTGCATTAAAAACTCACCAAACGTCCAAGAGGATGGAGACAACCGCGTGGAGTTGACGAAGTTCATCTGCCGAATGACCGTCCTCTTCATCTTGGCATAACAATGCTGCACGCGCTCTCTCTAGGTTAGCTAACGCTAGTTAGCCTTTAGCTAAGCTAGCTACTAGCCGACATCATCATGGCTATCCCGACTGAACCACACGTTAGCACTCGATATTATAACGTAGCTAAAGCTAACTAGCTGTCCCTGCCTTTAGCTAAGCCGACATGGCTAGCCTGACTGAACTGTCTAACATGCAACAACTTTCATCTTCAGTCCATCTGCCGAATGACCGTCCTCTTCCTATTGGCTGGCATAACTAAGCATAACCGCCAAAGCTGCACGCGCGAAATAGTCAAACGCAGCTGACGCACGCCGGCGTACACATGATGTAACCCCTCCCTTCGTTGAAACCAATAGTATGTCTGCTGCAGAGCCCCAGAGCTCCAATAGTGAGTATGTCTGCTGCAGAGCCGCAGAGCCAGGAACAAGTCACACACATTCTACAAACGTGTCTAATGTGAAATATATAAGCATATAAGCAAAACTAGATTTTAGGTCTGTGATGAAAAAGGGCCTCGCGGGAAGGGGGGCCTCGCAAAAAAAAAAAAAAAAAATAATAATAATAAATAAAAAATATTTTTCTTTTCTTTTCTTTTTTTATTTTTTTGTGCGAGGCCCCCCATCCCGCGAGGCCCTGTGCGACCGCACTGCTCGCATACCCCCTGAGGCGGCCCATACCCCCTGAGGCGGCCCAAAACCGTTGCCATGTCTGATGTGGTGCCAGACAGTGGCTTGATTGTGTACGCGAGTCAATCTATGAAAAAAAAGCACTTAACCCAAAAAAAATTGATACAAAAGGTTTTTCGATGGATTCCGATAGTATTGGGCGTGCTAAATAACATACTAAAAGTCGACCAAAATCGACCCCCCCGAAAGCCGCCATTTCCAAGATGGCGTCCCAGATGGCGGTGGAGATATTAAAATGGCTATATCTCAAATTGAGAATATGGTGCAAAGGATTTCTCAACTGATTCTGGTACCTCTGGGCATGTTCACTAACATACTAAAAATCTAGGAAAATACACCTTCCAGAAAGGCTTAATTTTCAAGATGGCGTCCAAAATGGCGGCAGACCAAGCTTAAAATGGCTATATATCTCAATAGAAAAATATATATAACTATGATTTTTCACTTGATTCTGGTACCTCTAGACATGCTTGTGAACACACAGGTGAAATACACCTTCCGGAAAGGCATCATTTTCAAGATGGCGTCCAAACTGGCGCCCAGGAGCTTAAAATGACTATACAAATACAAATAGCTTACTAAAAAAGGTGTTTGCACTCTCCAGCTCTCAAGCTAGCATAGTTGAAGCCTTCTTTTTGACCATTATAGTTGTTATAGTTAGAGGTGTTTGCACTCTCCAGCTCCCAAACTACCATCGTTGAAGCCTTCTTTTTCTGAATCAGTTTGTAACAAGATGGTTGATCTGCTTTGGGAGTTATCGTTCAATTTCAAACAGCCTGCACCTGGTTGGCAGGGGATGATGCACATTATTCATAAGGGAGATGAACATCCAGGGCAGTCTTCAGTGAGATACTTACCAATGATAGACATGTACTCAGGAGACAAAACATGCATTCTGTCAACACTGGAGTTCATTTGTGGTCTGGCATCCAAACACCACCTTGCCCCAGTAGTTACATTTGACCAACCCCTATATTGGAAAGCAGCAGAGATAATCCTAGATTCACCACAGTGCAGTCACCTCAAGTCCTTTGTCCTGCTCCTAGGAGGATTTCACACATTTATGAATTTGCTAGGATCAATTGGTACACTGATGGACGGTACAGGACTTAAGGACATTCTAGGGGTAGTCTATGGGGAGAACTCAGTAGCCCATATGATGACAGGCAAATCAGTTCAGAGAGCATTCCGTGGCCATCTTCTGGTTGACAAATGTCTTAACCGCATGATAATATCAGAAATGGTAGATGATAGTCATGATTTTGCAGCAATGGTTGAACAGTCTGAAGCAATGTATACCTCAATAGTTAAGGGTGAAATGCCATTGGAAACAGTGTTCACATCAGAGACCCTCATTACAATAAATGAAGAGCTGGGAAAAAGGAAGATGGAACTGTGTGCTAGATCCAAAACGAGTCAGTTGTGGCTAAATTACCAACACATGTTAGAAGTTGCTAGGTCACTGATAACAGCAGATCGCACAGGTTCCTGGCTTTTGCACCTACGCGCTGTTTCTGAATGCATGCCGATATTCGCTGCGGCTGGGCATTACAATTACTTGAAATCGGCACACTTTTATGTCCAAGAGATGAGTCAGCTTCACATCAACCACCCAGATGTCTTCAGACAATTTGAAAAGGGTTTTCATGTTATCCGTCGCAGCAGCCAATCATGGGCAGGCCTCAGCTCAGATCTTGTAATCGAAACAACATTGATGAGGTCATTGAAGACTACAGGAGGGATGACACATGGAAGTGGAATGACCGACAATCAGAGATCCCTTTGGACAATGTCAAAGGGCATAACATCAGAGTATAACACCGCAATGCAGGAGTTCTCAAACCAGACATACACAACATCAGAACAGCACAAGGATTCAACAGAGGCAAGGATGAAAAGGGATGCTGCTGACCTGGAGAAGATCACTTCAAAACTTGCTATATGTTCACCTTTCTCTCCAGACTCTTCTTTAAGGAATGTTGTTACAGGTGTTGTCGCTGAGGATGGAGTGAACGTGCATGATTATGACTCTGTTGGACGCAACATCATGCACAAAATGACAGCCGGCATTCACATTTTCATTTAGTAGAAAGGATAAAGCCATAACCCTTGGACAAAAATCGTCTATCAAGGTTGCTCCTGATCGAATCATTGATTCTGCACTTCTTTTTCAACGTTTCCTTATTGTCTCCCAAACTGGAGAGCTGTCATTGGAGGAGGTTATGCATTACGAACTCAGTCCTTTCCCTCCTGCCCTCTTTGAAGCCGGAAACGTCTTCCGCAAAGCTGATAAACCACAACTAGCGCACGCGATCTGTGATCATGCAAGTGATGCAATCCTAGATTCTGTACCAGAAACGGAGCATTATGTTCTTGATGGTGGTTCACTCCTTCACCGAATACAATGGAAGCACGGACAAAGCTATGGTAAAATATGCAGACTTCACCATCCAACATTATGGCTCAGCTACAACCATTGTGTTTGATGGCTATGAGGATGGGCCATCCATTAAAGACAACACACATCAAAGAAGAGGAAACAATATTCATCCCATTGTCAACTTCACTGCTGAGACAGAGTTCTCAGGTAAGAAGGAGGAGTTCCTGTCAAGAGATCTGAATAAACAGAAACTGATCCACATGATGAACTGAAAGAACGGGATTGCACTGTGGTCAATTCACTTGGAGATGCTGATGTAGACATAGTAAGGGCCGCAGTGGGATCATCTCTTCTTCACACCACGACGCTGATTGGAGAAGATACTGATCTCCTCGTCTTACTTCTTTACTATGCACAGAGAGATAGCAAGGGCCTTTATTTCAGATCAGACAAGTCGAAAGCTGATGGCAGTTTTAAAGTGTACGCCATAAACCATTTGAAAGAAGTACTCGGACAGGATGTGTGTTCTCAGTTGCTGTTCATCCATGCTGTGACTGGCTGTGACACAACTTCCCGGATCTTCGGAGTTGGCAAAAAGACAGCATTCCAAAAACTTGTAAAAGGGGATCCTGTCCTTCAGGCTTGTGCCAATGCATTCACTGTACCAAACCAGACAACAGATGTGATCGATGACCTTGGGTGCCAAGCAATGGCTGTCTTTTTTGGTGGAAAGTGCACAGATTCGCTTGCAAAAATGAGATATAACATTTTCAGCAAGAAGGTTGTCTCAGCTTCATCAACGGTAACGCCTGAACGTCTACCACCAACTGAATCTGCTACCAAATTCCACTGTCGTAGAGCATACTACCAGGTCATGGTCTGGATGGGAACAGATGATGGTATAGATGCTCTAGACTGGGGATGGAACCTGCAGGACAATATATTTGTCCCACTCATGTCAACAATGAATGCTGCTCCAGACAGTCTCTTGAAGGTCATTCATTGTAACTGTACCAATGCCTGCAAGACACTTCGCTGCTCATGCAGAAAATATGGACTACCTTGTACTACTGTCTGTGGACCATGTCAACTTCATGAATGTGACAATCCACATAACAAGTTTCTCCCAGAGGATCCTGAAGATGATGATGAGTAGGCCTAAAGACCACAATAAGTGGGTCATTTATTTTGTGTTCAACACCAAAGCCAGCTTTCTAGGTTGAATATAATAACCAATTTTAATTTTAGCCAAAATAAGCTACAGGCAGCCATTTTGATGATGCAAATGATGCATTCCTAGCAGATATATTTAGCTAGATATTTTGCTCGTTATTAATGTATAGAGGTGCCAGAATCAGTTTATAAATCCTTTAGAAATGTTTTCCCATTTGAGATACAGGCATTCTAAGCTCCCAGTCGTCATTTTGGACACCATTTTGAAAATTAAGCCTCTTCGGAAGGTGTATTTCCCTAAAACTTTAGTATGTTCCTAAGTATGTCTAGGGGTACTTGGGGTACCAGAATCAAATGACAAAATCATTTATATAATTTTTATATTGACATATATATAGCCATTTTAAGCTTGGCCAGCCGCAATTTTGGACGCCATCTTGAAAATGAAGCCTTTCTGGAAGGTGTATTTTCCTAGATTTTTTGTATGTTAGTGAGCATGCCCAGAGGTACCAGAATCAGTTGAGAAATCCTTTGCACCATTTTCTTAATTTGAGATATAGCCATTTTAATCGCCCCGGCGCCATCTGGGACGCCATCTTGGAAATGACGGCTTTCGGAGGGGTCGATTTTGGTCGACTTTTAGTATGTTATTTAGCACGCCCAATACTACCAGAATCCATTGAAAAACCTTTTGTATCAATTTTTTTGGGGTTAAACCATATATTGACTCGCCTACATGAGAATATACTTGGTATGATTTCTGACTGTGTCTGGTATCTTGTGAATGAGGTACGCTGGGGTAAATAAGACTGTAATGTCTTTTCCTTGGTCTGCATCCCCCTAACAATTGTGTGTATTGAGGCATGCTGCTTTGTACCTGTTGTGAAGGGCCAGATTAAACCGAATATATATATTTATTATATATATATATTTAATTGTATTTGTATATTCTCTAATATTCCCTGATATCCCTTGTATATTCCTTGTACAATATGCATTGAATATCCATTCTAGCCTACTGAACATCCCATAATAGTCTCCATTCTACTATTGGTCGAGACCTTGGTGCCAGGCTGCCATACCCCCCAGACCCAGTTCAAACGTACCGCTCAACATGTACGAACAAGTCCTAGTTCCGCGTAGGAATCTGGCTACCGCACCACTAGTTCAAGTTCAAGTTCTTTAATAGTTGTCATACAGAAGTACAGAATACTTTCATACAAAATGCTTCTTACTGTTACGCTCCAGAGACTGTGCTAGACAAGATAGTATCAAATAACATAATAACATAATATAGCATGAATTTAGAAGAAGAAAATGAGGTCACAGTGTTCGGTATAGACATATGTACAATGTTCTGAGTTACCATATAATATACAATACACAATACTATGCAGTGTACTAATGTACAGTACTATCTAGTGCAAAGCAGAAATGGGATGAGGTACAATTTTAGGTACAATTTACAGTAAGGTGTACGAGTTGTAGTGCAATCCTTCATCCATAAATATAAAGTGTGGGGAGTGGGTGCTACAGTGTGTTTGTTTAAAGTGGGTGTGTGCTATAAAGTGTGTGGAGTGGGTGCTACAGTGTGTTTGTTTAAAGTGAGTGTGTGCGTGTGGATGTGTGTGCTATGTGCGTTTGGTGGTTGTTGTTGTGTAGTGTTCATTCATTGTTCGTTTAGCAGCCTGATGGCCTGGGGATAGAAGCTACTTCTGAGTCTTTCTGTGCTCGCCTTGAGACTCCTGTATCGCTTGCCTGACCGCAGCAGTTCGAAGAGGCAGTTGTTCGGGTGACTGGAGTCTTTAATGATTCTCTTAGCCTTGCCCTTGCAACGCTTGTAGTAAATGTTCTGGAGGGTGGGGAGCCCCCCTCCAATTGTGCGTTCGGCTGAACGTGTCACTCTTTGTAGTCTGCTTTGGTCTTTTGCAGTGCTATTCCCAAACCAGGAGGTGATGTTGCCGGTCAAGATGCTCTCTATTGTACATGAGTAGAAGTTCTTAAGGATCTTCTGGCTGACTTGGAACTTCCTTAGGCGCCTGAGGAAGTAGAGGCGTTGTCGTGCCTTCTTCACCACACTGTTAATGTGTGTGGTCCATGTCAAGTCCTCGGATATGTAGGCTCCGAGGTACTTGAAGCTGTTGACTCTCTCAACCGGTGCCCCGTCGATGCGTAGTGCGTATATATACTGCGCTACTAAAGTAGGACTTCCTTTTCAGTCCAGTTTCTTACCCTCCAATAGAGTCACAGACGTAAAGCCTCCCCGCGACGCCACGTGTGGGAGTAAGGCCAAGTTCGGCTTACCATCGGTATTGAGACATCGTGTATATTAATATTTGAATAGTCATATTTGGCACTATATCGTCGAGTTGGACGTAGTCTATTAAGCTAATAATAGTCTGTTAATATATAGTGCTTCGTGCGGTGAGAATACTACCGTAGTCAGCACCCCATCGTTTCGGGCAGAGAACTGGCTGCTTATCCAGGGTGGTTGACCCCACGTGAAGTTGCACCCGAGGAGCCCCAGAGCCGACGAGCGAGTGGACCTGCATACCGGATTATTCTACCGACGACAGCCCGCCTTCCCAGGCACGGATTATGCTTTGTATACGTTGATTATTCCATGGATAAAGACCCCCGACACTGCCGTGTGTTGGAACCCCCCCCCCTGGAGAGGACGCAAGGTGAGGAGACGCTCTGCAAGACGAGGTCGCTTCACGTCTCTCCCCCGTGGACCGGAGAGAGCCGGCCCACAAAGAGTCCATCTGCTTTCATCTGTGGTCCAAGGATCGCCGGCGCATTGAACGGCACTACAGTGGGTTCACCTGGGATACCCTTGGCCGGATGAGGCAGCCGGATTCTACCCCCCCCCCCTTCCTACTCCTGTCGGCTTACAAGCGACCGGATTAACCCCCCCTAGTGTATCCAGTATATAATCATTAAAGTATCATTGCTGTTATTCCTTAAACTATTCCAGGTCGTATATGTACCACCTGCGCCTTCAGAGATTGGACATTCTCTATTGATATACCGACGAATACTCTTGCCATAAAAGTGCATACTAATTCCCATTCATAAATGTGATTGATTTGATTAAGTGCTTGCTCTACACACCATCGCTGTGTAGAAATAAAGACCTATTTCTAATTCGTACATTTGTGTTGGATCCGTTTCATCTACGTGACAGTGTTCATCATAATATATTTATGCCGAGTACTGGGTGGCCGAATATTAAGTACAAAGGTAGTGGTAGTAAGTATCATATCTAGTAATACAGTCAGGGAATTGTACCCCTCAGTTACAATTGGTCCTTCGAGCCGGAGGGTAATTAGTGTAATATTAATATAGTGTTATTAATATTGAAATGGCCTATGATGAACACTCCACGAAACGATCCTCCTAACCAACGCCCGCAGCGCGAACGACGGCTCCCTCAGTACTTAGAGGCTTACGCTGTCAGTCAACAACCTAGTCTTCTACTAACAGTAAACGCGGTAAAACTAGAAAGTAAAAGTATGTCTAACCCCAACGCCCAGACTACCCCGACCATAGAGGCCCCTACGGGTTCTAATGTAACTGACCAAGTTCACGGTGGGGACCAGTGGGAACCAGACATGACTTTACACCCCGCCAGTACTGAAGAAGTAGTCCCCGATGAGTCCCGGGAGGAATACAACGCTACCGAGAGAGAACTCGGCACGGAAGAAGACGGGGAGAGCACCGTGGAGATAGAGCTCCAAGGCTCCGCAAGGAGTACCCCGAGGGAAGGCTCCCCTATACAACCGCCTTCTCCCAGCGAGGCAGAGAGGACCCTACAGCAGGCCTTCCTCATCAGCCTGAACGCCGCTGCTGAACACGACCGACTGCAGATCCAGCAGCGGAGCGAAGAAGAGCATATACGTCTAGAAATAAGACGCATTCAGAGAGAAGAGAATGTGGCCCGAGACCGAGCAGACAGCCAGCGAGCAGCTGCTGGTGCTCTACGGGACGCAGAGCGCGACAGACAGCAAGCGCAACTAATAGAACAGCTGATCAGACGGACAACACCCTCTCCCTCCGCCAGAGGCTCCAGGAACTCGTCTAGACACACCTCCAGGGCGGCATCCCCTAGCCGAGTAAACAACCCTGAACTTGACCAACAGACGAGGTCTATACCCCCCACAGACCACCTCCCCCCACCGGTCCAAGCGAGACCTAGCAACCGGGAAGGAGCAGCATATCCTGTGGAGAGGCTAAACCAGAGACTACAAGCACTGGATGACCTAACTGAAGACGAAGAGGAAGAGGAGGAGAACCACGCCCGACGACAGCACAGTACTCTACCGGACCAGGAGGTCCGGTACAGCCCAGGCTATACTCCCGCGGAGCTGCGCTACAGACCCCCGACTCTATACACGGGTGAGCACGACGCACGACCCGCACCGAGGAACAGCACCTGGACAAGCGGGCCATGGTACACTGCCGGTACCAGCCCATACCAAGGAGCGGGAGGAGACTCGCCTAGGAGGCCTCTCCCCCAACGCTCGCCGATGTATCCACAGTCAGCGTCATACATTGGCACGCCTATGGTACCCGACTTCACCCAAGAGAACCGGGCCCAGTATACAGAACTCCGCATGTGTCTGGAGACCATGTTGGTGGATGTATTGGATGAACGCCACAAATACGCCATCCTACTGAAGCACTTAAAGGTACCCCGCGCACATAATATAGCGCTCGCCTACGCGACTTCCACCACCCCATACACAGCAGCGCTGGTAGCATTGGACCAGAGGTATGGGCGCATATGGGATTACGTGATCCAGGAGATCCGACACATCGACCGCTTACCCCCAGCAATAGACAATCGAGCACTGGACGACCTGTCCATCAGAGTGCAGTCCCTGGTAGGGATGTTGGGAGCGCAGAGAGAGAAGGGGAGGCATGAACTTTACGCCAACTCAAATGTGGAAAGGATCTTGGAGAAACTGCCGCCCGCTCGACAGGAGCGTTTTAGGCGGCAGAGTGACCACCGAGACCCGAATGGCCCCGAACCGAACCTCCTCGATCTAGCAGACTTCCTGGCGAGAGAAGTCAGCAGCCTACGGCTAGATACATTCGGACGGAGCACCCCTGGCTCCAGAGAAGGAATCAGACGACTAAATGATGGAAGAAGATCGGTGACTGTGATGCACCAATCGGAGTCAGTACCGAGCAGCAGGAGCCACAGTACCCCCTCCAGAACGGAGAAGTGGAAGATAGTGTGCCCCTACTGTGAGAAAGAACACTGGCTAGCGCAATGTGACTCCTTCCCCAAGCTGAACGCGGAGGAAGCAAGTCAATGGATAAAGTCCAACAAGCGCTGTTTTCGCTGTGCGCGCTCACACATGGCAGCCGAATGCCGCTTAAAGAAAAGGTGCACCAAGTGCGATGGAGCCCATCTGGACATACTTCACGACAGTAACAGACGGCGCCCTTCACCCGCACCATCCAGCAGCAAAGCGAGCGTCATGTACATCGATCCCGCCAGCAGCAGTGGAGCCCGAGTACTCCTAAAAGTAGTGCGTGTGACACTAAGCTACCAGAATAAAGTCCTGGACACTTACGCCGTCCTCGATGACGGGTCCGAGAAGACCCTTCTGCTCGCCTCCGCTGCGGCCCAGCTAGGGCTGCGGGGAAGCGAAACCCAAATGACAATTCGGACAATAAGACGAGATTTGAAGACGATAAAAGGCGAGAATGTCTCATTCTCTATCGCAGCAAGCGGCCAGCCTGAGCGACGGTACCAGATTACAGACGCTTTCACCAGCCAAGAAATAGGGCTGTCGCGGTACACATACCCCGTCGCCAAGCTGATGGAGAAATATGCACATCTGCGCAAGTTACCGATCCCGCTCATAGACAATGCTATGCCGACCCTGTTGATAGGCTCCGACCATGCAGACCTCATTGTCCCGATAGACCGGGTTCATACCGGACCCCGAGGCTGTCCTGCAGCAGTCGAGACCCGTTTGGGATGGACTCTCCAAGGCCCGCTCGCCAAATCTCTCAACCGAAGTACAGCCACTAGATGTCTCCACTCCCGAGTCACGGAGGGAGAAACCGCACTCCTGCAACACGTAGAGCGGCTATGGACCTTGGAACAAATGCCCTTTAAGAACGGAAAGAAAGACATTCGCTCTAAAGATGACATTTACGCCATTCACCTCCTCGAGACAGGGACCAAGAGAGTCCCGGTCAACGGCGTGTTGAGATACGCCACGCCACTCCTGCGGCGAGAAGGAATGCCTACTTTCCACGCCAAGACAGACGCCACAGAACGGTACCTGCTGAACACGGAGCGGCGCTTAGCCAAGAACCCCGCCCAAGAGAGTGTATACCGCGCTGAGATTGAGAAGCTCATCACAGCGGGACACGTCACAAAGATGGACATTAAAGAGGCTGACCAGACCACTGAATCGTGGTACGTGCCTCACCACAAGGTCCATCACAACGGTAAAGACCGCATAGTATTTAACTGCAGCTACCAGATCGGATCCCAAAATCTGAATAAAGAGTTACTGCCCGGTCCCACACTTGGCCCCTCCCTACTCGGCGTTCTACTCCGCTTCCGCCAGGAAAAGGTGGCCATCAGCGGGGACATTAAAGGAATGTTCCTGCAGGTGAGATGAGATTAGAGAGATTGCCCTGTTACGGTTCCTATGGAGAGAGAAGCCAGGAGATGAGCACCCAGCCATCTACCAATGGGAAGTCCTCCCCTTCGGAACGACGTGCAGCCCCTGCTGTGCTACATTTGCACTACAGAAACATGTAGCAGAGGACCCAGCAGCGGACGAAGAGGTCCGACACAGCGTAAAGAACAGCTTCTACGTAGACAACTGTCTACAAAGCCTTTCAACCCAGGAAGAAGCCGAGGCTCTCCTGATTAAACTCCGCGCCTCATTGATCAAAGGCGGCTTTGATCTCAGGCAGTGGGCCAGCAGCGATCCGCAAGTACTGCGCAGCCTCTCCTCCGAGGACAAGGCAGCCAGCAGCGAGACCTGGATGGCTACAATCCCGGGAGAAGCCCAGGAGATGACCCTGGGATTGGTGTGGCGATTCAAAACAGATTCGCTTCACTACAGACACAAGCCCCTGACTACGGAGCAGGGAAGGCCGGCGGCGGCGCCGACCACCAGACGGAGTGTGTACACAACACTCGCCCGACAATATGACCCGCTAGGATGTATTCTACCGTACACCACCAGGGCAAAAATGATTGTACGAGCATTGTGGGACAAGGACCAGGGCTGGGACGACCCCATTCCCGCACACCTTGCATCCACCTGGAGAGAGTGGGAGATGGAGCTCCACTCACTCCCAGGCGTTAATATGCGCCGAAGCTACTTCCCACCCACGGTGAGGCCAGAGACATGTAAAATGGACTTACACGTCTTCAGTGACGCCTCAGAGGTCGCATACGGATCAGTAGCCTACTTGCGGGCCCAAGAAAGGGGGGGAGAGATCTACACAGCATTTGTCCTCGCCCGCTCGAGAATAGCCCCACGCAAGCAACAATCTATCCCACGTCTAGAGCTCTGCGCAGCCCTAGCCGGAGCGCACCTAGCCACGCTCATCCAACGTGAGCTCACCATACCGGTGTCTAGAACAATCCTGTGGTCAGATTCCACGACAGTACTCGCCTGGATCAAATCGGACTCATGCAAGTACAAAGTCTTCGTGGGAGTCAGAGTCACCGAGATTCAAGACTTAACCGAAGAGTTAACCGGAGAAACAGAGTGGCGCTACGTTGATACAAAACAGAACCCAGCTGACGTCATCACCCGGGGGATGCCCCTGGATGACCTCACCCGTCGCAATGTCTACAGTGACGGCCCAGCATTCCTAAAGCTCCCGGAAGGAGAGTGGCCCACGCCTATCCCGAGGGAAGCCAGTCAGGAGGAGGCTGAGAATAAGAAGCCTGTGTTCTGTGGATTGAGCACTGTTATCTCCGCAGACCCCAACACACTCCTGATGGGGCGGCTAGATCCTGCATTACCCCAGACAATGTACCGGCCTGAAGAAGCGAACGGCCGACGAATGTGGAGGTACAGCCAAGTATTAGCCGACAAGTTTTGGAGCAGTTTCCTACTGCACTACCTACCGTCTCTACAGACCCGCCAGAAGTGGGTAAAGGAGAGAGACAATTTGACAGAAGGAACAGTCGTCATGATTATTGATCAATCACTGCCCAGAGCTATGTGGCCGGCCGGCCGCGTAAGCAAAGTGATCACCGGTGCCGACGGCAAGGTCCGAGCAGCTGAAGTGCTTGTCCAGGGTCGCACTTACACCCGTCCCGTGGCGAGGCTCATAGAACTGCCCCGACTCCCAGACACAATCGATGATGACCATGACCCTATAACCCTATGACTTTGTGAAGTTGACTGACCCCTACAGCAAACCCTTATGTGTAAATAGACAACGCGATTAATCTGTCTCTGCTTAAACTGATTAGGTCTGGGACCAATCAGGGGGTGGCTGTTGTGAAGGGCCAGATTAAACCGAATATATATATTTATTATATATATATATTTAATTGTATTTGTATATTCTCTAATATTCCCTGATATCCCTTGTATATTCCTTGTACAATATGCATTGAATATCCATTCTAGCCTACTGAACATCCCATAATAGTCTCCATTCTACTATTGGTCGAGACCTTGGTGCCAGGCTGCCATACCCCCCAGACCCAGTTCAAACGTACCGCTCAACATGTACGAACAAGTCCTAGTTCCGCGTAGGAATCTGGCTACCGCACCACTAATGGGACTATTTGTTCATAGTGCGTATATATACTGCGCTACTAAAGTAGGACTTCCTTTTCAGTCCAGTTTCTTACCCTCCAATAGAGTCACAGACGTAAAGCCTCCCCGCGACGCCACGTGTGGGAGTAAGGCCAAGTTCGGCTTACCATCGGTATTGAGACATCGTGTATATTAATATTTGAATAGTCATATTTGGCACTATATCGTCGAGTTGGACGTAGTCTATTAAGCTAATAATAGTCTGTTAATATATAGTGCTTCGTGCGGTGAGAATACTACCGTAGTCAGCACCCCATCGTTTCGGGCAGAGAACTGGCTGCTTATCCAGGGTGGTTGACCCCACGTGAAGTTGCACCCGAGGAGCCCCAGAGCCGACGAGCGAGTGGACCTGCATACCGGATTATTCTACCGACGACAGCCCGCCTTCCCAGGCACGGATTATGCTTTGTATACGTTGATTATTCCATGGATAAAGACCCCCGACACTGCCGTGTGTTGGAACCCCCCCCCCTGGAGAGGACGCAAGGTGAGGAGACGCTCTGCAAGACGAGGTCGCTTCACGTCTCTCCCCCGTGGACCGGAGAGAGCCGGCCCACAAAGAGTCCATCTGCTTTCATCTGTGGTCCAAGGATCGCCGGCGCATTGAACGGCACTACAGTGGGTTCACCTGGGATACCCTTGGCCGGATGAGGCAGCCGGATTCTACCCCCCCCCCCTTCCTACTCCTGTCGGCTTACAAGCGACCGGATTAACCCCCCCTAGTGTATCCAGTATATAATCATTAAAGTATCATTGCTGTTATTCCTTAAACTATTCCAGGTCGTATATGTACCACCTGCGCCTTCAGAGATTGGACATTCTCTATTGATATACCGACGAATACTCTTGCCATAAAAGTGCATACTAATTCCCATTCATAAATGTGATTGATTTGATTAAGTGCTTGCTCTACACACCATCGCTGTGTAGAAATAAAGACCTATTTCTAATTCGTACATTTGTGTTGGATCCGTTTCATCTACGTGACAGTGTTCATCATAATATATTTATGCCGAGTACTGGGTGGCCGAATATTAAGTACAAAGGTAGTGGTAGTAAGTATCATATCTAGTAATATAGTCAGGGAATTGTACCCCTCAGTTACAGTACCCATTCTGCGATCTGTTGATGTGATTTTCAATCACTATATCATGCGACTCGCGCCTTGTGTCACCTGTTTTTGAACAAGGTGAGGCGCCGCAGGGCCATGCCGTGTGTCCACACTTCCCACTCGTGTTATGTGCGCGACAACGGCGGATTATGGTTTTGGGCATATGTATATATATTTATATATATATATATGGTAGTTTGAAAACCATTTGCCATGTCTGATGTGGTGCCAGACAATGGGTTCCCCCCCCGTGTTGTGTTCACGGCAACGGGGAATTGTATGTTAGACATATATTTATATACAGTGTATGTGTATGTATATGGTACAATTGGAAATGGGCTGCACTGGGGTAAATAAGACTATAGTAGTCTTTCCCTGGTCGGCATCCCTCTGACAATTGTGTGTATTGAGGCGTGCTGCGTTGTACCCATTCTGCAATCTGTCGATACAATTGTTGTCCCCCGGAAGACCGGGACTACTGGTTTGCCCCTCGGGGGAACCGTGGACGGGCCACGACACGAAGGATGTGAATAGAAGGAGGTAACGGGTTGCCCTGTTGCCCTCGGTGGTTTTATGTACGTATTGTTTTTGTTGTTGGTAGTGGGACGCTGGAAAGCACTCCCCCCTCTCGCCCACGTTGTACATAATTCCTCTATTCTTTGCACTGTACATATGATGTTTGTTGTTGTTTACATGGGTTTTTTGTAATAAAAAAGCCTGAGTGAAACCGGTGGGTTCTGTTCAACATCGTGCAATTATTCCTCCGTTACCATGTCTGATGTGGCCTTTTCCGTCGGCAGGTCCTTTTTCAGTAGAGAAAAGTGACTGTCTGGTGTGTTGGATTTGGTCAGTGGCCCTCCATCCTATAATTATTGTAATGCGCTTTGAACTCGCTGCCCCCTGGCGTTTAGCCCGGGGGGCTGCGAGCGGTGCTTGAGGTTCCATCTTTTCTATTGAAAACTTGAACTGGCATTACGCTTGGCGGGGGCATTTGAACCTAATCATGTGTGGGTTGTGATATGACGTTTTAGTCATATCCCCCATGGAATATGCCATTTTACCTCTCCTCGGGGAGGTGAAATGGTGGTGTGTCTAAGGCGAGAACATGCTTTTTCCGTCAGCAGGTCCTTTTTCAGTAAATGTAAAATGACTGGTATACTGGTTTTGGTCAAGTGCCCCACCAATTCTATTATTATTGTAATATGATTTGTACCCGCTGCCCCCTGGCGTTTAGCCCGGGGAGCTGCGAGCGGTACTTGAGGTTCCATATTTTCTATTGAAATCTTGAACTGGCATTACTTGCATTTGAACCTAATCGTATGTGTGTTGTGATATGACGTTTTAGTCGTATCCCCCATGGAATATTCCATTTTACCTCCCCTCGTTTCTCATGCCTTTCCCTCAGCAGGTCCTTTTTCAGTAATGTAAAAAAAATGACTGTCTGGTATACTGGGTTTGGTCAAGTGCCCCACAGATTCTATTATTTTGTAATGTGATTTGACCCCGCTGCCTTTCGCCGTTTAGCCCGGAGAATTGCGAGCAGTGCTTGGAGTTCCGTTTATTTTTATTTGAAGAATGGGAACTGGCGTTACACTCGGTGGGGGCATTGTACTTGATTGTGTGTGTTGGATATGACATTTTAGTCTTATCCCCCATAAGAATATACCTAGTATGATTTCTGACTGTGTCTGATAATAGACTGTCAGTGACCCTACAGTCTGTGTTATTTATAATAACGGTAAGGCCGCTGGATCCGGTGGCGCTCACCCCGGAGGCAGCGGGCGGTGTCTGGTCCCATGTTTTCAAATTGGAACCGGCATTATACCTGTATGGGGTCCTTTACAGTCTGTTCATGTGGGTATATGACGTATCGGTCTTCTCCCCCGGGAGAAGGCCTGATGTGGGGGGCTGTACTATATTTATTCATCTTACATCCAGCTCCTCTGGTCAATCATGAGCGTGGACAACACGCCGCGTTGCCGCTCCCAATGGGAGAAGGTAAGCGGTGACGTATGGTATTTACATATCTGTCCTTTGCATAGACGGGGTTCCCCGCTATCCGTCGGCGGATATATGGGGACCCTTGCTGGCCTTGGCGTTAGCAACCAGGGGAGTTGCATGCGCACCTCCCCGGTTCGGGTTGTTTATTCAAGGTTCCTTTTTCATCTTGCTCTGTTTCTGGCTCTGCTGTGATACAGCAGGTGTCACAGCCATGATGGCCAGACAAAATCGGTTTCATTCTGAATTTTGCTGGCAAAATAGGTCGATTTTCCGGTCACAGTAATGGGGACAGGTTGAAGGGTCTGCCCCCGTTTTCTGTGTGAACGGGGGGGAGTGATTCAGACCCATGCCACGCATGTCTCCCGATCGGTCGATTTTGGGAAGAGGCATGGTGAAGGTTTCCATCCTCGGTATGGGCTGTTAGTCAGCCCCCCCTACTGCTGCAAAGGGGGATGACGTCTGCCCACACAGGGTGGCCCTGCTTGTCATTCGAATATGTGGTTGAAAGACGCACAGTGGTACTGTGCTGTGTTTTTCTCACCAACTCGTATGTGAGTGGATGACGAGTAGAGGGTTTAGACTGAGTTCCACATCTCTGATAGTTTTTTACAGCTGTGTGTTGAGCGTGCGGTGGAGTACCCGTTCTCCAAGCTGTTAAGTTGGATTGAAAAGGTATTTTTCAATTGGTTGGTCGATCATTGATGTGGGACATCGGCCACTGGGCTGTGTCACATCTCACGTGGCAGACTTCGCAGACTCCCTGAATGAATGAATGAATGAATGACTTTATTTGACAATATAAAAAATAAACATGTGACAGAAAGCACAGTCAGACTATACTGCCAAGGATGAAACACAAAAAAGCTCAGAGCTTATTTCCATTGTGGTCCTTGTGTTATGGTTTGTAAACAACCCCAACAGCACGACACAGACAGACAGAGACAGACAGAGTTAGCCAAAAACTAAGGGCGTATTTATTTTCAAACAGAAAGAGTGAAAAAACAACATGAAGCATTCAGGGGGAATGTCCTGGAGCAGAGTAGGCTCTGCGGCTCTGCAGCTCGGCCCAGAGCAGAGTTGGCTCTGTGGCGCTGCGGCCTCTGGCTCTGCGGCTCTGCAGCTTACTGTCTATCCACTCGGAGAGGAACAGAGAAAAGAGGAATGTCAACAACCGAACGCAGGGATTACGAGGCAGTCCAGTAATAAAGCTGAGTCCAGAAATAACAAAGGCGATACATCTTCAGTGTTAACGAAACACACAAAAAACAGATAGATCTTGAGTCCAGGAAAAACGAGGAAAAATAGAGCATCAAAAAATACACTTCCAAAAACTCACCAAGGGGCAAGGGGAGATACGGGGCGCGGGTCCACGGGAGCAGAGAGGGGCGACAGCGGCGAAGTCCAAGGTGTACTGGAGAAACAGATGAAAGCGTGTGGTAATGGACCAATCCTCACAGTACGTAATTGGTACCTGGAAGGGTGTGGTAATGGACCAATCCTCACACCTTGTAGGGGGGTAGGGGAGTGTGATGCTTAGACATGCATCATACAAAACATGACATCACAACACATCACATATACCATTTAACATTTATATACATAACAGACTCATACAACATGCAAGGGTGCCTTAAGCTAAGTGTCTAGGTTAAAGTATAGTCCCTTTTGAGCCATGTCTTCAGGCTGGACTTGAATCTAACGGCATTGTCTACGATTTCAGTTCACTGGGCTGACTGTTCCAATAGACAGCTGCTGAAATGACTCCTTCCCCATACAGCTCCTGAATCTGACTGGCACATAGTCAGTTGAGCTGCGCCTAGTTGGGTATGCATGGGTGTCCCTGATTCGGTTGAAGTAGTTGTTGAAGTACACTGGCACTACCCCGTGCACTATTCTGTGAACTAGGCACATCCCTATCTGGTTTACTCTGTCTTCCACCTTAAGCCATCTCATGATCTCAAAGTGTGATGGGTCAAGGTGGGGTGCCGTCATGAATCCGGGTGAGGACTTTTGGTCCTCATCGTAACCTTCGGGTGGGTTCTGCTGGCGGCCATGGCCGAGGGCCCTGCCTCCATGGCCGGGCGGCTGGCGGGGTGCATGGTGAGGTAGACAAAAAAAAATTGAAAGAAAATATAATAAAATACATAAAAGATAAAAAATTAATTATGAATATCTGTGTATAGTAACAACAAGAAAAAACAAATAAGATTAAGGACTCCAGCCACCCAAACAACTGCCTCTTTGAACTGCTGCGGTCAGGCAAGCGATACCGGAGTCTCATGGCAAGCACAGAAAGACTCAGAAGAAGCTTCTATCCCCAGGCCATCAGGTTGCTCAACAAACAATAACACTATGCAACAACCATCAAATGCACTCACAACACAACACACACAACACACACATCCATACGCACACACTCACTTTAAACAAACAACACACTGCAGCACCCACTCTCCACACTTTAGAACACCTAGACACACATCACGATGGCGCTGCTCCGACCGGCTGCCTTTCTGTTCGCTCTGTCGAGACTGTGCTTACTTTTGTTAATATTTATAGTTTTAAGAGTTTTGTCTGTACCAACAGTAGGTGCATTTAATGTGTATGACCGTCAGTCACTTATAGACATCGGATTACGGGAAACTTACCGATTGGATTACTCACTGGACCAGCTTTCCGAACCGCAACAATGGCCTGTGGAGATTCTCAGGAAAATTGGACCAGATCCCGACCCCAGGAACAAAGGAACCAGACGGCGTGGGAAGAGAGCTGGGATCCGTAACAGGCTGAGATCCAGACGACACCGAACGCCATTACCCAGTATATTGCTAGCCAATGTACAATCAATTGACAATAAACTGGACGATATCCGAGCAAGGATTCAATACCAAAGAGACGTTAGGGACTGCAACGTTCTCTGCTTCACCGAGACGTGGCTCACGCCGGACGTCCCAGACCACGCTATCCAACCGGCCGAACACTTCTTCATCCACCGCAAGGATCGAACAGCAGAATCCGGTAAACAGCGGGGAGGTGGAATAGCCTTCATGTTGAACAACAATTGGAGCGATCCAACTAACGTGAAGGAATTATCCAACCACTGCTGCCCAGATCTGGAATATATAACCATCAAGTGTCGTCCTTTCTTCCTCCCGAGGGAGTTAACGGCGATCGTCCTGATCGGAGTGTATATTCCACCGCAAGCCAGTAACAACGTCGCGCTCTCCAGACTCCACGACGAGGTAAATAGAATACAAGCGGCGAACGTTAACGCCGCCATTTTAGTGCTGGGTGATTTCAATAGCGCCAATCTGAGAAAGGTATTACCTGACTTCTATCAGCATGTGACTTGCAACACCAGAGGCGGTAACATCCTAGATCACTGTTACACGCAATTTAAAGGTGGCTACAAGGCTCATTCTGATAGTGGCTTTGGTAAATCAGATCACGCGTCCATTTTCCTTTCACCAAAGTACAAACAGAGAATCAAAAGCACTCCCGTAGTCTCGCGAGAGGTGCAGAAATGGGATTTGACGTCAGAGGAGACACTCCAGGCTGCGTTTGACTGCACAGACTGGAACGTGTTCCGCGACACAGATAACATTAATGTCTACACGGAGACAGTGCTGGACTATGTTTGTACTTTGGTGGAAGAAACAATCCCCACTACCAAAATGAGAGTTTACCCAAATCAAAAACCCTGGGTAGACAAATCCGTCCGTGAAGCTCTGAGAGAGCGCACCAAAGCATACAACGACGGCCTAGTGGCAGGCAACATGAATGACCACAAGGTGGCGCGATACAACGTAAGGAGGACAGTGACAGAGGCCAAACGGCGCTACAGGGATAAAATTGAACTCCAGTTTGAACAAGCTGACTCTAGAGCTATGTGGCAGGGGCTCAAAACGATGACAGACTACAAAGGTGCCTCCCTCAAACTGAACAGTGACATCTCCTTAGCAAATGACCTCAATACCTTCTATGCGAGGTTTGATGCTGGTAATAACAACACCAGCCCACAAGCCACGGCAAGGGGGGGGGGGGGGGGGTCTGCTGCTGATGGAGACTCAGTGTTCAGGGTAACAGAGCATGAGGTGAGGCGGACCTTTAAAAAAGTGAATATCAGGAAGGCAGCAGGTCCGGACGGCATCCCCGGCCGCATCCTAAAAGTCTGTGCCGACCAACTAGCCCCGGTATTCACTGACATATTTAACCTGTCCTTAGAACAGGCTGTCATCCCCACCTGCCTGAAGAAGTCCACTATTATCCCTGTACCCAAAAAATCCAAGCCTGCTTGCCTCAACGACTACCGCCCTGTAGCTCTCACCTCCATAGCCATGAAGTGCTTTGAGAAGCTAGTAAAGGGCTACATCTGCTCCTCCCTCCCCATCAACATGGACCCCCTGCAATTTGCATACCGCCCCAACAGGTCCACGGAGGACGCCATAGCCCATGTGCTGCACACAGCAGCATCACACCTGGACAAGAGGCAGGGGAACTATGTGAGAATGCTATTCATCGACTACAGCTCGGCATTCAATACCATAGTCCCCTCCATACTCATAGCCAAGCTCAGGGACCTGGGCTTGAACTATGACCTCTGCCAGTGGGTCTTGGACTTCCTGACGGGCAGACCCCAGGTGGTGAGAGCAGGCAACTGCACCTCCTCATCCATCACCCTCAACATAGGGGCCCCCCAGGGCTGTGTTCTGAGTCCCCTCCTCTACTCCCTGTACACACACGACTGTGTGGCTCAGCGGAGTAGCAATACAATCATCAAATTTGCTGACGACACAGTGGTGGTGGGCCTGATCTCTGCCAACGACGAGAGGGCCTACCTGGAAGAGGTCAAGGTCCTGGCGGGATGGTGCCAGGAAAACAGCCTCTCCCTGAACGTCAGCAAAACAAAGGAGATGATTGTGGACTTCAGGAGGTCGGGGGTCAAGGACTACAGCCCCCTCAGCATCGACGGGGCACCGGTTGAGAGAGTCAACAGCTTTAAGTACCTCGGAGCCTACATATCCGAGGACTTGACATGGACCACACACATTGACAGTGTTGTGAAGAAGGCACGACAACGCCTCTACTTCCTCAGGCGCCTAAGGAAGTTCCAAGTCAGTCAGAAGATCCTTAAGAACTTCTACTCATGTACAATAGAGAGCATCTTGACTGGCAACATCACCTCCTGGTTTGGGAATAGCACTGCACAAGACCGAAGCAGACTACAAAGAGTGACACGTTCAGCCGAACGCACAATTGGAGGGGGGCTCCCCACCCTCCAGAACATTTACAACAAGCGTTGCAAGGGCAAGGCTAAGAGAATCATTAAAGACTCCAGTCACCCGAACAACTGCCTCTTTGAACTGCTGCGGTCAGGCAAGCGATACAGGAGTCTCAAGGCGAGCACAGAAAGACTCAGAAGAAGCTTCTATCCCCAGGCCATCAGACTGCTAAACGAACAATGAACACTACACAACAACAACCACCAAACGCACATAGCACACACATCCACGCGCACACTCACTTTAAACAGACACACTGTAGCACCCACTCCACACACTTTATAGCACACACCCACTTTAAACAAACACACTGTAGCACCCACTCCCCACACTTTATATTTATTGATGAAGGATTGCACTACAACTCGTACACCTTACTGTAAATTGTACCTAAACTGTACCTCATCCCATTTCTGCTTTGCACTATATAGTACTGTACATTAGTACACTGCATAGTATTGTATATTATATGGTAACTCAGAACATTGTACATATGTCTATACCGAACACTGTGACCTCATTTTCTTCTTCTAAATTACATGCTATACTATGTTATTTGATACTATCTTGTCTAGCACAGTCTCTGGAGCGTAACAGTAAGAAGCATTTTGTATGAAAGTATTCTGTACTTCTGTATGACAACTATTAAAGAAACTTGAAACTTGAACTTGAAACTTTATATTTATCGGTAAAGGATTTGCACTACAACCCATACCTCAGTACACCTTACTGTAAATTGTACCTCATCCCATTTCTGCTTTGCACTATATAGTATTGTATATTAGTATATTGCATAGTATATTGTATATTGTACGGTAACTCAGTTACTCTATTCTGCATCGAACATTGTACATATGTATATACTGAACACTGTGTCTACGTACGTGACTTCTATTTTTACTTCTATTTTTACATGCTATACTATTTTATTTTATTTTATACTTATCTTTTGTCTACCACAGTCTCTGGAGCGTAACAGAAAGAAGCATTTTGTATAAAAGTATTCTGTACTTCTGTATGACAACTATTAAAGAAACTTGAAACTTGAAACTTGAGACACTAGGCGACAGTCTGACTGTGTTCTTATAAACAACAGCCAAAGGGCCAGAAGATATGAGACGCCCAAGGTTATTTTTCTCCAGTTCTAGTGTGAAGCCATAACAAAGCCATAGACCCATTATTTTGTTTTCATTTCTGTCATATCTGGTATCTTATGTACACCATGTAAATTATGTATTTAATCTAAGTTCTGACCAGAGTTATTTCTCACTTTCTGGTCAGTCGTTTAGCATGTCTGATGACTTTCTGGTCAGACGTTAGCATGTCTGATTGTAAACTGAGCTCTGTGGAAACAGATTAATAAACTATGTTCTACCGGCAGACTAGGCCTAGCCCAAAAACAAACGGCCCCAAAACTGTTGGAAAGAAAAATGCTAACCTCACACAGAAAATAGACTGCATACTGATTGGAGATTCCATAACAAGGTATGTGGAGATGGCAAACACAGAAAATATCTGTCTAGACAATACAACTGTGAAAGAGCTAGCCGAAAAACTTCCAACACTAATCAGACCAGGGCCCTGTTTCATGTACGTGGTTCAACTAAGTCGATCAAGATGTCCATTATCCAGCTTCAGTTAACCCGATGTTCGAAGCCGGGATTTTCCTGTTTCACAAAGGTGGATTCAGTCTCGTTAACTCAAGCCAGACTTGCGAGTCAGGCTAAATGCGCGCGGCCGTTTTAGGTGAAAAGCCAGCACGTATCGATGGCAGAGACCCTGATTCTCAACGGCATTGATTGATTAATTGATTTAAGACTTTATTGACAGATTGCAATACGGCTCAATCGCCTCGCCGACAAGTTAAATGCGTTATCTATAGGCTAATTCTAAGTCCCTCATTACCTCAATCAATCAGATTATATTTCTTTAAACTTGCCTGCTGGATTGAATAATCAAATGAGATCTTGCTAGCGAAAATTATTAGTTAACTGTTATACAGAATTACGGTACGGCTCTCTTACCCATTGATTGATGTATAGTCAATCTTTTACTTATCTTCTCTGTGGTGTAACGGGTTCTTCTTTTGACTTTCACACGGACGACCGGGGTTCAAGACCCTAGTCTTTTCCTTCTTTTTGCAATATAGGAATAATTCAATTTGGTGCACGTTGAGAGCTATATAAAGAATGACATCCTCAATGCATGTAGATTTATAATATTTTAACTTAAAACCAGGCTACTTTGGCGTATAATCATTAATATTATATTCAAAAAAATCATATTGGAAACACCGGGATTTGAACCCCGGTCGCTGGATTGGCAGGCTTGAGCACTACCGCTGGGCCACTGGGCCAGATGGGATAAATTCATTGTTTATACATTAATGAACGAGAGACCCGTGTTTAGAATATCCTTTGTTTTGAATGAAGTTTATCTCTTTATCCTCATTCATTAATGTGACGTCAACGGCTCATTCAATTTCTCAAATCCGTCAAACAGCGCATCTCATCAGACATCTTAATCCCAGTTACAATTAAAATAACCACATCATGTGTACATCGCACGAGCGAGCGCCACCGTCGCCACGGTATATATAACGTGCATTATTTAGGACAAAGTGAATTTAATATCAGCATTTTGGGTCTATTTTACATTTCAAAAGCCCCCTCTGGAAGAATGGAGCACAAAAACGTAATTCAGAATGGTATAATGCAGATCGTAGACTGTGGGAATAGTTTCAGGAAACGGGCTGTCACTTCTTTGCGGGGGCGTGGCGATAGTTCAGGCTAACTTGAACTTGAACTCTGCTTTCGACCAGGCTCAAACTTTTGGATATGTTGTCATGGTGATTTGGAAAATCCACGTACATGAAACCGGAAAGTCCGGCTAACCCAGTTATCCAGCTAAAGTTATCCGGCTAACTCAGTTATCCAGGTACAAGAAACAGGGCCCAGGAATAACAAAAATTGTCATTCACTCTGGATCGTTTGACATCCTGCGAAAGAAGACTGGCACAGAGACTTTGAAAGACGATTTCACACGTTTAATGAACACACTAGACAAACATCAGTCTGTGTACACAAACACTGATGTGTCCATCAGTGGACCAATTGCATGCTTTCGCAGAGGACAGGAAGCATTCAGTCGACTCCTAAATTTTAATTCATGGTTAGGGGCTGCATGTCTCGTACACGGCCTGAAATTCATTGACAACTTCAATGTTTTCTGGAATAACCCAGAACGTTTTCAAAGAAATGGCTTCTTCCCAAATCGCTTAGGTTCAAAGCTCCTATCAGCAAACATGCGTCATGCCTTGATGGCCTCCAAGAATATTAAGCTCACACCAGCACGAGAGATAGTCATGAAGGACACAATCTCACCACGAAGTACAGCACAAGACGTCCCGTCCCCGTCCCCCCCCCCCATATCACACAAGGCCATCTCGTCTGATCAAATGTCCCCGAAAGCACAGTGCAGTCAGTACGGTACAGTATAGCACAATTACCATGCCATCTCTAAAAACATACAAGTAATCATAACTAGCCAATGGCATGGTGAAAAATATACGCCACCAATGCGTTTACCTGCTATTAACCTCAGGGCCATCACGGTCAAACCAAAGCAGACCTCCTCTAAAGAAGTCCAACAAATAAAATTAGCTTTCCTAAATGTCAGATCACTGAATAATAAAACATTCTTAGTAAATGATCTGATTAAAGAAAATAACTTAGATTGCATCTGCCTAGTAGAGACATGGCTAAATAATGACACAGCTACATCAATAATGATAGAAGCTTGTCCACCAGACTATAACTTTTTTCAAATACCCAGAAAAAATAAAAGGGGCGGAGGAGTTGCAGCAATCTTCTCCTCAAAACTCTTGTTTAGAATCACAGAACTAGGCGAGTTCATGTCAATGGAATATCTTGCCATTGAACTAAAAACAGAATCAACTATTATTGTCACAATATACCGCCCGCCAAACACTCACCAATATTTATACAGGAGCTCTCTGAACTGATCTCACTATGTGTTACCGGATATGATAAGGTGATCCTAAATGGAGACCTGAACATCCATTTTAATAAGAAAACAGACTCCAAAACTATGGAACTAAAAAATCTACTGGATAGCTTTGACCTAATACAGCATATAACAAATGCAACTCACCGGCTTGGGAATACACTAGACTTAGTTATAACAACAACTGGGCTAAGCATAACAAATATCTCAATAACTGAATTACCTCTCTCCGACCATCACTGTATATTTTTTGATACTCAAATAACCCTTACTAAAACAAAAAAAGAAATCATAGTTAAAAAGAGGCTCCTAAACGACAAAGCTGAATCAAAGTTCATTGATCTTATCAGACTACATGAACCACACAATCATGACAGCTCTCTAAATGAAATGGTAGAAAATCTCAATGATGCAATGTCATCTATATTAAATTCTGTCGCCCCATTAAAAACGAAAAAGAAGAAAACTAGAGCCTCGCCCTGGTTAAACTATAATACGGTCAACAAAGAAAAAAGGAAATGTCGTGCAGCGGAGCGAAAATGGAGAAAAACAAAAACCACCATATGCTGTGATATATACAAAGATGCTTTAACTGCTTATAATAAAACCATCCGCTTAGCAAGGAAAGATTACTTCTCTAAAATCATTACAGAAAATGCTGGAAACTCCAGAATCCTCTTTTCCACTATTAATGTACTACTCAACACTGCCCCTACACCTCCTCAGTCATCAACGGTTAAGTGTGAAGAACTTGCACTATTCTTTAACAACAAAATAACCTTGATCAGGGCCAGCATTACTCATGATGGAAATAAAGTTGATTGCGGCAAACCGTGCAATGTAACCATGAGAAGTTTCACATGCATCACATTAGATGTACTCTGCAAAACTGTCTCAGAATGTAACTCCTCCACCTCAGACATTGACCCTATACCTACAGCTTTCTTCAAACGGGTATTTAATAGTGTTTCAAGCCCTGTGCTAGATATCATAAACACTTCCCTTAGGACTGGTATTTTCCCGGATGCCTTTAAAACAGCAGTTGTAAAGCCATTACTAAAAAAACCTAACTTGGATAGTAATGAAATGGCAAATTATCGTCCAATATCCAACCTACCATTCATTAGTAAAGTACTTGAAAAGATAGTTTCAGTTCAAATAAATTCCTTTCTTGAAGAAAACAAAATCTTAGAAGAATTTCAGTCAGGATTCAGAAAATATCACAGCACTGAAACTGCCCTCACCAAAATAATCAGTGACCTCAGACTAAACTCTGATGAGAATAAGATCTCCATCCTTATCCTGTTAGATCTCAGTGCAGCATTTGATACAATCGATCACGATATTCTAATCGATCGTCTTGAAAACCATGTCGGTTTCTCAGACCATGTGCTGGGCTGGTTTAAAACATACATCAGAGGGAGGAAATTCTATGTTAAACTAGGAGATCACATGTCTGATATATACGACAACAACTATGGAGTTGCACAAGGGAGTTGCTTAGGTCCTTTACTCTTCTCCCTTTACATGTTACCGCTGGGTGATATCATCAGAGAACATAATGTAGATTTCCATAGCTATGCGGATGATACACAACTGTACATATCTGCTGAACCAAATGATACAGCGATTAGCTCCATTACAGACTGCTTACTGGCAATAAATAAATGGATGAGTAAGAACTTCCTGAAACTAAACGAGAACAAAACTGAAATTCTAATTATCGGCTCCAAAACTAAAAAAGAAACATTAATAAAGAACCTGGGGGGACTAACCCCTTGGATCAAATCTGAGGTCACTAGTCTTGGGGTTATCATAGATTCAGAACTGAACTTCAATTCTCATATTAGCAAAGTGACGAAAACATCGTTCTTCCATCTCAGAAATATAGCAAAAGTACGACCATTTATTAATCAGAACGATGCTGAGAAGCTAATTCATGCATTCATATCTAGCCGGTTAGACTACTGTAATGCACTTTTCACAGGTCTCCCTAAGAAAACCACAGAGAGGCTTCAGCTAATCCAAAACTCTGCAGCCCGACTGCTAACTAGAACCAAAAGGAGAGAGCACATTAGTCCAGTCCTAGCCGCTTTACACTGGCTTCCTGTAACATTTAGAATTGACTTTAAGATCCTTCTCCTTACATACAAAGCTCTAAATGGACAGGGACCTAGCTACATCGCCAACACTCTAATAAATTACACACCAGCAAGAACACTGCGATCATCAGCTGCTGGACTACTAGAGGCTCCCAGAAGCAGTCAAAAGAGGATCGGTAATGCAGCCTTTATCAACTATGCCCCAAAACTATGGAACAAACTACCCCAAAACATCAGGGAAGCCAACTCGCTAGACATCTTTAAAAGACAGCTTAAAACCTATCTCTTTGCTCAGGCATTTCACTGATAGATATCTGCTACCACCTAGTGGCAAGAGGAAACATCAGGGATATCCTGACACAACTTGTATTTATTCTTACCCTGCCTACTCTTTTACACTGCCTATCAAATTCATGTGTCGGTTATTGCACTTTTTACTTCTTACTGATGACTATTTTTAAACTGAATCATTTTAAACTATTCTTATTTATTGCTAGATCCAAATGTGAAACACTGATTATTTATGACTATTTTTAAACTGAATCATTTTATTCTTATTATTTGCTAGATCCAAATGTGAAACACTGTGATTATTTGTTCATGAACTACAGGAGTATTACTGAATAGAGAGCCTATTAGGATGCTAGATCCTAATGTGAAACACTGTGATTTGCCATATCTTGCTATGCTCGCTCATGCCTGTATTTTTTATGTCCGTTCTATTTTATAATTTTTTGACTATTTTTAAACTGAATCATTTTAAACTATTTTTACTATTTGTGTTACTGAAAACTGTAAGCGGAGAGCCTATTGGGATGCTAGATCCTAATGTGAAACACTGTGATTCTACCCGTCTATCTTTTTATGCTCGCTTATGCCTGTATTTTTTACTGTTGTGAAGCACTTTGAACTGCAACCTCTGTATGAAAAGTGCTATACAAATAAAGTTATTATTATTATTATTATTATATTTGTATACAAACTGACTCGATCTGAATTCCTACAGCTTACTGTCATGGCTCATTTGAATATTCCACAACACTGGTCTATACAAATATACTGTAGCACGTAGAACTCATACACTATATATTTTCATAGTATACTCTATATCCAGTGATTCCCAACCTGGGGTCCGCCAGACCACAGATGATTTGAGGTCTTTTTCTTTTTCTTTTTTTTTTAATTAAAAAAAAAAATCTTTCAGAGAAATATTTAATTAGCATATTTTTATCATCAGAAGCATGAATAGTCTCTCCACTACAATAAAAAATAAAGATAAATAAATAAACATCTAGACATGATTTTTGAACGTTAACAGTAGGCTACCGGGTAGCCGCTAAAACGCGAATCAGTTGACTGTATCACTTTCCGTAGCTAGCCTAGCACGCTAGTTAACTTTCTCGGCTCGTCTGCAGTCAGCCGCCAGAGGCGAAAATGTGTGACAAACGAAAAGGAGATGACGGCAGCTCATCTGCAAAAAAAGTTAGGACCTACAGCAATCGCGAAAATTACATCACCATGGGCTTCACTGAGGGACCAGACAAGTGTGTGATTTGTGGAGAAAAGTTGGCAAACTCGAGCCTGAAGCCCAGCAAGCTGAAGAGACATCAGGCGACTAAGCACCCAGAAACCGTTGGGAAGGATCCGGACTTTTTTCGGAGGAAAGAACAGTCTCTCAAGGCGAACAAGCCTGTTGATGTTAGAGTAGCGTGGAGCAGGGGTGGCAGTGATTTACAGAAGGCTACCGAAGCCTCCTTTGAGTGTTCGCTTTTAATTGCAAAAGCAAAGAAACCGCACAATATTGGCGAGCAGCTCATCAAACCAGCCTGCATCAAAATGGTTTAGAAACTGTGCGGCCCACAGGTGGCGTATAAACTAAAATCAGTACCACTCTCGAACAATGTAGTGAAAGACCGAATTGATAAGATGTCAAGTGATTGCGAGCAGCAGCTGTCAGAAAAGCTTAGAAAGGGTCCATTTGCCATACAACTTGATGAAACTACAACTGTCGCAGACGAGGCTGTGCTCATCGTTTATGTGCAGTATATCGAAAATGAGGATCTGAAGCAGGACATTCTCATGTCAGTCAACCTTACTACCACCACTCGAGGTGAGGATATTTTTACTGCAGTGGATTCTTACTTCATTCAACATAAATGCAAACCGTTCACCATTAGGGCCTGATTTGAGAGGATGAATACAGGATTTGAATATTGGCCAACATTTTGAAATACATATGGTGCAAGATGAGATTTGTTGATTGAAGGCACAAGTCAAAGAAGCATAGTGGGTCTAATTATGATGCATATGCCTGTGTATAAGCAGTTTGTTATTAAAATGACAAAAAAAAGTATTAAAATGACAAAAAAAGGTATTTTATGGTATTTTATTAGGAGGGGGGTCCAGGAATTTCATCAGAGATGTTTGGGGGTCCCTGGGGGAAAAAAGGTTGGGAACCCCTGCTCTATACTGTACTATACTATATATTTTCCAAATAGTTAGCTTCACACAATGTGTTACATTACACAACTACATTTCTATTATTAACTATTAACTATTTATGTCTCTCTCTCTCTCTCTCTCTCTCTCTCTCTCTCAATCTCTCTCTCTCTCTCTCTCTCTCTCTCTCACACACACACACACACACACACACACACACACACACACACACACACACACACACACACACACACACACACACACACACACACACACACACACACACACCCTCACTCCCCTCTCACCATTCTTTCTCTCCTCCCTCCAGCGGCTCAACAGGACCAGCTGGTGCAGAGTGGAGTCATCCCCAGGTTGGTGGCCATCATGAGGGAATACCCAGAGTCAATGTGTGCCTGCTGGCCTTGTGTAACCTGGCCGATATTCATTCTCTCTCTCTCTCTCTCTCTCTCTCTCTCTCTCTCTCTCTCTCTCTCTCTCTCTCTCTCTCTCTCTCTCTCTCTCTCTCTCTCTCTCTCTCTCTCTCTCTCTCTCTCTCTCTCTCTCTCTCTCTCTCTCTCTCTCTCTCTCTCTCGCTCTCTCTCTCTCTCAATCATCTCGCACATTCCATCTTACAACTTCCTCAATAAGTCCACAAATTCCTATATAGCATCTCTCTGCAGAGTATATGTTTGTATTGGGTATGAAGTGTGTGTCTTTGGCGAGAGGGAGTCAGGGGGGGGGGGGGGGGGGGGACTCCTGCAGGTGTGTTTGCCTCTCAGTGCCCCATGTTAAGTGAGATGACTGCCCCTGCGGTTTGACACCAACCCTGGGAAACGCTGCCTCCATGTCTTCCTGCTCCATGCTGCGGCCGAGGAGGCGGAGCGGCTCTATGGAGCTCCTCCCAGTGCCAGGCCCACCCTCTGGGAGGCTGTGGAGGGTGGGAAACCTAGGAACACACACACACACACACACACACACACACACACACACACACACACACACACACACACACACACACACACCCACACACACACACAAGTTCAAGTTTCTTTAATATTTGTCATACAGAAGTACAGAATACTTTTATACAAAATGCTTCTTACTGTTACGCTCCAGAGACTGTGCAAGACAAGATAAGTATGAAATAAAATAACATAGTAAAATTAGAAGTAAAAAATAAGGTCACAGTGTTCAGTTTAGACATATGTACAATGTTCGATGCAGAATAGACGTAGTTACCATACAATATACAATACTGTGCAGTGTACTAATATACAATACTATATAGTGCAAGGCAGAAATGGGACGAGGTGCAATTTAGGTACAATTCACAGTAGGTGTACGAGTTGTAGTGCAAATCCTTTATCAATAAATATAAAGTGTAAAGTGTGTTTGTGTGATCTGAATGAAGGAATGAATGATCATTAAGCAATAGCTCACGGCAGGCCATGGTATAATATATTACATTATTATGGTCACAGCTAAGGGGCGTAGTTCAGTTCAGCCCGACGCGAAGCAGAGCCCCATAGCTGCGATATAATAACCATATACCACGGCCTGCCATGAGCTATTGCTTTTATAAAACGGTTACCAAGTAGGCTATGGCAATATGAAAGTAAGACATACTTCATAACAACTAGCTGCCATTCTTTTTTTTCATCACAGGCCAGTGTTATATTGATTAAATTATTTGGTTATTTATTTAACTTAATTTGTATGTTGCCATTTATTGTGCACCCCCTGAAAAACGGTGTGTCACACTCCACTAACGTGGCTTTCTACAGGGCTCTCCTACACAGATTCAAATGTAGTCGAGAAATGCAGCCTTCTTTTCCTGAACTTGGAGGATCCGGGACAGTCATGTGACCCAGAATGCATTTTGCACCAACAGGGAAATAATTATGCAGACTATTTACCAAGGCCGAACGCTGTTTTATTGTATTTTCAACCTGACGTTTAATTATCATAACCGATCGTCCTGCTATATTCCTTTATCTGAAATGTATCAGTCTCCCCAGTTAATAGCTAGATTAATACATTTAGTGGAAGTGGCAATAATCAAAAATCTGGATAAAATAATAGTTTTATCAGTCTGATTCAGAATAGAATAGAATAGAATAGAATAGAATAGAAATACTTTTATTATCCCGAGGGACATTTTACACTGCAAATCGCTCAACATTAAACATTTAGACAGAACAGGTCACGAATAAGAATAACAAAACAAATCAAATTGCCTAAAATAAGAGTAGAATAAAATAGAATAAAAATGGAATAAAATATACAGTAAATAAATACAGTAAAAATATACTGAGGTCTACAGTAAGTGTAGTATTGCACAGTGCTGTTTCAAAAGTAAGAGTCCAGGAAGATGGTAACTGTCACTCTGTGCTCAGTGATGCAGTGAGGCACAGTGATGCATTGTATAGTCTGGCTGTTGGAATTAAGGACTTCCTGTGCCGTTCAGTGGTGCATTTAGGTAGTGTGAGCCTAGCACTGAACATGCTCCTCCTGTCAGCCAAGTCTGTGTATAGTGGGTGGGAGGGGTTTTTCCTGATGGCCTGGAGCTTAGCAAGGCTCCTCCTCTCCGCCACCCTCGCTAGGGAGTCCAGCTCCACCCCAACCACACTACTGGCCTTCCTGACCAGCTTATCCAGCCTGTTTGTGTCCACTGCTCTCAGGTCACAGCGTACAAGAAGGCGCCCGCCACCACCGACTCATAGAACATCCTCAACATCCTTGTACAGACATTGAATGATCTCAGCCTTTTGAGGAAGTAGAGTCGGCTCTGGCCCTTCTTGTACAGCATCCTCTACCCCCAGTCGGGGCTGGTAGGCGAACTGGAGTGGGTCTAGGTGGGGTTTGATCACCGGGCGGAGTTGCTCCAGGACTAACCTCTCCATGGTCTTCATTATATGAGAGGTTAGAGCCACCGGCCTGTAGTCCTTGGATGTGCTGGGACGCAGGCACTTATGTACAGGGACCACACAGGAGGTTTTCCACAGTGTCGGGACTCTCTGCAGCCTCAGGCTCATATTGAATATGAGCTGGAGCACATCACACAGCTGAGAGGCACAGGTTTTGAGTACTTTTGGGCTCACCCCATCAGGACCCGCAGCCTTGCCTGCGTGTAACTTGCTCAGCTGTGTACTCACCTGGTCTGCAGAGGGCCACACTGTGGGTGATGCTAACGGCCATTTTGAGCCTCTCTTGGTCCATATATTGGCATGTGTGTGTCGTGATGCGAGGGCTTCCCCAATCTGTGCCAATTTTGGCACCAAGAGGATTCCTCCTTTTAACTGGGCATGTGTAGTTTCAAGTTTCAAGTTTCAAGTTTCTTTAATAGTTGTCATACAGAAGTACAGAATACTTTTATACAAAATGCTTCTTACTGTTGCGCTCCAGAGACTGTGCAAGACAAGATAAGTATGAAATAAAATAACATAGTAAAATTAGAAGTAAAAAAAATGAGGTCACAGTGTTCAGTTTAGACATATGTACAATGTTCGATGCAGAATAGACGTAGTTACCATACAATATACAATACTGTGCAGTGTACTAATATACAATACTATATAGTGCAAGGCAGAAATGGAGAAATGGGACGAGGTGCAATTTAGGTACAATTCACAGTAGGTGTACGAGTTGTAGTGCAAATCCTTTATCAATAAATATAAAGTGTAAGTGTGTTTGTGTGATCTAAAGTGTGGAGAGTGGGTGCTGCAGTGTGTTGTTTGTTTGAGTGAGTGTGTGCGTGTGGGTGTGTGTGCTGTGTGCATTTGATGGTTGTTGCATAGTGATTATTGTTCGTTTAGCAGCCTGATGGCCTGGGGATAGAAGCTTCTTCTGAGTCTTTCTGTGCTCGCCTTAAGACTCCGGTATCGCTTGCCTGACCGCAGCAGTTCAAAGAGGCAGTTGTTCGGGTGGCTCGAGTCCTTAATAATTCTCTTAGCCTTCCCCTTGCACCGCTTGTTGTAAATGTTCTGGAGGGTGGGAAGCCCCCCTCCAATTGTGCGTTCGGCTGAACGTGTCACTCTTTGTAGTCTGCTACGGTCTTGTGCAGTGCTATTCCCAAACCAGGAGGTGATGTTGCCGGTCAGGATGCTCTCTATTGTACATGAGTAGAAGTTCCTAAGGCGCCTGAGGAAGTAGAGGCGTTGTCGTGCCTTCTTCACAACACTGTCAATGTGTGTGGTCCATGTCAAGTCCTCGGATATGTGGGCTCCGAGGTACTTGAAACTGTTCACTCTCTCAACCGGTGCCCCGTCGATGCTGAGGGGGCTGTAGTCCTTGACCCCCGACCTCCTGAAGTCCACAATCATCTCTTTTGTTTTGCTGACGTTCAGGGAGAGGCAGTTCTCCTGACACCACTGTGACAGGTTCTCTACCTCTTCCAGGTAGGCCCTTTCGTCGTTGGCAGAGATCAGGCCCACCACTACTGTGTCATCAGCAAATTTGATGATGGTGTTGTTGTTCCGCTGTGCTACGCAGTCATGTGTGTACAGGGAGTAGAGGAGGGGGCTCAGAACACAGCCCTGGGGGGCCCCTATGTTGAGCGTGATGGATGAGGAGGTGCAGTTGCCGGCTCTTACCACCTGGGGTCTGCCCGTCAGGAAGTCCAAGACCCACTGGCAGAGGTCATAGTTCAAGCCCAGGTCCCTGAGCTTGGCTATGAGTTTGGAGGGGACTATGGTATTGAATGCTGAGCTGTAGTCGATGAACAGCATTCTCACATAGTTCCCCTGCCTCTTGTCCAGGTGTGATGCTGCTGTGTGCAGCACATGGGCTATGGCGTCCTCCGTGGACCTGTTGGGGCGATATGCAAATTGCAGAGGGTCCAGGTTGATGGGGAGGGAGGAACAGATGTAGCCCTTCACTAGCTTCTCAAAGCACTTCATGGCTATGGAGGTGAGGGCTACAGGGCGGTAGTCGTTGAGGCAAGCGGGCGTAGATTTTTTGGGTACAGGGATGATGGTGGACTTCTTCAGACAGGTGGGGATGACAGCCTGTTCCAAGGACAGGTTGAAGATGTCAGTGAATACCGGGGCCAGTTGGTCGGCACAGACTTTTAGGACGCGGCCGGGGATGCCGTCCGGTCCTGCTGCCTTCCTGATATTCACTTTTTTAAAGATCCGTCTCACCTCATGCTCTGTTACCCTGAACACTGAGTCTCCATCAGCAGACCCCCCCCCCCCCATTGCCGTGGTTTGTAGGCTGGTGTTGTTATTCACAGCCTCAAACCTCGCATAGAAGGAATTGAGATCATTTGCTAAGGAGATGTCACTGTTCAGTTTGAGTTTCAAGTTTCAAGTTTCTTTAATAGTTGTCATACAGAAGTACAGAATACTTTTGTACAAAATGCTTCTTACTGTTGCGCTCCAGAGACTGTGCATGACAAGATAAGTATGAAATAAAAACATAGTAAAAATTAGAAGTAAAAAAAGAGGTCACAGTGTTCAGTTTAGACATATGTACAATGTTCGTAGACGTAGTTACCATACAATATACAATACTGTGCAGTGTACTAATATACAATACTATATAGTGCAAGGCATAAATGGACGAGGTGCAGTTTAGGTACAATTCACAGTAGGTGTACGAGTTGTAGTGCAAATCCTTTATCAATAAATATAAAGTGTAAGTGTGTTTGTGTGATCTAAAGTGTGGAGAGTGGGTGCTGCAGTGTATTGTTTGTTTGAGTGAGTGTGTGCGTGTGGGTGTGTGTGCTGTGTGCATTTGATGGTTGTTGCATAGTGATTATTGTTCGTTTAGCGATTATTGTTCGTTTAGCAGCCTGATGGCCTGGGGATAGAAGCTCCTTCTGAGTCTTTCTGTGCTCGCCATAAGACTCCGGTATCGCTTGCCTGACGGCAGCAGTTCAAAGAGGCAGTTGTTCGGGTGGCTCGAGTCCTTAATAATTCTCTTAGCCTTCCCCTTGCACCGCTTGTTGTAAATGTTCTGGAGGGTGGGAAGCCCCCCTCTAATTGTGCGTTCGGCTGAACGTGTCACTCTTTGTAGTCTGCTACGGTCTTGTGCAGTGCTATTCCCAAACCAGGAGGTGATGTTGCTGGTCAGGATGCTCTCTATTGTACATGAGTAGAAGTTCCTAAGGATCTTCTGACTGACTTGGAACTTCCTTAGGCGCCTGAGGAAGTAGAGGCGTTGTCGTGCCTTCTTCACAACACTGTCAATGTGTGTGGTCCATGTCAAGTCCTCGGATATGTGGGCTCCGAGGTACTTGAAACTGTTCACTCTCTCAACTGGTGCCCCGTCGATGCTGAGGGGGCTGTAGTCCTTGACCCCCGACCTCCTGAAGTCCACAATCATCTCTTTTGTTTTGCTGACGTTCAGGGAGAGGCAGTTCTCCTGACACCACTGTGACAGGTTCTCTACCTCTTCCAGGTAGGCCCTTTCGTCGTTGGCAGAGATCAGGCCCACCACTACTGTGTCATCAGCAAATTTGATGATGGTGTTGTTGTTCCGCTGTGCTACGCAGTCATGTGTGTACAGGGAGTAGAGGAGGGGGCTCAGAACACAGCCCTGGGGGGCCCCTATGTTGAGCGTGATGGATGAGGAGGTGCAGTTGCCGGCTCTTACCACCTGGGGTCTGCCCGTCAGGAAGTCCAGGACCCACTGGCACAGGTCATAGTTCAAGCCCAGGTCCCTGAGCTTGGCTATGAGTTTGGAGGGGACTATGGTATTGAATGCTGAGCTGTAGTCGATGAACAGCATTCTCACATAGTTCCCCTTCCTCTTGTCCAGATGTGATGCTGCTGTGTGCAGCACATGGGCTATGGCGTCTTCCGTGGACCTGTTGGGGCGATATGCAAATTGCAGAGGGTCCAGGTTGATGGGGAGGGAGGAACAGATGTAGCCCTTCACTAGCTTCTCAAAGCACTTCATGGCTATGGAGGTGAGGGCTACAGGGCGGTAGTCGTTGAGGCAAGCGGGCGTAGATTTTTTGGGTACAGGGATGATGGTGGACTTCTTCAGACAGGTGGGGATGACGGCCTGTTCCAAGGACAGGTTGAAGATGTCAGTGAATACCGGGGCCAGTTGGTCGGCACAGACTTTTAGGACGCGGCCGGGGATGCCGTCCGGTCCTGCTGCCTTCCTGATATCCACTTTTTTAAAGATCCGTCTCACCTCATGCTCTGTTACCCTGAACACTGAGTCTCCATCAGCAGACCCCCCCCCCCCCATTGCCGTGGTTTGTAGGCTGGTGTTGTTATTCACAGCCTCAAACCTCGCATAGAAGGAGTTGAGATCATTTGCTAAGGAGGGGGGTGCCTTTGTAGTCTGTCATTGTTCTGAGGCCCTGCCACATGCCTCTAGAGTCAGCCTGTTCAAACTGAAGTTCAACTTTATCCCTGTAACGCCGTTTTGCCTCTATTACTGCTCTCCTGACGTTGTATCTTGCCATCTTGTGTTCTTCCATGTTGCCTGTCACCAGCCCGGTGTTGTATGCTGATGTGCGCACTTTCAGAGCCTCACGGACGGATTTGTCTACCCAGGGCTTTTGATTTGGGTAGATTTTAATTTTGGTGGAGGGGATTGTTTCTTCTACCAGAGTACAGACATAGTCAATCACCGTTTCGGTGTATTCTGTCAGAATGCAGGTAGGTGAATTCCAATGGTTGAAGGCAATCACAGAGACAGAGAGTGTTTACTCTTGAACAGGTTCGACTTTAATAGTAAGAACACAGAGTAAATTCTAAGAGAGAACAAGTGCTAAAAGCACAAGTGTAAGATAAGGTAAATGGGAGCTTATTGGAGGTCCACAGTAGAACCGTCCGCGTTATCCCCGAACGCAATTAGTGAAGACCTGACAATGGACAAGCAGAAGAGAGGAATGTTAAATAGAGACCAAATACCAACATTCCACACACACCCCTGTGACAGCCAATCAGGAACCACCCCTAAGTGACAGCACTAATTGACAGGGAAATGACAGGTGACAAGCCCAGTGACATATGCCAGGAATGTGGGTGGTCACCGACCGAGGTCGGTGTCCAGAACGTAACAGTACCCTCCCCCGACGAACGGCACCAGACGTTCACCTAGGAGCCTCGGGATTCAGCCGCCGGAAATCAACGATCAGGCTGGGATCTAAAATATCCCTTTGAGGCACCCAAGAACGCTCTTCTATCCCGTACCCCTCCCAATCCACCAAGAACTGAAACCCCCTACCCCTCCGCCTACAACCCAGTATCCTCCGCACCGTGTAAATGGGTTGACCGCCAATAAACCGGGGCGGAGGAACCACAGGCAGTGGCGGGGCCAAGGGCGATGAGAGGAATGGCTTCAACAGGGACACATGAAACGTCGGATGAACCCTCATAGAGCTCGGAAGTCGTAACTTGTAAGCCACTGGATTAACCCGATGAATCACTTTAAATGGTCCTATAAAGCGAGGAGCCAGCTTCTTGGATTCCACCCGGAGAGGGAGATCCCGGGTGGAAAGCCAAACCCGCTGCCCTGGACGGTAAACTGGAGCCGGACGACGCTTACGGTTAGCCTGCCGTTGGGTACTAACCGAAACCTTCTGTAGCGCCTTCCGAACCTGTTTCCACGTCCTGCGACAGCGAGCCACATGTGCCTGGGCCGAGGGCACCTCCGCCTCCTGCTCCTGCTCGGGAAACAGAGGAGGTTGAAAACCATACTGGCACTGAAAGGGAGACATACCGGTAGAAGAGGAGAGAAGGGTATTATGCGCGTACTCAGCCCAAGCCAACCTCCTACTCCACGTTGCCGGACTACCGGCAACGTAACACCTCAAGACCCCCTCCAAATCCTGGTTGACCCTCTCCGTCTGTCCGTTCGACTGTGGATGGAACCCAGACGACAGACTGACAGAGGCGCCGAGGCCGGCGGCAAACGCCTTCCAGAACCTGGAGGCGAACTGAGGACCCCGGTCCGACACGATATCTACTGGCAGCCCGTGGACCCGAAAGACATGCTGTATAATTAAATCAGCAGTCTCCCGGGCCGAAGGAAGCTTGGGGAGAGGGACAAAGTGAGCCGCCTTAGAGAACCGATCCACCACCACCAAAATGGTGGTGAACCCGTCCGAAAGGGGAAGACCAGAAATAAAGTCCAGAGATATGTGTGACCAGGGTCGTTTAGGAATAGGAAGTGGTCGGAGGAGACCCGCCGGTGCCCGTCGAGAGGTCTTACTACGTGCGCACACCGGACAGGCCGCCACAAAGGAACGCGTATCCCCCCCCACTGTCGGCCACCAGAACCTCCTACGGATAAATTCCAGGGTCCTGGTTGCCCCTGGGTGGCTGGTGAGGGATGACGCATGTGCCCACTGTAGCAAGCGTGAGCGCGCCACCTTGGGAACATACGACCGTCCCGGAGGACCCCCACCAGGATCGGGCTCCCGCGTTAGCGCCGACCTTACCACCTTCTCTATGCCCCAAGACACGGGTGCCAAAATCAAGGCCGGTGGAATAATGGGATGGGGCTGCTCCTCCCGCCCAGGAAGATCAAACTGGCGTGACAACGCGTCAGGTTTGATATTCTTGGAGCCGGGTCTATAGGAGATGGTATATCGAAATCGTGTGAAGAACAACGTCCACCTGGCCTGGCGAGCGTTAAGGCGTTTAGCCCCTTGGATGTAAGCCAAGTTCTTATGGTCAGTCCAAATAATGAAAGGATGTGCCGCCCCCTCCAACCAATGTCTCCACTCCTCCAGTGCCAATTTGATCGCCAATAACTCCCGATTACCCACGTCGTAATTACGCTCGGCTGGTGACAGACGGCGAGAAAAAAAAGCACACGGGTGCACTTTCCCATCCTTTAAGCATCTCTGAGAGAGCACCCCCCCCACCGCGACGTCAGAGGCATCCACCTCCACAATGAACGGAACCTCCGCGTCATGGCGGATCAATACAGGAGCGGATGTAAAACGACGTTTAAGATCGCAGAAGGCCGACTCAGCCCTAGGCGACCATTCAAAGCCAGGGAGAGAGGCCTTAGTGAGAGCTGTTAAGGGATTGGCTAAGGCGCTAAAATTGCGAATAAAGCGCCTGTAAAAATTTGCAAAGCCCAAAAACCGTTGTAACCCCTTGAGCGACGAAGGCCGTGGCCAGTCCAAAACTGCACTCACCTTGGCTGGATCCATGCGCAGATCGCCCTTCGTCAACACAAAGCCCAGGAAGGACACGGTGTCCGTGTGAAACACACACTTCTCAGCCTTAACGAATAGTTGATGCTTGAGGAGACGGTCTAGCACCTCCCGAACGTGCATTTGGTGTTGCACCATATCGCGAGAAAAAATCAGGATATCATCTAAGTAGACAAACGCCGACACCCCAATCAAGTCTCGCAGCACGTCGTTAACCAGGGCTTGGAAGACTGCCGGAGCATTAGCCAAACCAAAGGGCATGACCAAATACTCATAGTGCCCATTGGGTGTGTTAAATGCAGTCTTCCACTCGTCTCCCTCTCTAATCCTGACCAGGTTGTATGCATTACGTAAGTCAAGTTTAGAAAAGACCTGTGCCCCCTGTAAGCACTCAAAGGCCGTGTCCATGAGGGGTAAAGGATATCGGTTCTTGATGGAAACGTCATTCAATCCCCTATAATCAATGCATGGGCGCTGATCCCCATCCTTTTTATCAACAAAAAAGAAGCCAGCGCCGGCAGGGGAAGTGGAAGGGCGTATGTGCCCCGCAAGCAATGCCTCCTCTATGTAGGTGTTCATGGCCAAGGTTTCGGGGCGTGAGAGAGAGAACATTCGCCCGCGAGGCGGGGAGGTACCGGGTAGAAGATTAATGGGACAGTCGTATGATCTATGAGGCGGAAGTGCTTTAGCACGCGTTTTGCTAAAAACGTCCGCCAGGTCCCAATAGATCTCAGGCACCCCTATTAAATCGGGATTAGAGGGTAGATCAGAATCTGCCACGCTCCCCACCATCCTGGAGAAAGAGGGAGGAGACAAAAGAGAAGAGGGGGGGGGAGACAAGGGTTTGGGCAAACTCCCGCTGACGATCGACTTGACGTCGGCCGCCGTTGAGAGTTCGCCCGTGCTCCAATTAATGACACGAACACATGACGACAACCAGGGATGACCCAACACCATGACAGAATAGGGGGAAAAGATGACAAAAAAAGTAACCCATTCCCACTCCCCACCCTCCACCCGGATGTGTAAGGGAACTGTGCGCTGGGTGACGCTCCCACTGCCCAGGGGCCGACCGTCCAGGGCATAGACTGGTAAGGGAACCCCTAAGTCCTCCACCGGGGTTCCCCACTCCTTCACCAATCCCACGTGAATAAAATTGCCCGCCGCCCCTGAGTCAATGAGAGCCTTAGTTCCCCTAATGTCACCCCCACCGTTGATCGCCACCTCAAAAAATTTGCGAGAATCCGTGGTCTTGGCAGGAATGAGCCCACCTGCTGGCGCCCTCTCGAGGCCCGACGGCGCACCTTCCATCCCCGATTGGCGCCGAGCCGATACAGCCTGGACCCGACAGCTGCCGAAGCGGTGACCGGTGCGGCCGCACCGGAAGCAGCGTCGCTCTTTGATGAAGCGCTGCCTCTCGTCGTCCGAGAGCGACAGCGCTCCAAGCTGCATGGATTCATCACCCAGTGGCCCACTCGTGTAATGCATGGAATTATCAACACCAGGAGAAGAAGGAAAACATACCTGGGGCTGGGTGTTGTTGACATGCTCCTTCTCCCTCTCCCGGTGCCGATTATCCATCTTGATGGTGGTGTTGATCAGCACTTCCAGCTGCTCGGGGATCTCACGCGCGGAGAGAGCATCTCGCATCCGCGCTGAGAGTCCCCTGACGAACAGAACCACGCAGACGTTCTCCGCCCAAGCTGTCTCCCGAGCCAAGATCCTAAATTTGATAGCATAAGCTGCGACAGTGCGGAGGCCCTGCCGGCAGTCGAGAAGACGACCACCAGCCTCGAAGATCGAGAGTACCCGGGAAGTATCGAATACTCTTCTCAATTCCCGGGTAAAGGCGTCCAGACTGTCGCAGATTATCGCCCCTGCCTCTAATTCCGCCGTAGCCCAGGAGAGAGCTTCGCCGGTGAGCAGTGTGATAATATACGCTACCTGCGCTGTCTCCGATGGAAATGATCGTGGTTGCAGCCGGAAAACGAGTAGACACTGGGTGATGAATTCCCGACAACCATCCGGTGATCCGTCATAGCGAGCGGGCGCCTGCAGATGTGGTTCGCGGGACCGCTCCTGGACCCCGAACCCCCCCCGACTTTCCTCTGCGTGGAGCGCTGCTTCCCCCGCCGCCGACTGCACACCAGCCACTCCTTCTTGGGCTTGTCGAGCTGTGGCCAACGCCGACTGCGCCACCGCTTGGGATGATCCGACGACCCCATTGAGTCGGATTAACTCGGCGCTGACCAGCTGCTGATGTTCCTCCATCCGTGTCTGGGCTGCTCCCTGCGTCCGGAGCATCTCCATGATGGCCTCCATGGAATTCTGATGGTCAGGTCTTCTGTCAGAATGCAGGTAGGTGAATTCCAATGGTTGAAGGCAATCACAGAGACAGAGAGTGTTTACTCTTGAACAGGTTCGACTTTAATAGTAAGAACACAGAGTAAATTCTAAGAGAGAACAAGTGCTAAAAGCACAAGTGTAAGATAAGGTAAATGGGAGCTTATTGGAGGTCCACAGTAGAACCGTCCGCGTTATCCCCGAACGCAATTAGTGAAGACCTGACAATGGACAAGCAGAAGAGAGGAATGTTAAATAGAGACCAAATACCAACATTCCACACACACCCCCGTGACAGCCAATCAGGAACCACCCCTAAGTGACAGCACTAATTGACAGGGAAATGACAGGTGACAAGCCCAGTGACATATGCCAGGAATGTGGGTGGTCACCGACCGAGGTCGGTGTCCAGAACGTAACAGTATTCGTTAATATTGGCTGTGTTATCACGGAATACACTCCAGTCTGTGCATTCAAGTGCAGCTTGGAGTGACTCCTCTGACGTCACGGCCCAACGCTTAACCTCTCGCGAGACCACCGGCGTTCGCTTGAGACTTTGTTTGTACTTTGGCAAAAGAAAGATGGCGGCGTGATCGCTTTTACGGAATGGACTAAGAGCCTGTGACTTGTACCCATTCTTAACTTGCGAGTATACATGGTCTAATATGTTCTCGCCTCTGGTGGGACAGGTCACATGCTGATAGAAATTCGGCAACACCTTTTTAAGACGCGCGCTGTTGAAATCACCCAGAACCAAAATGGCAGCGTCAACATTAGCTGTCTGGAGTTTGTTTACCTCGTCGTGAAGTTTTGAAAGTGCGACCCCAGTGTTCGCGTGTGGTGGAATGTACACTCCGATGAGGATGATGGACGTTAACTCTCTTGGGAGGAAGAAGGGTCGACATTTTATCGTGATAAACTCCAGGTCTGGGGAGCAGTGGTTAGACAGTTCCTTTGTGTTGCCTAAATCGCACCACTCCTTGTTTATCATGAAGGCAATGCCGCCTCCTTTCTTCTTTAGTGACTCTTCTGCCGTCCGGTCCTTGCGGAGAACGAAGAAGTGGTCTGCCGGTTCTATTGCGTGATTCGGGACATCTGGACTCAGCCAAGTTTCTGTGAAACAGAGGACGTTACAATCCCGAATGTCCCTCTGGAATTGGATCCGTGCTCTGATGTCGTCCAGTTTATTTCCTATCGATTGCACATTGGCCAACAATATGCTGGGCAATGTGGTTCTGTGTCGTTTGGACCTCAGTCTGTTTCGGACCCCGGCTCTCTTTCCACGTCTTCGCGGCGGCTTCTCCTGGTCTTGGCCATGGCCATAACAGAGGATCTCGGCGGGCCATTGCTGCTGTTCAGCGATCCGATCCAGAGAGCAATCCAATCGGTAAGTTTTCCTTAATCCAATGTCAATGATTGACTGACGGTCATACACATATAATGCACCAACAGTTGGTGCAAATAAAACTCCTAATACTATAAAAGCCAACAGTTGGTGCAAATAAAACTCCTAATACTATAAAAGCCCCAGTCTCCTCAGTAGACCAGACTGTCTCATTTAACAAGGCTTTTTTCTTCAGACGTGGAGTGATATTGACTTGTGAAATGGAATTAGAATCATAGCTGTGGGTATATACACTCATTATACCACGGCTGTGAACAAATCACATTGCTTGATTTGAGCTACCCATTTTATAATCGCACTTATATATAGCACATTTCTAGACACTGAAAGCACTTTACAATGTATGGTGGAAATTGCCTCCTTCACCACCACTGTGTAGCAGCCAATCTTAGGCTAGACAGGCTCACATCACACAATGGCTGAAAGGCTCAGAAGACAAGAATGGATGGGTTATTATCAGCCCAAGGTTAATCATCAGAGTTCATGTATACTGTATATTTATATTATCATACGTTAGAGGTAAAGTCCAGAATGATTGTGTTTGACTGTAAATTACAGATCACATTGTAACATTTAGGAGTAAAAGTACAGGCTTATAAAAGTACTAGAAAGTTACATTACAAAAGAACTACCCGATTATTAGAATTGTGTTCATTACACAGTTAATAGAAAGTATTATATTAGATTCAAATGTATTGTCATCATACAGCACAAGTACAGTACAACAAAAATAAGTTGCAAATGTGCAATAGCAATATAGAATGTACAGGTGATTACACTGGCGTATATATATATAAACGAGTACTAATGAATAATAATGCTAATCAGATGTATGTACAGTGATACAGGTATAAGACACTAGTCATACTGGTCAGCGGTATAACTAGTAAGAGCAGGTAGGGATATAGGATGTAGGACAGATATAGATATAGTATCTACAGGTATGTACAAAGAATTATATGCAGGTATATTCAGACAGACGTGGATGAATATATATAAAAGTATCACCCCTCTGAGCTCTTAGTGGAGGTGAGCCAATGTCTGATCATAATGGGTACAGAGAAAGTGTGTCAATAATCTATACTTCTAAAAAAAAATCAGCACCCCCCTCCTCCTCCCCTTTCACCTACAACCCAGGCGTTAACATGTCGACTTGTTAATATATTCCTAATGATGTGCCATTTCACAGAGGTAGCTGTGGTGGTGTGGCTCACACCCGATAACACTGAACACCCGGGTGACGACACACTTCATCTGCTGGGTGCAAACTGGCCCTGGAGAGGACTCCTGAGCAAGGCAGCGTTTACTCACAGCACAGTGTAGCAGGTAACAGACCTATACAAACCCCACAAGCCTCACAGGGGAAGATGTGTGCGTGTGCGTGTGTGTGTGTGTGTGTGTGTGTGTGTGTGTGTGTGTGTGTGTGTGTGTGTGTGTGTGTGTGTGTGTGTGTGTGTGTGTGTGTGTGTGTGTGTGTGTGTGTGTGTGTGTGTGTGTGTGTGCGTGCGTGCGTGCGTGCGTGCGTGCGTGCGTGCGTGCGTGCGTGCGTGCGTGCGTGCGTGCGTGCGTGCGTGTGTGTGTGTGTGTGTGCGTGCGTGTGTGTGGACATGTATGTGAGATGACATTGGTCATGTTGCTTGGAGATTGGAGGAAATGGTTATAATACGGATATGACACTAAACGGTCTATGATACTGTTTACACTGGGTGCAGGAGTGCAAGCAATATCCCGGCAGCCTGGAAGCAGGCGTAGAGCCAGCCCTGTCTATGCCGTTCTTCCATTGAGGTCAATAAATATCAATAGGTGTGGTATGTTCTGCCGTATTTAATTCTGCAAGACCGATAATGCATACTTGTGAAATTCAACACACTGTTGAGACTGTGATGAGATGACTGTATGTACAGATAGTGAATTACAATACAGGGCAACCTGTACATCACAACAGCTCATAATCAACATATATAAATAGACTTAAAGATGGACAGATGGGATGGGTTGGTTCATATACTAAAACCACACAAGTGAGGCCTCTGCCATCCTTTCCGTGTTTTGACTTCAGCTCTAATTGGTTTTATTTTGGGGTATTTCTCGCGGACATGGGGAATGCGCCCTGGCACAGCCGAGCGGGGGCAAAGGGGGCCGTCGGCTTGCCGTGTTTGTCCGGGGGAGCAGTGAGATTTCACACCGATGGACGACTTGTCAGCGCGAGCCTCCGATAGCTTTCTTACCAAGATCCTAACGTCCCACACAGGCCATGATGGCAGGACCTTATTAACAACATGCAGGCTCCTACTTAATAGACTTAGGCCCTAATTGACAACAAGGTCCACAGTCTTGTCTTGTCACACAGCCACAGCTTGTAAACACAGAGTTCCACCACAACGCTGTGTAGGACATGAGCAGGTACAGCTTTCCATTCTTCAAAAGGACATATTCTGTAGCCACCGTCATAATAGCTACTTAAGCTAAGATTTCACTTACACACGAACATATTTAAGTGTCACTTAAAACATAGCGAGTTACATACAACTGTTTTTTTTCTGAGAACATTATCTAACATCTAACTTACTTATATCATTAGGGGTTCAAACCCATAGGGCAGAAACACTATTCTTTTTACATTATTATTTTTGTGTTACATGAGGTATTTCTCCTCCTTAAAACTGCACCAGGTAGTCTTGAGATGAAGACAATACCTCTACAGCAGTGGTCACCAACCCGTCGATCGCGATCGACTGGTCGATCTTTTTTTTTGTGAACACATTTTTTTATAATTTTTTTGACATGACATAAAACTAGACACACAAGCATTAACGTAAATATCCACAATAAATCACAGGATTATACATTCCAGTATTTGAATCAATATAAATGTAGTTTACGAGATATATACATAATACTTGCAATACAATACAATACATACATATGCTCTTGCTCGCTCTTCTTCCCCCCCATCAGGACCCCCCTTGGATAATCCATCCATTATTTCGTTTTTTAACCAAGGATTACAATTCATATGCTAACCTTTATTCTCTCCACCACTTCTAACCAGATTGCAATGCTGGCTTCATTGACACCTAAAATTCTTGCTGTATATATCTCTAGATAAATCACATCGAGATAAGTAAGAACTAGGGATGCACCGAATGGGAAATTCTTGGCCGAAACCGATACCGAAAATAGGAAACAGTTGGCCGAAAACCGAAAGGCAGAAAATGATTCATAGAATAGAATTTTCTTTTTACCAATGTTGTTCAGCTACCTGATTATGGAAAAATATATGATTATGGCAAAACTTAACTTAAATAATAAATAATCATTATTATGGGTCTTTTTGTATCACAAACAGTACTGTATTTGCAAATCTGGTATGTCATAAATGTATAGATGTAGCAGTACTGTCTATCTGTATGTCATGTATGTCATATATGTCCTGATGAATTGAAAATGGGGGACCCTGATGTAAACAAGACGAAAGTCTTTCTCTGGTCTGCATCCCCTTAACAATTGTGTGTATTGAGCTGTACTGTATTGTACCCATTCTGCAATCTGTTAATAAAGTTTTCAATCAATCAATCAATCAGAGAGAGAGAGAGAGAGAGAGAGAGAGAGAGAGAGAGAGAGAGAGAGAGAGAGAGAGAGAGAGAGAGAGAGAGAGAGAGAGAGAGAGAGAGCGGACATCTGTGCTCTACTGAGCGCACCTTTCTAGTCCCCAGATGACTTTGGCACAGTAGACGCGCGACAGACAGCGTCAATGTGAGAAACACAATCCCTCCCCCTCTCGCTCTGAATAATATGCATATTAGATCACTCAGTGATTAACCACAACGGGCATATAGTAAATAAGGATAAAGTATGTTAAAGACGCATTTATTGGACTCGTTACATAGAAACAGCGCGACTCCCGAGGAGATGCATTGCTCCCGAGTCCCAAGAGGAGGACGCAGGACTGAAGAGCTCACAGCGCGCATGTAATGAATCCGCCTTTTGATGACATCATCACAACAACACGCGTTAGGTTACAGGTTGCTTCTATTTCGGTGATATATTTTCGGTGAAAAAACTCTTTCGGTGGCCGAGTTTTCGGTGCATTCCCTAGTAAGAACCCATACCTTCAGGCACATTTTATCCGGTTGAATCCAGCGTGATGCTATCAGCTTTTTAGCAGCCATAAGACCGGACAAAATTAGTCTCTTTAGCTGTATAGAGGCTGCTAACTGAGAAGCATCATTCAACAACAATACAGAAGGCAGTACAGGTATGGTCAGAAATAAAAATTCTGATAATTGCGTGGTTACTTCTTCCCAGAATATCTTAACAGGGGGGCATCGACTGGTCGATCTTTGAGACTTTCCCTGTAGATATTTCCCTGAAAAAAAAAGAAAAAAAATATATTTCTTTGTATCTTTCCCTGAGAGTCCACATTACAGTTCTACTTTTGTTTTGATGTGAAAAGTGATGCTGCATAAGATGACTGCACTTAGCACTGACTGAGAAAGTACATATTACAGTTCTACTTTGACAAACATATTTACAATTAGCATTTTATAATGTTAATAATATGAGAGTCCACATTACAGTTCTACTTTTGTTTTGATGTGAAAAGTGATGCTGCATAAGATGGCTGCACTTAGGACTGACTGAGAAAGTACACATTACAGTTCTACTTTATAAAATGCTAATTGTACATTATGTTTGTCAATGTTAATAATATGAGAGTCCACATTACAGTTCTACTTTTGTTTTGATGTGAAAAGTGATGCTGCATAAGATGACTGCACTTAGCACTGACTGAGAAAGTACATATTACAGTTCTACTTTATAAAATGCTAATTGTAAATATGTTTGGCAATGTTAATAATATGAGAAAGTCCACATTGCAGTTCTACTTTTGTTTTGATGTGAAAAGTGATGCTGCATAAGATGACTGCACTTAGCACTGACTGAGAAAGTACATATTACAGTATCAATTTAATTTGTACTTTATATTTGTGAAAATCTCAAAGTGCTACAGGAGATAAAGATAAAAAGTTAAATGAATAAAACAATTAAAATGAATAAAACAACCAATGCAATGGAAGAACATAAAAAAAAAAAAAAAAAAAAAATGAATAGAAGTAAAAACAAAAGTAAAAGAATAGTTCAGGCAAAAGCCTTGTTAAAAAGTAATGTTTTAGGCTCCTTTTAAAAGCCTCAACGGACTGTGGTGCTCTCAGGTGGATGGGGAGAGCATTCCACAGTCTGGGTGCGGCAGAGCAGAAGGCCCGATCGCCCATGGTGTGCAGCTTAGTCTTGGGGGCTTTGAGGAGGTAGGCTGTGCCGGAGCGGAGGGAGCGTGAGGAGGACTGGGGGGTGAGGAGTTCCTTGAGGTAGGCAGGGGCACCACCGTGTACGCACTGGTGAGTGAGCAGGGAGACCTTGTACTCGATCCTGTGTTCCACAGGGAGCCAGTGAAGTGATCTGAGGGTGGGAGTGATGTGGTCATATTTGCGCACCCTCATCAGGATCCTAGCAGCGCTATTCTGGATGGTTTGCAGTTTTTTAATGCTTTTACTAGGGATCCCGATGAGGAGTGCATTGCAATAGTCCAGCCTGGAGGAGACAAAGGCGTGGACAAGCTTCTCAGAATCTGCCAGAGTGAGTGAGGAACAGAGTTTAGTGATGTTTCTGAGGTGAAAGATAGAGGTCTTGCAGAGGTGTTTGATGTGAATTTCGTATGTGAGGTGGGGGTCCATTTTCACGCCCAAGTTGGTGACAAGGGTGGAGAGGGGAATGTCCTGACCGGAGAAGGAGACAGTGGTGATGGTGGATGACCGGACCTGGTGTGGGGTACCGATCAGCATGGCTTCTGTTTTGGAGCTGTTGACCTGGAGAAACCTGTGGTTCATCCACGCCTTTGTCTCCTCCAGGCAAGCGGTCAGTGTGGGGGGTGATGAAGGTGATGATGGTGTAATCCGGATATACAGCTGGGTGTCGTCAGCATAACAGTGGAACGACACACTGTGCCGGCTGATGATGCGGCTGAGGGGGAGCATGTATAGGGTGAACAGCAGGGGGCCGAGGACGGATTCCTGGGGGACACCGCAGGTGACGGGGTGGTTAGAGGATGTTGCGCCTCCAAGGGAGACACACTCAGTCCGACCAGCCAAGAGGGACTGGAACAAGCCATGGGCTAGGTCACGGAGTCCGACGTTGGAATGGAGACAGTCCAGGAGGATAGCATGATCCACCGTGTCGAAGGCTGCCGATAGGTCGACGTGGATGACTTCATCCTCCCGATGATGACCTCGACCTCACGCTGCGTGGTGTCACCTAAACAGCGGAGGAGCTGGGAGACTTCAGGCTGTAGGACAGCAGGTGGAGCAGGTGAAGAAGAGGAGCCGGGGAGGAGGGAGCGGATGCCCTCAACTTTGGCTGTGAAAAATGACATGAAGTCATTACACCGCTTCTCAGTGGTCTCTCTGTGTGCCTGGGTTTGGGGTTTGAGGAGGTGGTGTATGGTGGAAAAAAGCTGTTTATAATTTCCGGGGCTATTGTTGATGATGTTGGAGTAGAACCGTGACAGAGCGTCCTTAAGGGCTTTGGAGTAGGCCTTTTGGTGCTCTCTGTAGGCCTCTCTGTGCACGGTGAGTCCCGACACAGTGAGGCGTCGCTCGAGGACACGGCCAGCCACCTTCATCTCGCTCAGCTCGCTGGTGAACCAGGGAGCAGAGCGTGAGAACGTGACCATCTTAGATTTCACAGGGGCGTGAACATCCAGGAGGGCTTTGTTGTAGTAGCCTACTGAATCACTGGCTGAGGAGATGGCAGGAGGGGCGAGATGTTGGAGATCCAAGGCCAGAGCGTCCAGGTTGATGTTTTTTATATTTCTGAAGCAGATCTGGCGCTTGGGCTTTGAATGGGGGGGGGGGGCAGCATCTCTATGGAAACGGCCATGTGATCCGACATGCCCGGGTCGTATACACACATGTTGTTAATAGGGGCAGCAGGGTCGGAAATGTGTGTGCCCCCTGTCGTGTGTGGGGACGTGCACAATGCTGTGTCAGGTTGACACTGTCCAGCATTTGTAAAAACTCTGATGCAGAGTGACATGAGGGGGTGTCAACATGAATGTTGATGTCACCGAGAATTACCATGTTGTACTGCTTGTGTTGAGATTATACACACTTAGAGGATGCTTCTTCGTATGGTAAAGGTGGAGGGAGTGTAGGAGCACCACAGCAAACAGATCATTTCTAGTTTCAAACAGCGCTCCAGGGCACTCATTTATCAAGTTTTCTTAGAAAATGTTCTATTTCCATACGTAAGCACAGAATTTAGAATGTGTGCACGCACAAAAAAAACGGGATTTATCACACGTGCGTACACAGGTCCTACGCACACCTGTCATGATAAATATCACCTTGCTCCTACGCTGAGGCTCGTGCACACTTTCACGTATTTGCATACCAGAACCGCCTCGATTAACCATATACGGTAATGGAACACCCCCATGAAATGTGGAAAAGTGGACTAACGCCACGGGCACACTGCTAACGAATGAATTTCACGCGCGGCTCCCTCGTGAGATCGCGCGCCTGGTCAGGCACACTGGACCTACGACTTGAGCGTGCGGAAGCGCACCGAGGAAGGCACATTTACATTGGGACAGCTGTAAATGGTCTATATGCGAATGTCATTTTAGAATGATGATCAGTGTGACTGTACTCCTGAAAGAGCAGCGTGTAGCCCCAGCAGCAGCAAGAGCTTATTATTATTATTATTATTATTATTATTATTATTATTATTATTATTATTATTATTATTATTATTATTATTATTATTATTATTATTATTATTATTATGCAACATTGTAATAGTTATAGGTATAAACAAACATACAGACAAACATTCGAGGCGTTTATTTGCAGACACAGCTGGTTGAACAACATCTATATCTGTGGTAAGAATGCAGATATTCAATTGTATTTCTGTGACAATGCGCGTGGCGCACGCCTCCCGCGCCGCCTCAAATAGGATGGAAGCGAAAAGATAGCTTGCTGCTCGGGAGACGCTCGCGAGGCGCACTCCCGCTCGCGGCCAGTGTGCCTACCAGGGGCGGATTTAGGATTGTAGGAGATCCGGGGCTTAGCCCAGATGGGCCCCCCCCCCCCTGCAGGCAAAGGGTGGTTTGGAGGGGCTCAGGCACGACCCCCTCCACGACAGATTTCTTTTGAATTTAATGAACCTGTACGTGCAATTTCCTGCAATATAGAGCCTTCAATCTTGACCAATAAAGCTGCTCTTTTCACTATAAAACTCAGTTAACCATAACATAGTTATGGTTATATTTATATATTGGGGGGGGATATATCATATTTTCCATATAATCAAAAAGTGGTGGAGCAAGATTATACCTTTGCTCCCCCAAGTTCAATAGTGGGAGAGCAGAGATGCTCCGAATGCTCTTATGGCCAGGCGTCTATGATTCACTGATACAAAGTAAAATAGTGCAGTGCAATAAAATAGTTAGTAAAATAGAATAAAATAATGCAATAGTGCATTGCAATAAAATAGTTATCATCATATTTTTTCGGGAGGCCGGTAAGGAGTGCATTACAGTAGTCGAGTTGGCTTGAGATAAAGGCATGGATCTGGTTTTCAGCGTCCTTTTGATTTATAAATGGCCGTACTTTAGCTATGTTTCTAAGGTGGAAGAATTAAGTTTTTGTCAACTTGTTGATTGTGATTTAAAGCTTAGGTCTGAGTCTACCATAATACCAAGACTTAACTCACTCAAATACAGTTAGCAGCTGGATAGACCACAGATGGAAATTAGCTTCTGCTAAATCTGGTGCAAACATATTTTCATGTAACAATGATGAATTGTAAAAAAAAAAAAAAAAAAAGAAAAAAAAAAATTATTTTTATTTATTTTTAAATAGATTCGGGGCTTTTCAGAATACATCCGGGGCTTGAGCCCAGGTAGCCACCCCCTAGCTCCGCCCCTGGTGCCTACTATCGTCCGTTAACATGGGAGTGGAAGTGAAGAGGCAGCCGCCCGTCCGTCCGTCCGTGTTCATTCGTCAGCAGTGAGCCCGTGGCGTAACCCGAGCGAACTCTGAGAGACTTCACTGAGAGCGAGATTGATCACTGAGGTCCAACCAACAAATTGAACATATAATCTTCGGTGCACCGGGAGCCAAGGATGTTGACTGACTCAGTCCTGCTACAGAACCAGCACATTGACAGAAATAAATGACAAGATGACCCGACATTAAGCACTGTAATGACTGAAATTTAGCAGGCCAACTCTGCGCTCTACAATGCCTATTATGTGCGCTCGTCATGAGCCTGTGGTTCTGGTCAGAGTCATTATGGCTTCAGTGGATAACCCTGATCTGCATTGTGATGTTTTAGATACCCCAGTAATAACATTACAATTGAATTAAATACAATTAGGCCTGAATGAGACTCCGGCCACCGGCACATTATCAGCCAAAATGCGCATCGCAGATTATCTGTACATTGACCGAGTGGAATCCCGTTCACATTACTGGATTTGTTTATTGATGGAGCAAACTGAGAGATTGTTCACAGAGGCGCTGCCGAACCAAGATATAATATGATGTGTATAATATAATGTGTGTAGAGGCATATGATACAATCTATTTTGTTGTTGGTATTAGGTAGCCTATATGAATTACATATAATAGCAGCCAGCCTACATTATGCAACAGTAATTTGCGCATATATAACACACAGCCGTGCGAAGCCTGCATACAGTAAACTAACTTGATCATTAATCTAGCTGTTGTATCTTTACGCTTATGAAAACATTAAATAATATGTATAGGCTATGATTTAGGCTTTGACATTGTAAAACTAAATAAGTGAAATTATGTAAGCAGAATACAAGTCATGATATCACCCACACGATATATGCTCTGTGTTTTCATTCATTTAAGACACATTTATTGCAAGGGTTTTGTATACACATACACTCAACAAATAACCTCAGTCTGTTCTCGTTGCAATGCGTTTTTTATTCTTTCTTATAGGAAGGGGGAAGAACACTATATCGTGGGTGTTCATATGACTTGTATTCTGCTTACAGCTTTGGGGTTCCACTTATTACGTTTAACAATGGCAAAGCCTTTTAAATATAATCAAAACGTTCCCGTATTTCTGCAATATATGCGCAAAATAATAACAAGTTGAGTTACGCAGAGCGCACTCAGTGCTTATTTCCGTGTTGTAAAAATATTCTACCACCGGCGCCAGCTACGCATGCTCCGACCTGTGCTTAAATGTACGCACAAAGTCAAGCACAAGTTCAAATTGATAAATCCCACACTTTGCTTAGAAATGATCGTACGCACCGGTTACGCACATATCTGTGCGTACGCCACGTTGATAAATGAGGGCCCAGGGATCCAGGTTTTCCTCTTGTAACACTTTATGTATTCAATACTAAGATATATCATACTTTATTTTGACTTTTCAGAGGTTCGTACCCCCCCACAAAAATAGACTGCTCAGTGCACCTTTACATACTACATTAGTAACATAAACCCTTGGTTAAGGTGACCATTTGAGAAGAAAGATTAAGTAAAAATATGTTCTAAATGTAAATTATTTTAATAAAATAATAATAATAAAATAAAATACTTGAGCAAGACATAAGTTGTTTTGTGCAACAGGGGAGTGGTAAAGATGATTAAGAGTTGAGTATTCTTTTCATCTATTGTATTGTCATCATCATCATCATCATCATCATCATCATCATCATCATCATCATCATCATCATCATCAACAACAAAGCATACATTTGGGTGAGACTGTCATCTGCACAGTCTTGGACTTTATATGAATTGATTTTTCTCCAGCACACGTTTACCTAGGAGAGAGAATAAAGAAAGACAACAACAAAGCCTCTCAGATTATCTCTATCAGTTTAGGCAAACAGAACTCTGTTTATCTGGAAACCCATAAACCTTTAGAGCAGAAACCCTCTCTCCAAACACCTCGACATCTGCTCAGAGGGCCTGGCATGAAGTGACACCACCGGCCCAATTGCAGTGTCTCTTTTGTTCAAGGACATAATTAAGACATTTTCCCCCGGGTGCTGTTTGTTGGTGTTCAGCGCAGTAGTCAGGAGAGCTTAGCATCGCCACAATGGAGGGGTCAGCTTGTGTTTGGTCATCTCACTTCTACATGAGCTCTCTCCTCCGAGGGGAGGGTGGGGTGGGTGGGATGGCATGCTGGACAAGCCTCCAGGGGGTCTGCGTTTGTTCAGGAAGAGCAAACATTGGAGCCAGGGGTAGTAGCTCCAGTTCCGGAGCAGTGAGCGAGTTTCCACCATCCATTCCCAACATCCTCCTCCCGGCTCCCCGCCTGGCCTGGCCTCGTCGCGGCAGGGCGACAGCTTCTCTAATGCCCTCCGTACGGCGGTGAGATGCCTGGCTCGGTCCACGTACAAACGTCCCGGAGAGCTCTGAAACCATTCAAGTGTGAAGCAATGGTGCTGCTGCTGTAGAGCTGGGTAAAAATGTGCTCTGTTACTGATACCTAGGGTGACCAAATCCATATGATCCAAATGCAGGACAGCGTGTCGATTTTGCGGGACATTTGTTGAAATTGCGGGACAGTAATGAATATATGTATACAATAATCATGTTTACATAATGTATTCATTTTGATCAAAATATAAGCATTTAATGTATTAAAAACACAATAGTGTTGTGTCTTAATTGCTTATTATACTCATGATCACTGTATAGAAGAATACCATGCAATCCAACATGCTGTTAAATTACCTACCGACTCCTAGAGGTTATATGGCTATAGAGTTAAGATACATGTACCCTGTGATCTCTCTTGTAATGTGATACTGAAGTGCATACATGTATTACATTGTCTACAAATTACAATGGTAGTGGCTTCCTTGATTCTAAACCTGTGCAGAACACTACAAACATTTCATTTTTCATTCAATGATAATCTGACAAAATTGTACAATTATTAAAATGATAATACTATTTTTTTTAAACTTTAATTAACAGGTTAAATGTAAATAGTTATATACAGGATGACTATATAATAACATGAGCATTAGTAGGCCTGTGTTATGGCCTCTAGAGTGTTATCCTCTAAGTGAACATACATATATACTAGGGCTGACCCCTATTAGTCGATTAGTCGACTAATCGGTCGAAAGGAGCCGTAGTCGACTGGGCAACCTCTTAGTCGAATATAATAAATAATATCATTCTTTCCAAAAGAAAAGAGGCCTAGAAGCGTGGCTAACGCTAATGGCATGCATAACAGAGGCTAACTGCCTACGAAAACAGGCACAGAGGCACTGAAAGAGGATTTCACCCATCTAATGAACACACTAGACTAGACAAATATCAAGATGTATCCATCAGTGGACCAATTGCATGCTTTTGCAGAGGACAAGAAGCCTTCAGTCGACTCCTTCAGACATTAAGCACCCCCCACAGCCCAAATGCAATGACAAAAAATTGTAAAAAAATAAATAAAAATGTTTTTAACACTATGATCGCCGCGGACGAGTTTCACGTCATTCCGAGCCATGCTCATTCTGCCGAAGACGCCATAACTCGTCTTTGATGTCAATATTTCAAAAATCTGTCATCGAAATCATATTTCCTTTCCGGAGCCCTGAGACACACTGCTGATCTCCTCTCAACTCTCTAGCGGTTCAAGAGCGCCATCTGGTGGCCGATCGGCAGATCGCCAACCGGATATTAACCTTTGAACTGGTAGTGCTCATCCATATGTGGTCCGGCCACTCGCTATAGCTCCCGCGACTCCATCTTGAAACACTGGATAATAGATTGCTCGCCCTAACTCAATAAACAACGTTATTTGGACGTATATACTATTATACAACCTGGAAATGGATCGGGCATTTCTACATCCCATAATAGAAAAAAATCTGTTCCACGCTCATCTGCCAGCGGCGCGAGGAAGCCACGGTAAGATTCAGCGTTATTTTCTAACGTATTCTATACTAACTGATCTGATGAACATATGACCCACTCTGGATGAATCATCTAACGCTGCCCACGGAATTATAAACGATCCCCCGCCCATCCGGTCATCATCAGATGATGCGTAGAAACTTCTAGAACCACGTCCAGTTGAAACTTTTTATCTCGCACAGATTCCTACCAAACTGTATTTGATCATCAATATAATGCATTTAGGGCTATAAATCACATTCTGAAGAAAGCTGCAGAAAACGATAAAAACATACTTATACTTTTGACCATATTTTAGTATGAATATGTGAATGAAAAAGTTTAACGTTGCTACACCCTGAACAATACATATAGGACATTGAATGGGCCATAATAATGGCAATTTAGCAATAGAATTTAAAAAGTTATAGCCCTGCAAAGAAGGGGAACTTCTCCATAGACAAATAGAGCTGGCGAGGGATGGTAAATTATGAATTTAACCCATGGCGATTAAAGTGTTAATATTATACTTTTTTTACTTTTTATTTTAAATTTTTTTGTCGACCAATAGTCGACTAAGCAAATTTTTGCCAATCATAGTCGACCATCCAAATCCTTAGTCGGGGACAGCCCTAATATATACAAATGAAAACAGCAGTCAACAACAGGAAACAACTATACAAAATATATCCTATGGGGAACAATAGGCTATAGGCTAAGCAAATGGCTGTAACACACCCTTCGCATTGCGCGATTTGCGCCACATAGAAATGTGCCTCTGAAAGTTTCAGCACCATGGAGAGCACCATATAGTGCCTTAGTGCTTGAGGAATCTATATTTATTACTGGACCGTGCAGCTTCCAGTAGAGCCTTCTGACCAAGAGCATATTTATAAAAATGTGTGAGAGAAATTAGTTTTGACTTGTATTTCGCTCTTCACAAGCTCCACGCTGAATCTATTTCTCTGGTCCGTCCACGCGCCGCCGGTCATGAGGGAGAACAACCTCTCTACGAACGCATTCGTGACCGGGATGCTCAGGAAGAATGAAGCCAGCTGGGTCAGGTTGGGGGTCTGGATGTCCTTCAACAGCAGCCCCCACTTCACTCCAACAGTCGCCTCCATCTCCACCACTTCCTTCTGACGTGGAACGATTAAACAAAACTCCTCATAGAGCGCATCCATGTCTAAATCGAACCACTTCTCGAGGTAGATGATGGCAGACCTGTAGAACGATGTGAAGTCTGCTCTTGTCTTTGTCGCTCTCGCATCTGGGAAGTGGCGGAGAAGGACACTGGCCTCTGTTCCAAAGAAGGAATCCGTGAGCCTTTGCTGGAGTTTCCCCATGCAGGGTAGAGAGACAGCTAGCTAGTATGATCGCAGGCAGCCGCAGCATGAGTGGAGATACAGTTGTTGTTGTTGTTGTACAAGGCGTCAATAACAGCTTGCATTATATATAGTACCTGACGCGAGCTGTTTATTGCCACGCAACTTCACGCCAGGTACTATATAATGCGCTCGTGCTGGTTAGACTATAGGCTATGTTACATAACGTTACGTATGTAGTACTTGCGGTGCATGCATTAGTGCATGTTTGGGGATTAATGAGAGGACAAAAACAATAATGATTAATAATAATAATAATAATAATAATAATAATAATAATAATAATAATAATAATAATAATAATAATAATAATAATAATAATAATAATAATAATAATAATAATAATAATTGTTTATTGAAATGCCGGACACTTATTGAAATGCGGGACAATTTTCTTCTGTTGCGACATGCAGGACAGAGGGCTGAAATGCGGGACTGTCCCGCACAAATCGGGCCGTTTGGTCACCCTACTGGTACCTACAGGCCAGGGGGGCATGTTAAATCTCAGAAAGAATCAGAGTTAAACCAATATACAATATACATGTCTGCTCTTCTGCAGACATGGTAGAACCTTTTTAACCTCTGTCCCTGTCTCAACCGGTCCCATGGAACAGCTTCATACCGCCTTCTGTCTGGCCTGCAGTGTTGAACCTTACCTGCTCTGCCCTGACCAATTCTGAGTGGTTTCTCCTGAGGCCCTGAGCTATTGTCTTGTATCTCATCCTGTATCCATACGCTTGCAGTAGTTCTATCTATTACTCAATTTCACAATTTCTCTGAGTGGTTGTCTCATAGTGTTGACCAAGGAGTTCATTGCTGGGTTAAGTACTTATATTCTATCCACATAATATGCTTACTACATATATCTATTCTATTTACATATATGCTTACCACTTGTATCTATTGCTATGTCCGCCCATCACAATCACGCGAACTGTCTAACGCCTGTCCCGTCTCCCTTGAATGGCCCTTCTAAGGTTTCTCACCTCCACATTGCCTGTGGTGCATTTTTTCCTATTGCTAGGTTTTAGTTCGTTTTTCCTTACCTTCGCGTGGGGTATGTCTGGGAGTGTTGCATTTATTTTATTTATTTTAAATTATTTTGTACTTTATGATGTTTTTGTTTTGTTCTTGATTTATTGTGACATTAACGTGTGTTGTCGGGCCTTACAAATAAATGTTATTTGATTTGATATACCAATGTTGGCGTTACGTATGAGCCACTTATACTGGACTTAAGAAAAGAATACATAATTTTCGAATTGACACCCTTCTGTTTTTGAAAATATATCTTGAATGGGTTTCATGAGTCCTTGTCTTCATAAGATGTGTTTTGAATGGGTTTCATGAGTCCTTGTCTTCTTAATGTGTTTTGAATGGGTTTCATGAGTCCTTGTCAAGTTTCAAGTTTATTTATTAAATATCACAATAAAATACACGTACTTTACTGTGAAATGCTTGGTTCTGTATGAGCCCCTGATAGTGTGCTTCATACAGTAAAAAAAGTAAGTAAGAAAGTAAAAAAAATATATAAATAAGTAAAGAGGAATATACAATATACAATGCAGAAAATGTGGTACAAAACTTTGAGGTAAGGTGCAATTGCAAATGAGGTATGAATGTAGTGCAAATCTCTTTAATAATAGATAAATATAATGTAGTGTTAAAGTGTCTAAAGTGAGTGTTAACACTTTCCACGCCAGACCCGATGATAGTCGGGTTAACTCGCCGAACGTTCACCGCCAGACCCGAGTATAGTCGGGTTTTGGCCGTTTTTTCTTTTTTTCGATATTTCCATTCATTATCCATCCAGGGAGCCTGGCGTTATCATATGGAATGAGTCTGAGATCCCAAAAGTACAATACCGCCGCCTGGTAGGATGCACACCCTTTGAAACTCTGTGTCTTGGGCTGTGCGTCGATTAAAAGTCCGGGCGGACTTTTCCATGTCGGGCAAGGGGAGCGGTTGTCCCGATCTTGAGGAGCGTCAAATGCTCCAGATGGATGATGTATGGTGGATTATGTTGGCGACACGATCGACACCAATACTGGGACTCGCAATCAGATAATTTGAATATTATTTTTGGGATACATCCTAGTCAAGGTAAGGGCTATATGATATCAATCTTGCGTTGATCAAAGCATGCCTTCATTGCGATCCGAGCGTATGTGTGTAACGCTAGTCGATAACGTATTCCGTTTGGTGACGATCAAAGCATAAAAAAAAAACTATCATATGCATTTGATTTTTTTATTGTAGCGTGTGTAGGGACAGAACGCCAATGCATTTAGTATAATACACGTTGGGGGCTATTACCAGCCTCCCATGAATTACCCTAAAACCATACTTATATTCACCACGGTATAAAACGGGAATGTATGGATGAAAAAATTATTGAACAATAGATACTCGATGTCAAATGGGCAATAGTATTGTATCCATAGCTATAATATATAATATAGTTATAGCCTCTGGCGCTGAATGAGTTAAGGTGAGTGTTTGTTTAAAAGTGAGTGTGTGCATGTGTGTGCAATGAGCGTAGATGATGGGTTGTTACATGGAGTCATTGAGCATCCTGATGGCCTGAGGGCCCAGTAGTTCAAAACTTTTAATTCCTATCTGATCGGATCTGATTTGGATTTTGGGTAGGAAATCAAATCCAAGCTTTAATCTGGATAAAATCTTCAAAACGGGGAGTTCAAACCGACAACACAGGATTGGGATCAGTTTGATCCCAGAGTGGTGGATTTCCAGTGGATTACCAGAGCGAAATGTACTGTACAATGTATTTAAAAATAGTCTGTTTGTTAACTGAAATAATAAAAAAAGATTTGCCTTCATGGCAAATCAATTTTATTTAAAATTATTTGGTCACGTTTGTGGTGGCCTATTTTGTTGACATAAATGTTTATGCTCATAAAAGATTGTCAATCACAAATCTAATTTAGATTACAGAAAAAAGTTCCATCATCTGTTGTCACCACCTTCAGAAAACAGAAACCTCACTTACGATTTCGGTCGTATCAGTCAAAGTATTTTATCGTATGCCCCTTTCATCCACATGGAACTGCGTTCTGGGAGCCTGAAAACGCTATTTTCTGAGACCGGGTCCCAGAGTGGGAAAATCTGAAGACGCCCCCCTATAGGCGCATTTGCCTGAACCAATGACGCGATAGCCCACCTCTCCCTTAACCCGCATGTGCAAACTCAGCCAACATCACAACAACAATGGCATCGTACAGAGTAGTTGCGTTCGTGTTACAGAAGCTATTGAGCTTGATCGGGCTTTTACAGATAAATGTCCTGTGACAAAATGGCATCCAATGTAATAAAAAAAGTCAACCAACGAACGCGATTCTTGTACCGGATCTCCTCTCTGGTAAACAAGAATACCCTGAAGACTCTAGCAGGAGCACTCATTCAAGGGTACTACGACTATGCTTGCACCTCATGGTACCAAAGCACCTCAAAGGCACTAAAAAACAAATTACAAACATCTCAAAACAAGCTAGTCAGACTACTACTTGACCTGACTCCTAGAACCCACCTCACCCCTGCCCACTTTGACAACCTAGGATGGCTTAGAGTAGACGACAGAGTACAGCAACTTGCAATGGGCCTGGTCTACAAGATACACTACGCGACCAAGGTACCCATGTACATGTCAAAATACTTCCCAAAGGTCAGTGAATACCACGATCACAACACCAGAGGGAGCTCCACAAATCATGTAAAACCCAAGGGAAAAAACAAAAAAAAAAAACAAGGGACTAAACACGTTTCGCAATTATGCCACATCAATGTGGAACGCCCTGCCTAAAGCTGTAAAGGAATGTGAATCACTACCCACCTTCAAAAACACTCTCAAAAAACACCTACGTGAGACTGCAATTCGAAACTGGCCCCTACAAATGTCCTAACCTAGTTGTACAGTAAATGACCAAGTAAGGCTTTGTCAACATTCCAATGTACAGTGTAAAATGTGTGTGTGTCCCCTACCCAACCCCCCCCCCCCCCCCCCCCCACCTCCAATGTACAGCCCTCACCCAACCCACCCAACCCCACCCCACCAACCTCCTCCAATGTACAGTTTCTACGCCAAATGTATATACACTCCTTTTCTGGACACTTTTGTATCACAAACAGTACTGTATTTGCAAATCTGATATGTCATAAATGTATAGATGTAGCAGTACTGTCTATCTGTATGTCATGTATGTCATATATGTTATGATGAATTGAAAATGGGGGACCCTGGTGGAAACAAGACGAAAGTCTTTCTCTGGTCTGCATCCCCTTAACAATTGTATGTATTGAGATGTACTGTACTGTACCCATTCTGCAATCTGTTAATAAACTTTTCAATCAATCAATCAATCCCTGTACTACCGTACGTCGACAACAGATTGACATCTCCCTTAATAATCCGCATGCAAACCCAAAGCCGTGTTGGATGGAGAAAAGTCGTAAATGGCCTATGCTCCATTGGGAGCGATGGGCCTAAGTAAGTAAGTAAGAAACCCAGCCAACAAAAAGAAACATGATACATAAATGTCTTATATGTCCAGATATGTCCTGGCTAGACGTTTTTATTAAACATAGAGAGGCTACTGTGATTAATAAATACACATAGCAGGCCTTTTTCTGAAAACCCAAATAAGCTAAGTAGCCAAGCACATAGACTGTTCCATATCATACGCCTTCAGTTGATCATGACAAATCCTCTCTTACCTTGACGATTAAAAAGCCTCCATAATTTAGTAAATACTATTCCCATGGGCCTGGTGTTGAGATTTTACGATGCCAGCTTGTGAGAATTCGTTGTAGCCAGCCAGCTAGCGTTGATGCTATTCAATGCTATCAACATTAGCACTAGCATACCCAACTAACGTTAATGCCATTCAGAATTTATTAACATAGCTACAACAGTAACGTTAATACAATTGCATGCATCATTCATTGTTTACAATGCACGGGTGGAGCTAGTCGAAAGGACTGGACACGGAGACAAGTTAAACATCAATCAATTAATTTAATACAACAGGTAGTTCTAGCTGCCTCCGACCGCACCACGGGACTATTATATTATATACGGCTTTGACACGCTCTCTCTCTCTCCTGCCGATTAAAATCAGCAGCTCTTCCTCCTCCTCATCACCGGCTGCCTGTGAAGCTGCATTTGCGCCGCGGTGTGTGTGTCTCTCCTATCCATTGGAAATTAGCGTCAGCTCAAAATCAAGGAACCGGACGACACAAGTTACTCCGCTACCGAAAACAACAATAACACTTCCGGTCGGGGGGTTTCAAAATAAAAGAGCGACCTCTAAAACAGGAAAGAAATTTATTTTGTAAATTTGTGGCACGCACTTATTTCTTGAGACGATTTCATTTTTAGGGAAACCTTTTTTTAAATGAAAACTAAAAAGATCTAAATCGTTTTCGTCTGGACAAGGCCTTAGAATTCAGCTCCTCAAAGCACACCTGGACGATCCAGCTGCCTTTGAATTAATGTGTTGTTGTTGTTACCCTAGTGAGAGTATTTTTTTTGTTATTACAATTCCATTATGATTTGATATCCTTTATGTATTTACAAATATAATTCAACAAGATGTCTCTCTGCAATGTGGTCTCTTGTCTTCCTTGTATTATTTTTCATATCCACTAGATGGAGATTGGTAGGATAAAAGCACTGATATTCAGGATCTAGTAATCTTGAAAAGTCTGAATGATTACGTTTGCATGGCCAAGTTAAAAAGAAACGCAGTTTTGGCAGGAAAGCGCGTTTTCCTAGTGGCAACGCTCAAAGGGTGTTTTCGTTTTGGAAACTCGCCGAAACTCGCCGACAATGGTGCCATGTAATTTGCGCGAGCCGGATACTGAGCCGTTCTGCCCAATGCCCATGCGCAGTAGAGACCGACGCCAAATTCTCCCCTGACTGGACCTCGACTCCGTCCATTAGTCCAAACATCAGAACTATTTCTGGGAGTCACTTGCAATATCGCGCTATAATTAATATAATTTGCTGTCTCCCGACACCAACCGGCTATATGGGGAGGCTATACAGGATATCAGCTGCGGTGTTTACCAGTGTTTACAGCAGAGCTGTCCCAAGTAGCTGCGGCTACCAACGTGTTGTCAAGTTATTGTTATAAGGAACCCAGTACTCCAAACTACAACAGTCTGCATTCCCTTAACAATTGTTTGTATTGAGCCGTATTGTATTGTACCCATTCTGAAATCTGTTAAATAACGTTTACATCCATTCATTCTGCTAGCATTAACGTTACTACGCTGCTAGCCACAATGCTATACTGTTATAATGGCATATCCCAATCACGTTAGCACGTAAGCTAACAAAATCTGCGATCTTTTTGTGAGACTAAACTCCGCTCTTGGTGGTCAATTGTGTTGATGTTAGTTTTGTTTCATCAACAAATCATCAACAAATGAAGCAGAACACACAGTGAATGTATCCGTTTTTGTTTATTGCACTTTATTTCTTGCTGAAAAAGAAATGCTATGTAGCTAAATGGCTCATGTGAGGTATAAAGATGGTGGCTTTCTGAGATTTTGAGCAGGATGTGGAGTGAACCTTTCTGATTGGTTTAAAATGACCTTCATGTTTGAACTACATCGCCACCTACTGCTTAGGCATTGTACTACATGTATATAGTAGACGAGACAAAACAACGTCTAACTTAACTCTAACTTGCCTGCCAATACGCAGCGTTCTGAAAAGCTAAATGAAACTAAATGAAATGGCCCTAGTGTAACCGCAGCCTGAGTCTCTCTGTACTGGCCATGAGACTCCGGTAGCGCTTGCCTGACCGCAACAGTTCAAAGAGGCAGTTGTTTGGGTGACTAGAGTCTTTCATCTCTTACCTTGACGATTAAAAAGCCTCCATAATTTAGTAAATACTATTCCCATGGGCCTGGTGTTGAGATTTTACGATGCCAGCTTGTGAGAATTCGTTGTAGCCAGCCAGCTAGCGTTGATGCTATTCAATGCTATCAACATTAGCACTAGCATACCCAACTAACGTTAATGCCATTCAGAATTTATTAACATAGCTACAACAGTAACGTTAATACAATTGCATGCATCATTCATTGTTTACAATGCACGGGTGGAGCTAGTCGAAAGGACTGGACACGGAGACAAGTTAAACATCAATCAATTAATTTAATACAACAGGTAGTTCTAGCTGCCTCCGACCGCACCACGGGACTATTATATTATATACGGCTTTGACACGCTCTCTCTCTCTCCTGCCGATTAAAATCAGCAGCTCTTCCTCCTCCTCATCACCGGCTGCCTGTGAAGCTGCATTTGCGCCGCGGTGTGTGTGTCTCTCCTATCCATTGGAAATTAGCGTCAGCTCAAAATCAAGGAACCGGACGACACAAGTTACTCCGCTACCGAAAACAACAATAACACTTCCGGTCGGGGGGTTTCAAAATAAAAGAGCGACCTCTAAAACAGGAAAGAAATTTATTTTGTAAATTTGTGGCACGCACTTATTTCTTGAGACGATTTCATTTTTAGGGAAACCTTTTTTTAAATGAAAACTAAAAAGATCTAAATCGTTTTCGTCTGGACAAGGCCTTAGAATTCAGCTCCTCAAAGCACACCTGGACGATCCAGCTGCCTTTGAATTAATGTGTTGTTGTTGTTACCCTAGTGAGAGTATTTTTTTTGTTATTACAATTCCATTATGATTTGATATCCTTTATGTATTTACAAATATAATTCAACAAGATGTCTCTCTGCAATGTGGTCTCTTGTCTTCCTTGTATTATTTTTCATATCCACTAGATGGAGATTGGTAGGATAAAAGCACTGATATTCAGGATCTAGTAATCTTGAAAAGTCTGAATGATTACGTTTGCATGGCCAAGTTAAAAAGAAACGCAGTTTTGGCAGGAAAGCGCGTTTTCCTAGTGGCAACGCTCAAAGGGTGTTTTCGTTTTGGAAACTCGCCGAAACTCGCCGACAATGGTGCCATGTAATTTGCGCGAGCCGGATACTGAGCCGTTCTGCCCAATGCCCATGCGCAGTAGAGACCGACGCCAAATTCTCCCCTGACTGGACCTCGACTCCGTCCATTAGTCCAAACATCAGAACTATTTCTGGGAGTCACTTGCAATATCGCGCTATAATTAATATAATTTGCTGTCTCCCGACACCAACCGGCTATATGGGGAGGCTATACAGGATATCAGCTGCGGTGTTTACCAGTGTTTACAGCAGAGCTGTCCCAAGTAGCTGCGGCTACCAACGTGTTGTCAAGTTATTGTTATAAGGAACCCAGTACTCCAAACTACAACAGTCTGCATTCCCTTAACAATTGTTTGTATTGAGCCGTATTGTATTGTACCCATTCTGAAATCTGTTAAATAACGTTTACATCCATTCATTCTGCTAGCATTAACGTTACTACGCTGCTAGCCACAATGCTATACTGTTATAATGGCATATCCCAATCACGTTAGCACGTAAGCTAACAAAATCTGCGATCTTTTTGTGAGACTAAACTCCGCTCTTGGTGGTCAATTGTGTTGATGTTAGTTTTGTTTCATCAACAAATCATCAACAAATGAAGCAGAACACACAGTGAATGTATCCGTTTTTGTTTATTGCACTTTATTTCTTGCTGAAAAAGAAATGCTATGTAGCTAAATGGCTCATGTGAGGTATAAAGATGGTGGCTTTCTGAGATTTTGAGCAGGATGTGGAGTGAACCTTTCTGATTGGTTTAAAATGACCTTCATGTTTGAACTACATCGCCACCTACTGCTTAGGCATTGTACTACATGTATATAGTAGACGAGACAAAACAACGTCTAACTTAACTCTAACTTGCCTGCCAATACGCAGCGTTCTGAAAAGCTAAATGAAACTAAATGAAATGGCCCTAGTGTAACCGCAGCCTGAGTCTCTCTGTACTGGCCATGAGACTCCGGTAGCGCTTGCCTGACCGCAACAGTTCAAAGAGGCAGTTGTTTGGGTGACTAGAGTCTTTGGTTATTCTCGCCTTGGCCCTGCAACGCTTGTTGTAAATGTCCTGGAGAGTGACTGAATGTGCCACTCTCTGTAGTCTGCTGCGGTCTTGTACGGTGCTATTCCCAAACCAGGAGGTGATGTTACCAGTCTGTCTTGTGTGTTTTGAATGGGTTTCAGGGGTCCTTGTCTTCTTACATTAAAATATGTCTTGAAGGGGTTTCATGGGTCCTTGTCTTCTTAAATAAAAATATGTCTTGAATGGGTTTCATGGGTCCTTGTCTTCTTAAATTAAAATATGTCTTGAAGGGGTTTCATGGGTCCTTGTCTTCTTAAATATTTCAGTATATTTTACTGTATTTATTTACTGTATATTTTATTCCATTTTATTCTATTTTATTCTATTCTTATCCTAGGCAATTTGATTTGTTTTGTTATTCTTATTTGTGACCTGTTCTGTCTAAATGTTTAATGTTGAGCGATTTGCAGTGTCAAATTTCCCTCGGGATAATAAAAGTATTTCTATTCTATTCTATTCTATTCTAAATGTACTCAGCAGCAATACAGAGACTAGGGCCATGTAAACTCTTAATTCAAGTAAAAATAAATAAATATAAAACACTGAAAGTTACTACATGGCAATGTTAGGTTTTTCAAATATCACCAGCGGTTTTTTATACCAGAAAATGAAAGAGAATCAATAGAACACTTGCATCATGGCCATTCACCTGGTACAGGGAACACAGTCTGCTTGGCTTTCATCTCCAACCGTGGTGGGAATTCTACGTATTCCACGCGTCTTCTGCCCTGTCATCAGATCAGGGGCGGATCCGCTTCCGGCCACTGTGAACACCAATCATATTACTGCAATATTACATCAATCACATTACTGCAATATTACATCAATCACATCCCTGCAATATCACATAAATCACATTACTGCCAACATCACATCAATCACATTACTGTCAACATTACATCAATCATATTACTGCAATATCACATCACTCCAGATTTTCTGAAATAGATCTATTGAGATCTGGAATAAACTTTCCATTAGGACTTCCCAACCCAGGCCAGGGACCCCCACGTTGATAGGTAACAGGCCATGGAACCCCCATGTTGATAGGTAACAGGCCAGGGAACCCCCATGTTGATAGGTAACAGGCCAGGGACCCCCAGTTTGATAGGTAACAGGCCAGGGACGCCCAGTTTGATAGGTAACAGGCCATGGACTCCCAGTTTGATAGGTAACAGGCCAGGGATGCCCAGTTTGATAGGTAACAGGCCAGGGACCCCCAGTTTGATAGGTAACAGGCCAGGGACCCCCAGTTTGATAGGTAACAGGCCATGGACCCCCATTTGATAGGGACAAGGACCCTTATCAGAGAAAATGTTGATTGCTAGATATGATTAAAGGGGCACTTCGCCAAAAAACAATGCTGATTATATTTTGCACATAGTCTCACACACATCCAAAAAGTCTAAACAGCTTTGCACACATTCATTTAGTTTGACAGTTATTGAGAGTAAATTAGTTTGAATATGGCCAGCAGTGATGTCATCGAGGACATTGGATCCTTGTGTTGTGTTAATTACAGCTCAATAAAATGATAAGGCAGCAGTCCCTACAAGACAAAGTATTGCTATTTTTTCATCTACATCATTTCATAGTGCTGTAATGGCTGGTGGCCATATTCAAACTAATGTACTCTCAATAACTTTTCTTTATTGGGGGACTGCCAGGAACAAGGACCCCTGGGGGTGCCCAGACCACCACTCGAAGAACCACGGTCTTCTCTATAAATGGGTCATGGGCCTGGATCTGGTGGGTCCAGATATGTATATGGTTTCAAGGAACAGGGCAACATTATGGGAAATGTGTCTTCTCCAGAGTCAGACAAGGAGATAGATACCAATTTCCTCTCTGCACGTTCAGTATCTACTGTATGCATCTTCTTGTCTGATCGGGAGAAGGCGGTAAGCGCATTTCCCATAATGGCATGTTCCTTTAAATAAGAACAGTGACTGAACTCCTCCTCCTGATCTCCTGAAGACTCCTCTGTAGCCGCGTTGGACCATGGTTGTAGTTGACGGACCTACAGAAATCCTCCAGGTCCTGATGGGTTTTCAGACACCCACGTCGAGCTAAGTGGTTCTGGAGGTCCAAGATCTCAGAGAAAAATAGAGCATTCGTTAAAGGGATACTCCAGCCATTCCAGGAGGCCTGCTCTTTTTTTCTTTTCTTTTTGAACTGGGAGTACTTTTTGTCCTTAGTGATGTGAATTTTGACACACTGGAAGTTTACATGTTTCTGTTAGAAATGCCAGAAAAAGTAATTGGGGTATGAAGAGGAAATCACACCTATCTTTATAGTATCTTAAATCAGGAAGCTAGATTTTCAATTAAGATAAGATATTCCTTTATTGATCCCCTTGGGGGAATTCAGGCATCATAGCAGCATGGGGGAGGGGGGAAGGGAGGTACAGGTATAGAAGACATGATACATGTCATAGAATTATTATTACAGTGGAGAAGTACAAATAAAAATTGAATAGAAATAGGCAGTGTAAACAATATAACAATATAACTCTGGACATGCACAAATGGGCAAGTAGGCAGTTAGGAACAAATCAGGTTGGCTTTTTAAAATGGTAAATGGTAAATGGCTGCTTTTTTATATAGCGCTTTTATCCAAAGCGCTTTACAATTTGTTACTCACATTTTACCTATTCACTCACACATTCACACACCGTCGGCGGAGGCAACCATGCAAGGTGCCAACCTGCTCATCGGGAGCAATTAGGGGTTAAGTGTCTTGCTCAAGGACACATCGACACGCTGCCCGGGAGGAGCGGGAATCGAACCGGGAACCTCCGGATTGCCAGATGACTGCTCTACCTCCCGAGCCACTGTCGCCCCTGCACAACGCATCCCTTTAATATTTGTCCTGTAATCGCAGCACAGCCTACCAGATAATAGCTGCTTTTGGGAAGAGACCTCAGGTACGAGTCATCGTGCTGCAACATAGAAATGGCCAACTTCCTTTGTTTCTGAGCAACGAGAGAGGAGAAGGAGACAGACAAGTGTGAGAGACAGAGGGACAGAGGCAGAAAGGAGGGGGGGGGGGGGGTGAGAATAGGGGACGTAAGACCTCTCTTGTTTCAGGGGCTGGGAAACGGAGCCCGCAGAACAAATGAGAAGCAAACACACAGCCACAGGAAGCCATTAACTACAGCAAGGACCAATTAGGTCCCAGCAGGTGGCGGTGGCTTTGGTCCTGACTCTGCTTTGCTTGGGTCCCTACGCCTCATCCCGCCGGCAGAGCCTCTCCATGTGCACGGAGGAAACAACGGGGCTGTCTTCATTTGCTCAGCAATTTGAACCAAAGGATTCCTACCGGTGGCCCCTGTAAAGTTATTTTATTGTGCTCCTCTTTGTCCCCTGCTCCACCCCCCCCCGTCCCGTCCCGTCCCGTCCCCCAAGTGCAAGTCATTAGAGAAGACCATTACGTCCTCCTGAAGGTGAGCTTTTACAGGAGGGGAAGATAAAGACAGGATCTCTCTCATGTTAGAGCCCCTCCTTCCCTGAGCCTTATTGCTCCCTTCACACCCGCTCAGAGCAGAGAGAGACTAGTCAAAATCAATGTCAATAACGTGCTCTAAAGGGCTAGTCCACATAATAATTTAAAGCATATCTGATTTGCTATCTGATAACAAAAGCTAACATTTTCTATGCTAATAAAAAATGTCTATCCTAAGTAACATTTCTATCCTAAGTAAAAATGTCTATCCTAAGTGAAAACTGTCTGTCCTAAGTTAAAAACAAAAGTCTGTCTCTTTAACAACAGCTTGGTTTTAGCAGATGACACATGGCCCTTCTTTCAAGTGAGGAGCTAAGCTTGTAGATTGTAGATGCTTTATTTGTTTTAAACGAGACGATTTAGAAATGTGTCCATTGGAAATACATTGCAATTTCAAGCGAGGTGGACCGGCCGGAAACAACAATGACGTAACCACTACACCTCCCTATAGTGGTCCTGTCCTTGCAGTTCAGGGGTTGTCACAGTGATGTCACAGGGTTAAACAGTTCATTACAGTTGTAATGACGTTAATGATATGCGTGTCACGTTGGGGTGAATGCGGCTGTAGAATGGGGAGGTGGGGCAGTGAAGACAGTGGCGCTTTGATTCTCAAAGTTGTGTATTTGAGCCCAGACGCTGTGGTGTTGTGGGGCGAGAGAGAGTGATGCTGGTGGTGTGTGTGTGGGTGTGTGTGTGCATGTGTGTGTGTCCTTGTCTTCCTGCTGTTGACATAAAAACAAGATTTTGGGTAAAGGGTTAGAGGTCACTGTTTTGCGATGTCGCAAAATGTTGACCTCTATGGGCAAGACAGCCCTGCTTGATTTGGTCTGATGTTTGGGTTGTAGTTGAATTGATAACTTGTTATTGTTATATAATATATTGTTATATTGTTTACACTGCCTATTTTCTATTCTATTTTTACTTATTCACTGTACTATAATTTTATGACCTGTACCATGTCTTCTACTACCTGTACCTCCCCTCCCCCCTGCTGGTATGATGCCTGAATTTCCCCAAGGGGATCAATAAAGGAATATCTTATCTTATAGCTTACCTTATTTTATAGTGTGAATTTCTCCAGACCTCTCTTGGCAGAGCCTGAGGTGTGGCCAGCAGTATCAACCCCTCCCCCTCCCTATCCCCAGCCCCCACTCAACTCCAGCCCACACATCAGTCCAAAACAAAACATGTAAACAAAGTGCAATACCAAACGGGGCTCTTTGGTCCAGAGAGGATGCTGTTTGATGACATTATGACATTATGATGACATGTATTGCATTTAGTATCATTACAACTATTAAAGTTAGTAGTATTTGTACTTCATATGATCACCAGATGAACGCTTACTTATATGAATCATTTCTTGCCTAAAACCATGCATAGTCCTCCTCAGCTCCTGGGAACGTCCATATTAATCATTTCTTGCCTAAAACCATGCATAGTCCTCCTCAGCTCCTGGGAACGTCCCCATGCAGGCCAGTCCGTCTTGGCGTCTTCCCCATTGTAGATCAGTGGTGTGTGACTGCCTCCTGAAGGCTACCTGACCTCATGCATTCACTTGTCAATATTCACACCAAATGATGACTTTGTGGCGTGCATATAATTATTTGGATAGAAAACCTCAAAACCAGAAAAACCTCAAAATGACACCCCTTAACATAAAAAGTATAAATCAATAGGCTAAATTACATTACAATTCATTTTAATGACTAATTTAATTATTTGAAACAGTTTTTACCGGCTTGACTTCATTCTCTGTCTTTGTTGTGGCTGCCTCAGACCTTTGTTTTAACTCCAGCCTTTGTGAATGGACCTTCTCTCTGAGCAGAGTGACGTAGCGCAGATAAAGAGCATCCCTCAGACAGTGCATGTTCCTGTAGGCCTCTAGATGGCGCTGATGAACAAGAGAAAGAATAATTAACTCTAACAGGTCTGAGAACAGTGAGGCTTTACAGTATAGTGTCAGCCTGTAGTATACTGTAGTATATGTGTGACCAAGGAAAAAGAAGGAAGGGTCATCACGTCAGAATACCAGTGTTCTATGCTCTGCTTGGTGCCAACATTTTATGCCAGTTGAACCGAGTTCTATTAAAGCCTGTATTAAAATATATATTATTTAAATATACAAGCTATCTGAGGAAAGATACATCAACCAATATATCAAACATTAGCTAGTTAACAATGCAACAAATTGCAGATGATTCTGACATCTGAGGTAATAACTAAATGACGGGTTCAAATGACGGGTCATAAACGAGGAGATGGCTGATGCCATTCAACTCAATGTCAGCTGAACTGAAAGTTTCACTCAGCACCAATGTGTGTTCACAGTGACATGATGACCCTTCCTTCCTTTATGGTTTCCTTGGGTGTGACCAGGAAGTGGGTATACTGTCACCCTACCATTGAATATGAGTCAATGATGACTAGGCCAATGGGTTGGTATTATACTATTAAGTTCCAAGATAATTGAATAGAATAGAATAGAACCACACAGCTGGAAAATCATCTTTGGCTTCCAATACAAGACAATACAAAAACATCACAGATGACAGTTGGCGCAGACAGTATAGTACAATCACAGATAACTGATGCCGGCATTACATTTTTTTTAAATGTAGATAATTTACTCTGTACCTTTTTTAAATTTATTTATTTTGGTAGATATTTTATTGTTTTTTTCTGGGCAGTCCGGGAGAGAGAGAGAGGAAGTATGGGAGGACATTCAGCAGGGGTCGCCGGGTCCGGGAGTCGAACCCGGGACAGCCGTGTTGCACCGCAGTGCTGTACGTGGTGCGCCACCCTGGCGCCCCTACTCTGTAACTTTTATAATGCAGTTATAAGTCACAAGTACACATGAGCACACACAGACACACCGCTAAACCGGAACAGGAAATCAAATCCAAGCTTTAATCTGGATCAAATCTTCAAAAACGGGTAGTTCAAATTGACAACACAGGATTGGGATCAGTTTGATCCCAAAGAAATTGGATTATCTTGATCCCACCAGATGGGTGGATTTCCTGTGGATTACCAGAGCAAAATGTACTATACAATCTATTTAAAAATATGTTTCAATATAAATAAGATGGCAAGTTTGTTAACTGAAATAATACACAATTTTAGCCTTCATGGCAAATCAATAAAACAAATTATCTTTTGGTCACATTTGTGGTGGCCTATTTTGTTTTCAACCAAATGCTGATGACATAAATGTTTATGCTCATAAAAGTATCACAACAAAGATTGTCAATCACAAATGTAATTTGTAAAATAATGGTAAGGTGTACTTTGGCGCACACCTCACATATCGGCATGTAACTCGAGAACCGCTGAACGGATTCTGTCACCTGAAAGGGCAATTGACAGGCAACAAATAGGGCTTTAATTCTATCTATATATTGTATTAAAAGAAATGCACACCCAAGCCGCTAGAGGTCGGCAAAGTGGTGTGTCGCGAATCATCCTCACGAGGGCCCACATGTGGGCCCTTGGATGTTAAGAGGTCCTGTTTTTTTTATTATAATTTTTTTAGCCAAGAGTAAATACCATAACCCTATCAAAACAGTAGTCAAAGTGTATATTTTCATTTTTACCGATGTTTTATACGATTTACCGAAAATACGAATTTATCAAAAGAATTCTAATTATATTTATTTTATCGTAAAACTGCAAGGAAATGACTAAATCCAGATTCAACCCTGCCATTGGAAAGAGGAGCCTCTTCCCTATCCATAGATGTATGATTTGGCCATAATAAGGTCAAGGTCAAGTTCAAGGTCAAATATGAATTTATAATTCAAATCGATTATCATTTATGACTGTATCTACAAATCCTTCTGTTTAATCATCTTCCCTTTATTCATTTGCTTAGATTTTCTTTACACTTGATCTCAAGAAGGTGCTGAATGAGCTCAGTGAGCGAGCTCGGCTTGCTCACAATTGTAACATGGTGTTATTCACCGACACAGATGCAAAAATAAATCATAATTTATATTCTCCCTTTTGTCATTACAATTTACTCAAGCCTAGTAACAGACACAATATTTCTGACACTGGAAATACATACCCCCAGGTCCCTAGATGTTCCTAGATACCAAGAACATGCAAATTGGCCTTGTAGAAGTGGAGCAATCTTCCATCTACTTAGGCATGTACCTTTAGGCGAGATTTCTGAAAATAGGGCTACAGCTTAACAGGTTAACAATATAAACTTGACATTATAGATGTCTCTGCAATGTGGTCCTTGTCATCCTTTTTTTTCATATCCACTAGATGGAGATCGGTAGGATTAAAGCACTGATATTCAGGATCTATAGTAATCTTGAAAAGTCTGAATCTGGATCAGGGTGATCCTATCCTGGATTGCTTTGAAATACCGGGACAAAATCTGGCTAAATTGTCTGATCCTGGATCACAAAAAATGGCATTTAAAAATCTGATTGGATCAGATAGGGATTAAAAGTTTTGAACTCCTGGGCCCAGGCCATCAGGATGCTCAATGGGTCTCATTCCCGAACGGATTTACGACAAACAATGTGCTCTCAGGCAAATTTCTGCCAATTTAAGACATATTAGCGCTAGTAGCGCGATTCCCCAAATTTTCCTGAGATCGGATTTGGCCGTGGCTGAGAGCAGAATTTAAGAGTGCTGAGGAGCACACTTATGATTGATTGACTGATTGAAAATTGTATTAGCTTGACAGACTGTGTTCTCCGTGTTCTTAATGGCTTTATTTGGGAGGAATCATAGTGATTCCTTCATGTCAACCCTATACAGGCCTCATTGGAATTAATTACTTAATCATAATTAAAATAAATATGACAATATTTGTACGATAAGAAATTACGTGGATGTCGGAAAAATAAATAATATGGATTCATCTGATCACAGGGCAGCTGGATTAACCATATCTGGACAAATGTATAATTACTTTTTAATTACTCAGATATTCAAACACAATTATTGAAAATAATCATTTTAATGCCTTCTGTGGAATTTGTATTTCTTATTTGTTACATATCTGTTTTATTGATTAATTATACATTTGAAAGAATGCAGGTTATAGCCAACATGATTGGTACAATGGGACAGACATTTGTTTGATATAGCTATAACTTGCATTCCTTCAAATGTATCATTAATCAATAAAACAGATATTGAAATACACTATGTAGACTAGTACACCAACACTGCAAATGACAGTGGATACATAAATAAATAAGAACTAAAGCTAATCGCGTGGAAATAGACTGCATTAATATTCCATAAGTCTTGTGTGCGCCAGTATGGCCTACGTGTCTAATGAATGAACAGTAGGCTTATATTATTCTAGTTACTTGTTTCATTAGGATTTAGTAGATACTATATATGCTCTGCCCTACGTACAGTAAGTACAGTACTGTACACATATTAAGAGTCGGGCGTACCATGAGCGGACTGCATGGTGGACTGTACTACGGTCTACGGGGCGGGCAGCGCAGTGTCTTTGCTGCTCTCCTAATGAAACAAGTCATTGGAATAATATAAGCCTATACTGCGTTCATTCATTACGCACGTAGGCTATACAGTACTGCGTGTGTGTGTGTGTGTGTGTGTGTGTGTGTGTGTGTGTGTGTGTGCGTGCGTGAGCGCTGCGGCAGGTGCACCACGAGCTGTATATATATGATGACATGCATTATAAATGTCTTTTTTCAGTGTCTAGCATTGTATTATAGTAATAGGAGTTCGTATCAATGGGTCTCATTCTCGAACGAAGTTACGACAAAATATTTCGTCTTAGCCAGATTTCGGCCTATTTAAGATATATTAACGCTGGGAGTGGGAGTCCTCAAATTTTCCTGAGATCTTATTTGAGAGCAGATCTAAGAGTGCTGAGGAGCACACTTAAATATGCTCTCAAGTCAAGTCAAGTCAGTTTTATTTGTATAGCACATTTCCAGGCAGCGGCAGCTGACACCAAAGTTGATAAAAACAAAATAGTGTGATGCAAGGTATAAGATAAAAAAAATAAAAAAAAAACATAGCAAAGCAATGAAAGCAACAAAAACAAAACAATATGGTGCAAGATATAGGATTAAAAACATAATAAAGCAATGAAAGTAATAAAAACTGGTAGGACACAGTAAAACAAAGAGGATAGAAGGGCCAGGGGTCTAGTGGTGGTTAAGTAGGGGGGAAGGCCAAGGAGAACAGGTAGGTTTTCAAGAGTGATTTAAAAGCCTGTACGGTCTGGGCAGTCCGTACGCTGAGGGGAAGGCTGTTCCACAATCTAGGCGCTGCGGTGGAGAAAGCTCTGTCTCCCCTAGTCTTGAGCCTGGTTCTGGGTACCACCAATAGCATCTGGTCAGCTGATCTGAGGGATCGGTGGGGGGTGTGGCGGTGCAGGAGCTCGGACAGATAGGAGGGAGCCGTGCCATTTAATGATTTAAAAACATTTAGGGCTAATTTAAAATCGATCCTGAAGCTAACAGGCAGCCAGTGGAGCGAGGCCAAAACTGGGCTGATGTGTTCGTGTTTTCTTGTTTTGGTGAGGAGGCGCGCAGCTGCGTTCTGCACCAGTTGTAGGCGGCGGAGGAGGGACTTGTCGATGCCCGTGTACAGAGCATTGCAGTAGTCGAGGCGAGTGGTGACAAAGGCATGTATCATCGTCTCTAGGTTACTTTGGGAGAGGTATGCCTTTGTCTTCGCCAGGAGTCTAAGGTGGTAAAAGCTGTTTTTAACTACGGCACTGACTTGCTTGTCGAATTTAAAATTGCTGTCGAAGATGACCCCGAGGTTCCTGACAGAGGTGGAGAGGTTTGGACCCAGGGGACCAAGTGCGTCAATGAGGGGGGCCGGGGGGGCACTATTAAAAACAATGACCTCGGTTTTCCCTTCGTTCAATGTCAGGGAGTTTTCGGACATCCAGCACTTGATTTCTGCCAGGCAGTCAAGCAGTGGTTCTATTGACGTCTTCCCTTGGGTGGGCTTTAAGGGGAGGTAAACCTGCACGTCATCGGCGAAGCAATGGAATGAGATATTGTGTTTTGCCAAGATCTGGCCTAGGGGGAGTATGTATAGGAGGAAGAGAGTGGGACCCAATATCGAGCCTTGGGGCACCCCGCAGGTGAGGGGGGCCACAGAGGAAGTGAGGTCACCGAGTTGGACAGAGAAGGTCCTATTACTCAGGTAGGACCGGAACCAGTCTAAGATGGGGCCCCTAAGGCCTACGTAATGCTCGATGCGAGCTATAAGGATGTGGTGATCTACCGTGTCAAAGGCGGCTGAGCAGTGGCGGCCGGTGGGTACTTCGCCACTAGGGGCGCTATACCAAATATTTTGCAAACATGTACAGTACAGTACTGTACCACGCAAGACTCATGGCAAGACGTGAGCGATTCGACTCACGCTCACGGCAATGAATCGGCTCTTATGAACGAGTCGCTCAGCTGTTACTACAACAACACACAACCAGTCAAATAAAGTATAGTCTAGACTCTAATTCACAACTTGAAACACAATATAAATAGAAAAGTTAGAAACAAAACTCGCCCGTCTCCAAACACAGGCAGATCTCTCCCTCTCTCCTTCTCTCTCTCACACACAGCGCGACGTGGAATCGATTCGTTACACAATCAGACCTATTATATACCAAGAATAACTTCAGTATGAGTACAGGGCTGTACACATATTTTGCATATTGTTAAACGAGCCAAGGCTAGCTCTATTAAACTATCGATATGAATCGAAAATCTGGGACCCTGATGTAAACAAGACAAACGTCTTTCTCTGGTCTGCATCCCCTTAACAATTGTGTGTATTGAGCCGTACTGTATTGTACCCATTCTGCAATCTGTTAATAAAGTTCTCATTCATTCATTCATTCAAACATAGACGATATTGAACAAGCCATAATCCACGTATTTTCAATCCGAGAGAGCTGCAGTAGTTAAATCAATGAGCCATCGACATAGTCAGTGTGGTAAGTAACGTTATTATTGCATCCAAGATTGATACACGGCTGGCTAGGCAGTTGGTAGTCATAGTCTTGTGTTATAAAATAAATAAACAATCAGCAATGTCTCGCTTCATGAATGGCCAGCAGTAGTACTGCTCCTAAAAAAAACAATTTACAAACGTTAACGTTAAGCACAGAGAGAGAGAGAGAGAGAGAGAGAGAGAGAGAGAGAGAGAGAGAGAGAGAGAGAGAGAGAGAGAGAGACTCACTGTTTAGTTGAAACGTCCAGGGCAGGAGAGCTTGATAAACGTGTATAATCCGCCATATAGCTTGTTAGCCAAGTGTTAGCTGAGCTCGTTAGCACAACACTCAACAAGTACATTCCTTTGTCCATTTCCGCTCGAACAGACTGCAAACTACCTGGCGTTCTATCGCCATGCTCTAAGACAAACTCTAACCTTAACCAACTTTGAAAGAGTGCCTAAGCTTAACAGTCTAAAGAACTTGCAGTCACGGCACGCTCTAAGACAAACAACCTAGACCAACCTAGGAACCAAGCTAGAAGCTAGAATTGGAACATTAGAAATTGGATTCGGCCAATCAGAGATCGTCTCTGTGAAATTCTGCCATGGAAAAAAATACTGGCGTCGGCCAATCAGAGAGCGTCTCCGCGAAATGCGGCTATGGAAATTCTTCACGGAAGTTCACGCTGCTGCCTAGACCGCTTCAAATCGCGCTCGGATTCCAACATAATAGTCATATTTCAACGCACAACGCCGTATGCACTGATTGGCTGTGACGGAGACAGCGATCAAACTGTGACTGGCACTCAGAGCGCTATCGCTTCTAGCCCGGGCGAGAAATACGAAAAAATTAAAAAAAACGTCACTTCCTGCTCATGAAAACGATGTTTTTTTAATTTAGATAATAACGTTATATTGTGCATTGGAAATACAAACATACTTAAAATGAGTAAATATTATTCATTTTAAACATGATTATATATTTTTTATAGGGCTATAAAACACAAAAACGAAAAAGTTTTATTGTCTTCTTCTCTGATTTAACAGCAGCTGGCCAGCAGGTGGGTCGGCGCCCTTGCGCCCCTAGTGGCGAGCCGCCACTGCAGCTGAGAGGTCAAGGAGTAATAGTAGGGATGAGTTTCCTGCATCAGCAGCTGTAATCAGGTTGTTTAAGACACGGAGGAGGGCCGTTTCAGTGCTGTGTCGTGGTTTAAAGCCAGATTGGAATTTATCATGGATGTTGTTGTGTTCAAGGAATGATTGTAGCTGTATGTAGACTATGCGCTCCAGGATTTTTGATAAAAATGGTAGTTGTTAGATGGGTCTAAAATTGGCGAAGACAGAGGGATCGAGGTTGGGCTTCTTTATCCGGGGCTGGACCACAGCGTGCTTGAAGGCAGCCGGGACACATCCAGTGCTGAGGCAAGCGTTTAGTAGTGGTAATAATGTGAGGAGGACAGGGTCAGGTACTTCCTTTATAATGCGTTTAGGGGAGTGCGTCTGAGGGGCAATTTTTGGTCGCAGGTGTTTAATGGCATCGGAAAGGGAGGAGAGGGAGACCGGGGCAAACTGGTCAAAAACAGCAGGCAGTGGGTGGGGTGGGGTGGGAGGAGGGGGGGTGGGGGGGACAAGGGGGGGCAGGGGGGACAAGGGGGGCAGGGGGGAGAGAGATCTAAGGGCAGAGACTTTGCTGATGAAGAAGTGTTGGAAGCCTTCGCATAGAGCTAATGAAGGTACGACAGAGGGGGCGGCACAGGGGTTGGTGAGGGAGTTTAGGACTTTGAACAGGGCCTGGGGTTTGTTTGAATTTGCTATGACTAAGTTGGAAATGTAAGCTGTTTTTGCAGTTTTGACAGCCGTTTGGTAGATGGACAGAGCGCTGTGTAGGATTTGGAGGGATACATGCAACCTGTCCTTCCTCCACTTCCTCTCGGCACGTCTACATGCACATCTGAGAGTACGCGTGGATTCATTTAGCCAGGGTGTGGGGAGGGGTTTTATGCGTTTAGTTTTAAAAGGTGCTACAGTATTTAAAATATCGGTGCATGATTCGTTGAACATGGAGAGATAGTCATCAATATTTGGGACACTGTTTGCATTTAGGACACAAATTGGGGAGCTGGAGAAGGCTTCAGAAAAGTGGGCAGCAGTGTCAGAGGTAAACGTGCAGGATTGTTTTGTAGGTACATGAGGGGAAATAGCAGAGCAGGGGATTTTAATGGAGAAAACAATAGGTGAGTGGTCAGAAAAAGCAGCAGCACATATGTCAATTATATTGACAGATAGCCCAAATGACAGAACGAGATCAAGTGTGTGTCCTTTTTCATGCGTTGGTACTGTGACAGATTGGGTGAGGTTGAGAGAGTCAATGAGATTTAGGAAATCTCGCGACAGGGGATGTGATTCGCAACACACATGGATATTAAAATCGCTGCATAGGAGAATGTGATCGTATCTAACCATCAGTCCGGAGAGGAAGTCCATGAAGTCATTTAAAAAGTCCTTGTTGTATTTAGGCGGGCGGTATATGACGGCGCAGAACACGACGGATGACAAGTTTAGTTCAAAAGATTGAACTTCGAAACTAGTGTACTTCGCTGCCGGCTGTGACAGGCGGCAGTGGAACGTGGATTTGAACACCGAGGCTATTCCACCCCCTCTGCCCGAGGGGCGAGGAGTGTTGAAGAAAGTGCATTCGGGGGGGAGAAGTTCAGAGAGCGGCAGTAGCTTGCCAACTTGGAGCCACGTCTCAGTAATGAACATGAAATCCAGGCCACAGGAGGTGAAGAAGTCATTTATAATGAACTTATCAGCCCACGATCAAATCTCATGATTGATTGACTAATTTAAAATTGTATTATAACTTGACAGACTGTGTTCTCATAGTGATTCCTTCATGTTAACGCTACAGGCCTCCTTGGAATTAATTACTTGATCATAATTAAAATAAATATGACAATATTTGTACGATAAGAAATTACGCATTTGATGTCGGAAAAATAAATAATATGGATTCATCTGATCACAGGGCAGCTGGATTAACCATATCTGAACCAGCTATTTTGGACAAATGTATAATTACTTTAATTACTCAGATATTCAAACACAATTATGCAATTATTGTGAAATGATTGAAAATAATAATAATTTAATGCCTTCTGTGGAATTTGCATTTCTTCTTCTGTTTTAATGATTAATTATATACATTTGAAAGAATGCAGGTCAACATGCAATGTATCCCATTGATTGGTATACAATGGGACAGACCTTTGTTTGATTGATTGATTGATTGATTGAAAACTTTATTAACAGATTGCAGAATGGGTACAGTACAGTACAGCTCAATTACATAAGGGGATGCAGACCAGAGAAAGAATTTCGTCTTGTTTACATCAGGGTCCCCCATTTTCAATTCATCATAACATATATGACACACACGACACAGATAGACAGTACTGCTACATCTATACATTTATGACATACCAGATTTGCAAATACAGTACTGTTTGTGATACAAAAAGAGTCCAGAAAAGAGAGTACATTTGACGTAGAAACTGTTGGAGGAGGTTGGGTAGGAGGGGTGGTAGACTTACACTGTACAAGCAAAACTGTACATTGGAATATTGACAAAACCATACTTGGTAATTTACTGTACATTGGAGGGGGTTGATATAGCTATAAACCTGCATTCCTTCGAATATATCATTAATCAATTAAACTTATATTGAAATACACTATATAGCCTATACACCAACACTGAAATGACAGTGGATAAATAAATAAGAACTAAAGCTAATCGGTGGAAATAGACTGCATTAATATTCCATAACAAGTCTTGTGTGCGCCTACGAATGAACAGTATAGGCTTAATTATGGAATAATAAGCCATACTGCGTTCATTCATTACGCCCGCCGTAGGCTATATATATTATATTTCATTAATTCATTCATATACAGTACTGCGCACGCGCGTGTGTGTGTGTGCGCACGCGCTGCGGCAGGTGTACCACGAGCTGTATATGATGCCAATACATTAATCTAATCTAGTTTTGATGGCTCGCAAGACTCGCAAAGCACTTCCGCCATTCCATTTTCACACAGCTGCGTCACTAGTTGCCTTATAAGGAGCTCTGGAGGCGTTGTTTTGTATGCAAATGACCTGAACAGGAACGCGCGTTTCGAGTTTAAGACAGAATGCCATTCTCCAAGCAGATATCAAATCATATAATTTGTGCGACCGTTTCAGCCACCCTTGTGCCTCCCTGGTCATGAAAACTACTTTCGTGTGTGTGTGTGTGTGAGCACAGCGGTGTCTGTGTTTATTATTATTTCATGAAATTGGGAAAATATCTTCATTTTACATATATGTTCATTGTGTCAAAGGCCTATAATTTGAAACACTCTAAAAAAAAAGTTATAGTGGTTAGAACCAACGGTGGTCCTGGTCATGTTTTCTACTCCAACCGCTCCCATGTTAAAGGGCATTTTTAATCTGCTCTCATTCGTTAAATTCTAGATACAATTACCAAACGCATTGCATAATCCACAACAGTAGGACCTGCTCTAATTTTAAGATGTGCTGTTACCGATGTAAAACACAAGGTGGCGCAATTGCTCTACAGCTCACTTTGCCATAACTCAAGGGAAGGTGGGAGGTCTTCAAGCCGGCCAAAGTGACTGAATGGTGGGATATAGGCATTCGGGGGGTGGGGGGGGGGGGGGCGAGCGAATTTTCAACAGAGTGCACCAGGAGAACCGGACCCCCCTGGTCTATAGCGTGTCACACGCTGAAACACGAGCCCCCCAGGGCCGCCTCTCTCCAATGAGGAAGTGCATGTCACGGAGGACCTCTGGTCGTCTGCCGACCAGCGACCAGTGTTCAAGATTCTACCGGGAGATTTACTAGAGACCGCCCGCAGGACTTTCTGGTAATTATAAGCGTCTACTAACGTTTAGCGTCTCCGCTATTTCTGGCCGAATTAGTCAACGTTTCTTTTTTTTTCCTTTCTGATTCTTATTCAGAGGTATTTCGTCGAGATTACATACCGTGTAATGTGGTATCAGAAATGTGTAGAAATATGATAAATATGGCTATTTATCCGGTTCTTTTCCGATAAAAACGGACGTGGTATCAAACAAACACAGATTTAAGTGGTTACAATTCCGAAATATATGTAATCTGTTAGAGATATATTGAGATTAGGCTATTACTGTTAATCATGGGGATTTTTTTTTTTTTAAATAGTAAACAGTTAAAGTTATATGGCTTTGATCCAAGGCTCATTTTTGTCAAAATCCTTCAAAATCCTTAGGGAGTTACAAGGGTTAAGACATATTACCAGCATGTTCAGGACTCAGAGTGAACTTGTCATTGATTCTGTCTTAGTAGTTCCAAGATAAGTCTTCCAGAATAACTCTTTGAACATTTTTCGGGAATGAGACCCATTGCACACACATCCACACTCACTTTTAAACAAACACTCACCTTAACACTCACTTTAGACACTTTAACACTACATTATATTTATCTATTAAAGAGATTTGCACTACATTCATACCTCATTTGCATTTGCACCTTACCTTAAAGTTTTGTATATTGTATTGTATATTGTCTATGTATATTGTATATTCCTCTTTACTTACTTCTGGGGAAATACTACCTCTGGACTACTAACTACTACAGAAAAACTTGAGTAACAAGTTTTTCTACAACTCAAGTTCAGACCTATGTTACTCCCTTTCATTAGCACTAAAAGTGGATTTTCTTTCTGGAATCAGAATCTTCAGAATGTCATCTTTCAAAAGAGACCAGGCTCATGCATGTGCTATAAGTATAAAGTATGTTGTTTTGGTTTGCAAAGTATGCAGTCCTCAAAACTGAAATGGCCACTTTTGGGGGTGCAGGTTAAGCGGTTTTAATGCACCTCATCAGGACTGAGCCTGATGTTGATTCAGCGGCTGTAGTCTTGTATGTTATCAACAAATGTACATGCTGTGTGAATTTATGTGTGCCATTATTACTGTCAATGTAATAATTGTGGAATATTTGTATAATGAGGCTGTGGCTGTATGTGTATGTCACTGAATTTCCCCAAGGGGATTAATAAAGTTCATCCTTATCCTTATCCTTATCCTTATCATGGAATCGCTTGCAACTTGACCTAAACTTGAGTTCCCTTGTCTCTCTTGGACGTTTTAGATTTTTGCCCGTCCACTGTTGACCTGTAGTTGTTTTGCTTGATTCTGTTACTATTTCACGATGCTACTACTACTGTATTTATATTTCCCCTGTTTATTCGTATTTTATTTGTGTGTTTGGATTTGTTGATGCCATCATATAAACTTGGCTTCATTGAAAATGTAGGTCCCCCTCTATTGGGACTCCAGACTCCAGAGTTTAAATAAAAGAAAGAAGACCTGCTCCAGCAGAGCCTGGCGCCTGGACCTGGCCTCTTGCTCGGGGTCTGTCTCCAGGGTAACGTCCCTCCTCTGCTTCACCTTCCTCCTCCTCCAGGGCAGAACCTCGTCTTCATCCTCTGCCTACCAACAGAAGATACTGTGAGGCCGACATCAGTGGCGGCGGGGGGGAGGGGCTAGCAGGGGCTTAAGCCCCCTCTGAAAAAGGCTTAGCCCCCTCTAAGCCCCCCCTCCCAGTTATGTTTTTTATTTTATTTATAAACATTTAGTAACGTGCATTTTCAATGATGTAGGGATCGGCAATAGGCGGCCCGTCAGATTATTTTGAGAATATGATATTTATTTTACTCGCGGAAAATATTCACTCGGGACGCCAGGGTGTCTTTTATTATGAAACTGTATCTATCTACCGGTAGTCATCAAAAGTGTCTGTCTGTCACTATAGCCAATTGAAATGCTAGAAATGGTCACGTGGATTGGGAGAACCAATGGAATAGTCCCACCGGGCCATGTGTATATTTCCCTAACGCACTTTCACTTCCGCGTTCAAGATGCGAGCGAGTAACAAACTGTTACAAAACAAACATCTTTGGATACGTTGCAATGGGGAAATATAACGCTTCTTTTAATAAACAGGAGCCATACTTAAAATACGGGTTTATCGCAACAGGTCGGTGATTCTTGCGTGCCGAGCCGACGTCCTCTCTGCATAATATGTGGCGACAACATCAACAACAACAACAACAACAACAACAACAACAACAACAACAACAACAACAACAACAACAACAACAACAACAACGATGAACAGCAATGATGACAACTGTGTTCAAGTTGGCAGATAAAGTAGCTGCATTCAACACCAATCTGGAATTGGAGGGCGGCGAGTGGATATTTGACATGTTTCAAACATTAGCAGGGATTTTGGAGGACTTAACAACAAACAAGGTATGGTGAGTCGTGTTTTCATGCTGATCTGTTCATCACTTGCCGCGGTGATCTGCTGTTCATGAATGAATGAATGAAAACTTTATTTAACAGATTGCAGAATGGGTACAATACAGTATGGCGCAATACACACAATTGTTAAGGGGATGCAGACCAGAGAAAAACGTTTGTCTTGTTTACATCAGGGAAACCCCATTTGCGCCTGTTTTTTACTGTTGTGAAGCACTGTGAACTGCCACCTCTGTATGAAAAGTGCTATACAAATAAAGTTATTATTATTATTATTATTATTATTATTATTATTATTATTATTATTATTATTATTATTATTATTATTATTATTATTATTATTATTATTATTATTATTATATATTTATATATATATTATAAGTGTATGCACCCGACACGGTGCTGCATTTTTCATTATCGGTATATTAAATTGTTGAAAAATTATGATCCTGGCCCGCCAAGCAAAGGCTTGGGGAAAATCTGGCCCGTGGCCAGACCTAATTGCGGACGCCTATATTAGCCGTTATTTTGTTTGTTATTGTTTGTGCATTAAAATTCATTAGCACCTGCTATAAACAATCCAGCGCCCCCAGAGCTCCCCCAATGCCAATTCTCTGGCGCCGCTACTGGCCGTCATAGGTGGCATGGATCCCTCCATACAACGGCGCAATACGGCATAGCCTATTTCGTAATGCCTTTTGTCTGCCAAGAGTACAACCTCCCACACAGTAGCCGTGACATTTTGTTGTTGTAATTTCCTGCTAAAGAAAAAAAGAAGACAAGAAATCCCTGGTCCTTCTTCACAAGGCCTGCGCACTTGTCGCCTTCCTAGAAAACGCCTAAAGCCCATCACTGGTCATCCCTGTACCTCGATCTTGTGCCATGCAGAGGACCGTTTTTTATAGAGCTGCCACTCTATGGCACAAATGACCCGGTGTGTTTAAAAAGTGCATCCAACGAAATCAAATCAAATCAAATGTATTTGTAAGGCCCGACAACACATGTTAATGTCCCCATGGGCCGGACACGTCTTCTTTAACAAGTCAATATCACAATAAATCAAGAACAAAACAAAAACACCATAAAGTAAAATTCTTTAAATAAATGCAACACTCCCAGACATACCCCACGCAAAGGTAAGGAAAACTGACTAAAACCTAGCAATAGGAAAAAATGCACCACAGGCAATGTGGAGGAGAGAAACCTTAGAAGGGCCGTTCAAGGGGGGATCTCCCTTCTTAGATGTCGGTGATAGTAGTGTTGCAATAAAACAGGCGAAACCACAGATAAGTGAAAAGGTGCTTTAAAAGACAACTGAGGGGATGGTTAGGAAATAGCCTGGTGCTTGTTTTCAGTTTTGATTTGAAGTTGTTTGTTATTCTCTTCTTATTTTCTATTGTTTGATTCTTGAATCTTTAAAATGTCTTGTGTGTGCTTGCATGTCCGTGTGCATGTGTGTGTGTGTCCAAGTGTGTGTGTGTGTGTGTGTGTGTGTGTGTGTGTGTGTGTGTGTGTGTGTGTGTGTGTGTGTGTGTGTGTGTGTGTGTGTGTGTGTGTGTGTGTGTGTGTGTGTGTGTGTGTGCTCGCGTGCGCACGTCAATGTGTGTGGGTCCATGCATTGAATTTGTGTGTCGTGTGTTGAATTTTTGGAAATGTATGTGTGTATGTTTTTGTTTTGTTCCATGTCCAGGAAGAATAAAATTAAGCAATAATATCAATCAATTTAAAGGTAGCTATAAACAAGCACTTATGGACACATATAAGAGAGAGGAGCTTGAGCAGTAATGTGACTGACTGCCTAATACATATATTTTCTCATTTGGATAATTGGATATATAAAAAACTGTACTTTTATTTAATTTTTCATTATTTGCTATATTATCTTTATTTGTATTAAATTATAATGTAAAATATTGTAAGGAAGGGCCAGGGCTTGATACGTTTTTTTTTTTTTTTTTTTACTTCCCCCTGTTTCTTCTCGAACACTTATTGTATGGAATATTTTTTTTTTTTTTTTTTTTTTTTCTTTTTTTATCACTTTTCCTGGTCAGACATGACCGACAGATACAGTGAGGGTGAAACGGGAGAGAGAGCAGGGGAAGACATTCGGCAAATAACGGCGGGTCCGGGAATCGAACTCGGGTCGGCCGATCCGCGACATCCGATCCAGTACATGGTGTGCTACTGGAGCGCCCTCCTTTTTGTTTTTTAACCTGTTATTTTGTAGACCGTTTTCGCCTAAAGGTACATGCCTAAGTAAATGGAAGATTGCTCCACTTCTGCAAGGTCAATTTGCATGTTCTTGGTATCTAGGAACATCTAGGGACCTGGGGGTATGTATTTCCAGTGTCAGAAATATTGTGTCTGTTACTAGGCTGAGTAAATTGTAATGAATAAATTAATTATGATTTATGATTTTGAAAAAAATTGATAACATTTCTGATAAATGAGATCATGTGTACAAAAAATCTAAGCAAATGAACCGCGGGAAGACGATTAAACAGAAGGATTTGTAGATACAGTAATTAATGATAATCGACTTTAATTATAAATTCATATTTGACCTTGAACTTGACCTTGACCTTATTATGGCCAAATCATACATCTATGGATAGGGAAAATGCTCCTCTTTCCAATGGCAGGTTTGAATCTGGATTTAGTCATTTCTTGCGGTTTTTACGATAATTAGCATTTTCCGATACATTTGTATTTCCGATAAAACATTTAAAACATCGGTAAAAATTAAAATATACACTTTGACTACTGTTTTTGATAGGGTTATGGTCTTTACTCTTGGCTACAAAAAAAATATTTAAAAACATTGACCTCTTAACATCCAAGGGCCCACATGTGGACAATTCTTTGCCGACCTCTAGTGGCTCGGGTGTGCATTTCTTTTAATAGAATATTAATTAATAATTAATTAAATTAATTAAAGCCCTATTTGTTGCCTGTCGATTGCCCTTTCAGGTGACAAAATCCGTTCATCGGTTCTCGAGTTACATGCCGATATGTGAGGCGTGCCCCAAAGTACGCAAAAGTACACATTACCACCCCTGACTCCCGGGGCTCTAGCTCCGTCAATCATTTGGTGATCTCGAAAGTCTTTGCACAGGGTTGTAGCCAATGAGTGTGGCTTTCCAATGATACCCCATGATATGATAATTGGGGATCTAATACGTATGATAAAGAAAAGCAGGGTCCCCCTATAGGGGGACCTTAAGGCTTAACTTGTTTTGTGTTTCTATGTTCGAGACAAATAAAAATCTAATAAAATCAAATCAATAGCTGTTGCCTAGGTGACAGCTAATGGGGATACGAATAAACAAATACTGGGTAACAGTGTTTTTATCTAATCCAAGTCTATAGGACTCAGAGTGACACAAAACAGAGGTTGCTGAAGCAGACAGCAGTTGAGCTGAAGGCAGCAGAGACTACAGGGAGATAAGATAATGTGAGAGAAGCCAAGAGAATTTGGGCACTAAAGCATATTTAGTGCCCTTTATTTATAACATATCACTGTGCCTCACTGCATCACTGAACACAGTGTGACAGGACTATCTGGCATAACCTTCCTGGACGTTTACTTTTAAATCGACATTTTTAAAATGTTACACTTAGTACTGTACACTTACTGTATATATCTGTATATTTTTGGCTGTATATTTAATATTTTAGAATGTATATACATAACAGAATGTATATCCCGGACCGTATTTTATTCTTATTCTTATTTGTATTATTATTCGTGACTTTTGTTTCTGACTACCTAAATGTTTACTGTTTACTGTGAGCGATCTGTAGTGCTGAATTTCCTTTCGGGATAAATAAAGTATTTCTATTCTATTCTATATTTAACACAGGAAGTCCAAAAACATAACCAACAAACTGGGGACTGTATGATTCCTCTTCGTGACCATAATGTGTGTTATAATATGTTGTTGCACGTTTTCACAACTTTCTATTTAATGGTCTTTCTGCAAGACAAACTCAGGGGCAATAACAGCTTGTTCCTTTTCTTCTCCCTACATCCCTTAGTCAGCGTTTTCAAGAGTGCCGTGTCACAGGTCAGAGGTCAAACATGTAGTGAGAGATGACCTGTGAACTAGTGCTCTGTTCTCAGGAAAAATGTGTGTAGATATAGTAGATAGATAGATGGATAGATAGATAGATCTGTGGATAGACAGACAGACAGACAGACAGACAGACAGACAGACAGACAGACAGACAGACAGACAGACAGACAGACAGACAGACAGACAGACAGACAGACAGACAGACAGACAGACAGACAGACAGTGCAGCCTAGCCCACAAGATGAGTGATTAAAGGGAGATGACACTGACTACTGGTACTCTTTCCTCTGTGATGAGTCTGAACAAGCCTCCATTCTGAGCTGGTTTGGGCCCTGTGTAGGAAATGCCAGTTGCTTAACAGGCTGCCGCTGAATGGCCACATTACAGAAGTTTATGAGCCAAGACAAGGAAGTGAAGTTCAGGAAGTGGCCGCTTTGTCTGTCCTCACAAAAGGCTGTTAGAGACACAGAATTTATCAGTCCCGTTGCCACAGTAATACTGTCACAGCAAGGCTAAGGGGGCCTGCCCTGGGGCCTGGCGTACGTCTCAGCTTTCTCTGGTGTGTGTGTGTGTGTGTGTGTGTGTGTGTGTGTGTGTGTGTGTGTGTGTGTGTGTGTGTGTGTGTGTGTGTGTGTGTGTGTGTGTGTGTGTGTGTGTGTGTGTGTGTGTGTGTGTGTGTGTGTGTGTGTGGCAAAGGCAGCATCCATCTGCACAGCTGCACTGCCTGTCACTGTAAATCATTGGTGTAGGATGCTGGCTATCCAGCTCTGCCCACTCACACCGTCTATCCAGCTCTGCCCATCAGATACTGTATACAGTACTATATAAGACAGCCCTGAGCAGAGAATGAAGGCATCAGATACTGTATACAGTATATAAGACAGCCCTGAGCAGAGAATGAAGGAATCAGATACTGTATACAGTATATAAGACAGCCCTGAGCAGAGAATGAAGACATCAGATACTGTATACAGTATATGAGACAGCCCTGAGCAGAGAATGAAGACATCAGATACTGTATAGTCTATAAGACAGCCCTGAGCAGAGAATTAAGATATCAGATACTGTATAGTCTATAAGACAACACTGAGCAGAGAATGAAGACATCAGATACTGTATAGTCTATAAGACAACACTGAGCAGAGAATGAAGATATCAGATACTGGACACAGTCTATAGGACAGTACTGAGCAGAGAATGAAGATACTATACACCAGCCATTCTTAAAATGTGGTCCACTGGCCAATGGTGGCCCGCAACTCTGGGTACCTTTCACATTTGAACCGATACCGGTACGATACCGGTACCCAACGGTACCTTTTTTCGGTACTTTAGTCTCAAGAAATTTAATTTACCTACCTCAGTCGTAAAAAAAAAATCCAAACTTCAAATAACTACAATTTCGACTGTTTTCGGCTTGTCATTGCTCCTAGGTAAGCATATATTGTGCGTGTGAACGTTGACATGAAAAGAAAAAAGTAATAAAAAAAAAAAAAAAATTTAATAACATTTTTTTTTTTTTTTTTTTCGGTTTCTCACTTGATTCGATACTCGGTAGTACCGACGTGTTTCGGTTCGGTACCTCAAAAGTACCGAATTCGGTACCCATCCCTATTCTGCATGCATTATATTTGGTTCGGTTCCAATACAGTTTTAAACCAACCTACATTGTACAGTACTTTGCTTTTAAGACGGGTAAAACTGCACCCCCTGGCTTAAGCTGTCAAGTTAAGAATGACAGCTTGTTGATAGCTTGCTAGGCTACTAGTTGCATGGCAACTAGGCATCTCACGAGTCGTCTCTAAGAGACAGATTACTAATTATTTGTGTGCACCATTTTTTCTTGGGCGGCCCTCAATTCAATGTTTGGTCCCTACATTGGCCCTCAGTCATCAAAACTTTGAGAATCCCTGCTGTACACAGTATAGCACTGAACAGAGAAAAATAAATGCATGAGTAAAAGTGAAATGAGGAATGGGGGAGGGGAGGTTAACATCTTTGAATGATTAGAACAGAAGGGCAATACTGAGTGTTTCAGTTAGTAGCCAAGACAACCGTTTCAAAACTGTTGCTAGTTTCTGCTTTGTGTTTTTAAAGTCTACACATTTCTAATAATGGACAGGAACACACAAGTGTTTGATTCAGCTCTACAGATTTGGAGAACACTGGCTCTTATTCCACCTACCCACCCGAGACATACACACAACTGTGAATAGAGCCACTATATAGAGAGCAAGATGCTTGATTTAATCAGACTGAGATTAATTCTGCTAACAAAAGAGAGGGAGGGGGGTAAACAATGCCACGATTCAAATTACACAACGGTGTAGAGAGTTACACAGTCCCCACTCGCTGTGCTAGAATATTTGTATCATGGCAGGTACCATGGAGAACTGAATGAGCCTTGGTACACACAGCACAACTTCACCCAGTGATCTCACAGTCTGCATGATGCCACAGTCAAACGTGGCATGAGGTCAGATTAAATTTTTTTTAATCAGGGCTTGTTTCTTCACTGATTGAGCTTTGACATCTGCACCCAAATAGATCAAATACTCCAGTGAAAGATAAAATAAAAGTGCTCTGTTTTTTTTAATCTTTCTCAAGTATTTTGAATTTAGTAACTTAATTACAGATATCATGTAATTAACTTACTAATAACTAGGGATGCTCGATATTGGCTTTTTTACCGATACCGATATTCCGATATTGTCCAACTCTTAATTTCCGATACCGATATCAACCGATATCAACCGATACCGATATATGCAGGGTTTCCCACCCCAAAAAACGGAATAATTTCAGGTAACTAATAATTTCACTGGATATATATATAACAAATATTGTTATTGTTTTTTATTTTTTTTAAACCGATACCGATATTTTCCGATATCACATTTTACTGCCGATATCGGCCGATAATATCGGTCGGCCGATAATATCGGACATCCCTACTAATAACCCTATGTAAAAGTAATTGATATTCAATGTAGGCTTAAAGTACTAGTTCTATATCATGTCCTCCTGTTTCAGTATTCCATCTTTGATGCATTAAAGGGGAAGCTAATGAAATATGATGGAGAAAAATGTAGGATATTTATTTTAAAATGCAGGGAAGTTAAAGCACAAAGTCTCATAAAGTGGAAATACATACTTTCTATCCGTTTAGAACATTTTTGTTACCTTTTTGAAACCAACAACAGATGGCAAGTATGTATCCAAGATGGAGGGCAGGGTGCTTGATTGGTGGATGTCTTTACACTTAGATCTCATCGCCATTCTTTTTTCTTTTTATATGAGCCTTTAGGAAAAAACAGGCAGGTCAAATTACTCTTTGTTTGAAATCAGGTGCACCCAGACAGACAGACGGCTATTGTCGTGGCTGGAACCGCCAGGACCCGCATGTCATTGAGAGTCAGCAAGCGGCCTGAATGCCCCGCTCACGTGCGTTGAGCTAGAGCAGACATGTCAGGTCTCATTTAGTTAATGGTACCACTCTCACTCTGGGTGAATATATTTAGGAAACAATCATCTAGGAAGCCCTGTTGTTCCTATAACGTACAAATAACAATTCTTTTTTAAGAATCATTCCAGGCTCTGCAAATGTCTCTCCCCAAACTTTAAATTAGTATTTTTATTTTATTTTTATAAATACCTTGTTGATGTATGAGCCCAAAACATTCTGTCTGTCCAGCATGTCAAAAGATTGAGTCCTAGAGTGTGGTCTAGTAAAACGTTGGTTACTAGGTAACACAGAATACAGTGGGATTTAAGCCCGCCCTCCCCCTCCAACACATATGCAGGAACATGTGCACGTACACATGCACACACTTCATTAGTATGTAAATGTGAGGAATGAATGAATGAATGAATGAATGAATAAATAAATAAATAAATAAATAAATAAATAAATAAATAAATAAATAAATAAATAAATAAATAAATAAATAAATAAATAAATAAATAAATAAATAAATAAATAAATAAATAAATAAATAAATAAATAAATAAATAAATAAATAAATAAATAAATAAATAAATAAATAAATAAATAAATAAATAAATAAATAAATAAATAAATAGACAAATTAGGTAGATATGTGTGTGACAGTTTCCCCTTCAAAAAACATTTAATCTTTGGTTAGTTAATTTGCACGAAACACAATATTTTCAATTAATGTGTTGCAGTATATTTCCTCCTCAGAACAACAGCATCTTCATTTCAACAAGAAATGGCTTGTTCAAATTGGCCTTGTGAAATAAAAGTAGAGGCTGGCTGCCTCTTTTTGACTTTGTTGTTGTTATGCAATTATGAAAATGAACAAACATTTTTGTATTCCTGTGTTGTTTCTTTCTCTACACATTATTTACTATAGTGAGTCAATATAGAAACATAGCATTTCTATTGTAAAACCACAGGAATACTAGAAATTCACCAGACATTTCACAAAAGAAATACTAGGTGAATCACTGCAGTATGTATGTGGTAAACCTACAGTATGCACGAAAAAAAACACAGGAATACTATAAATCAATACAGTATTTATGTGGTAAACCCCCCCCCCCCCCCCCCCCGCCAGGAATACTACAGCATTGTACTAGTTCATTTTTGTATAGGTGGCCTTGTTGCATACTAGGCTACTACACCGAGCAAGGTCCACGCCACTGACCGCTGTGCTTCACTACACAGGTCAACCCGCTCAACAGGAAATCTAAGGAGCTTAGTAGGCTAATGCCCAATTGGCTCAAGGTGGCAAATAATGTTAAACTCTGACAGCCAAATCACATTACTCTTCTGAATCAGAAGAATCAAGGTGAGCTGTATGGGCAAATGCACAGCACACACATTTTTCGTTACTCACAAATCTGCTTTTAAAATGCTCATTGGTACGGCTTTTTTTTTATTATTATTATTTTTTTTACTTCAAATTGGCATACAATTGTCAGATGACAAAATATTTGACAGTACAAACATTTAGCAAATATTGAATACTGTACAATGATACATACATCTACATCATCTACATAACGATATAAAAACAAGTGCCTCTTATAAGAGGAAAAATAAACAGTCCAATTTGGTTCCAAAAGAGCTCCGTTGCCGTTGACAGCTTTTGTTCTCGGACACAAAGGAATGGTTTTCGGGGGTGATTGATATCAGTGTTTTCAGCCTGTAATCAACTCGTCACCTGTGGTTCCGTGAAGTTTCTGCGTTTTTTTGTTGAATGATGATTATCTTGGAAATCGACCTCCCCTGTACTGGCTGTGACACTGTTTCATGGAAGACTTGAAGCGCCCGACTCCAGTGCGTAGACGGTTCAGCGAGGTCCATAGATGGCGTGGCAAATCGTCTCCTTTTACACCACCTCCTGGTGTTTCGTTCCTATACACGCTATATTAAAAAATTCAAATGCATATGATCGCTATACATTATGCTCCATCATGCGTGAAGGAAAGGGGGGGGGTCATTTATGATTCCTTGAGTGTCACTAACAGCTTTCTTTAGTACAACACCATACGTTGATCGGATAGATTGCAATGAAATAAATGGACAATCGAGCTGGAATTAACGTTAGATTCCTCTTCCTCCGATGCATCTGGTAAAAAAAAATCCAATTATTTGATGTCGATCTGCTATATCCATTTTCGGTTTGTATGACGCAATAAACGCTGAAAGCATATTGATTCTTGCGTCTCGAAAGCGATCCCATGCACTCGAGTGTGTATCTTGATCCACGTTACAAGATAGCTCTGCCGGAGCTTTTTCCTCGATGCACAGAGCGCCACATCCGGTTTAGAGTGGAGTGCCACCAGGCGGCGGTATTGAGGCGTTGAAATATCAGACAGGGTCCAGCTGGCTCCCGGAGCCTTCCTGGATGAATTATGAATGCCAATAGCGAATAAAGGAAATAACGATCATAAAAACGAGTAAACTCGTTGGTGGCGTTATTTGATTGGCGGGCAATAACGAGTAAACTCGTTTTTGGCGCAAGTTTCAAGTTTCAAGTTTCAAGTTTCTTTAATAGTTGTCATACAGAAGTACAGAATACTTTTGTACAAAATGCTTCTTACTGTTGCGCTCCAGAGACTGTGCATGACAAGATAAGTATGAAATAAAAACATAGTAAAAATTAGAAGTAAAAAAAGAGGTCACAGTGTTCAGTTTAGACATATGTACAATGTTCGTAGACGTGGTTACCATACAAGATGTGTTAATGCATCCGTACAAAGAATTAACGCGAAAACGTTGTCTCTTTCCTTGATGTTGATGTTTATTCCATAAACATAGACTCGTATAAGATGGAAACAGTTCTGAAAGTCTTTGAAAAGTCTATTAAATTAATTAATTCTACCGATCTCTCCTGCTACCCTGTTAGCCGAAGCTAGCTATCTCGTGGCTATAGAGGGTGGAGGGGCCTCCCATCCCCCACCCTCCAGCTGCTGCAGTCTCTCTGTCCACCTGTCTACGCGTCTGCCTCGTCTCCTAGTCTGAGTCAAACCGGAAGTACTCACAACTATAAAGTATATTCCTTAGCAACGGCTGCTAGCCCATAGCAACCCCACCCTATCTCATCACTATAGCAACGGCTTCTCCCCTCCCTAGCCGACCAGCTATCTTTGTTGATGCTAAAACACCTCTGCTGATGACCTCTGTGCTGCTGGCTGCTATCGCTCCCACAGAGCCTGTGCCCAGACTCTGTCTGTCTTACCGTTTCAAAGTTCAACACACAATACAATGTTTAAACTAATATCTCTATAGATATGTACTTTACCTACATGTTATAACCCTTTAGACCTACAACGCCTGCTAATAATGCATTATATATCCTGTATATACACACAAATGTGTTTCCCCGGATTCAATAGGATAACACACACACAGAGGAGATGTATGTCTCAGCGTTTACAGTTTAACACGGTTAAACTGATATCTATATGTTGTTATAACCAAAAATGAAAACCCTTGATTTCATCAGGGGGCTCTACAGGCGCGCGCACCACATTCCTTTAATAGACCACTGCACTTCCGCGTTACATGGAGCTTGCGGTGGGGGGGGGGTGTTGATTAGAGCCTTGACGTAAGTGGTTGTTGTAGGCTCCCAATGACTCAACGGGTGTTGGACTGAAGCAATGTGCACTAGTCTATCCAATGCCCGTTATCTCGTCCCGCACAGGGATGTTACTTTGCTGAGTGTTTTTGCCTATCCGGTTTTTGTTAATTTGTTTGAATTAAGTACCTTAATATTATTTTTGTTTGCACGTGGCTTTTGTTTTCAACAAGGGGCAGAAGGGTTAGACCACCGCAACACATCCGGTATTTTGAGCTCATGGGAGAGAGCGAGGGATAACATTTATGAAAGTTAATTAGAGCCTACAACAACCACTTACGTCAAGGCTCTAATCAACACCCCCCCATGAGCTCAAAATACCGGATGTGTTGCGGTGGTCTAACCCTTCTGCCCCTTGTTGAAAACAAAAGCCACGTGCAAACAAAAATAATATTAAGGTACTTAATTCAAACAAATTAACAAAAACCGGATAGGCAAAAACACTCAGCAAAGTAACATCCCTGTGCGGGACGAGATAACGGGCATTGGATAGACTAGTGCACATTGCTTCAGTCCAACACCCGTTGAGTCATTGGGAACATTATTGTAGTCTACATAAAAAAGTCAGATGTCAGCAACCTTTAAGGTGCGGTAGTGCAGAATGTCTGTCCACTTTTCCAAAAGCTGCGGCACTTTCAACTCCTTTCAGCCACTCTTTGCATTTCCGTACAACCGTCTCGTCCACATCCCCGTCAGTGGCGGCTCGCCACTAGGGGCGCTCGGGCGCCGCCCCCCCTCAGGCCCTACCCTGGTTATATGAGAGAACAAGAAAAATAAGTTTTTAGTTTTTAGTTTTATAGCCCTATAAATAATATAAACATGTTTAAAATTAATAATATTTACTCATTTTAAGTATGTTTGTGTTTCCAATGCACAATATAACGTTATTATCGCAATTAAAAAACACTCGTTTTCCAGAGCAGGAAGTGACATCACGTTTTTTTTTTTTTTTTTTTGTATTTCTCGGCCCGGGCTATACGCGATAGCGCTCTGAGTGCGCGTCACAGTTTGATCGCTGTATCCGTCACAGCCAATCAGTGCATAACGCGTTGTGCGTTGAAATATGACTATTATGTTGGAATCCGGGCGCGATTTGAAGCGGTCTAGCCAGTAGCGTCAAGAATATCTGTAGCCGCATTTCGCGGAGACGCTCTCTGATTGGCCGACGCCAGTATTTTTTTCCGTAGCAGAATTTCACAGAGACGATCTCTGATTGGCCGAATCCAATTTCTAATGTTCCAATTCTAGGTTATTCCTAGGTTGGTCGGTGGAGATAGTTGTGTTGTTGTGAGAATGATGCAGGCAGCTGTTTGTCTTAGACGAGCGTGCCGTGACTGCAAGTTCTTTAGACTGTTAAGCTTAGGCACTCTTTCAAAGTTGGTTAAGGTTAGAGTTTGTCTTAGAGCATGGCGATAGAACGCCAGGTAGTTTGCAGGCTGTTCGAGGCGGAAATGGACAAAGACACAGCTCTTCACTCACACAGCTTGTTGGCTAACAACAAGCTATATGGATGCGGAGGGACAACAATGGATGGACATCAACACAGGCTGGATGGACAATGCCATGGAGTGGATATACTTTATCAACAAGCCAACAACAAGGTAGATTAGCGATCTTAACTCTAGTTTAATACATGATACGTTGTCTACTGATGCCGCATAACGTTGTAACGTTACAGCTTTCAGCTAACGTTAGCTACTGCTAGCTGTTAGCTCCGTTATCTTAGCTGGCCACTTTTATAATTACTTCATGGAAACGGAGTAACATTAACGTTTAAACGTTATGTCGAGGTCATACAATACTACAGTCGACATAAGGTTAACGTTACCCCGTTTCCATGAAGTGTTTAAATAGCAGCAATCTTGTTGAAAATGTAACTTTACTAAAATGCTCTCTCTCTCTCTCTCTCTCTCTCTCTCTCTCTCTCTCTCTCTCTCTCCTCTCTCTCTCTCGCTCTCTCTCTCTCTCTCTCTCTCTCTAATTTCGCCGCATGTGGGGCATAACCACTCAGACAATGAATGGTAACTTGTTTAAAATAACGAGCTTTACAAATGTGTTTATTATTGAATGGATCTGACATCATCTGAGAGAGAGAGAGAGAGAGAGAGAGGCGAGAGAGAGAGCGAGAGAGAGAGAGAGAGAGAGAGAGAGAGAGAGAGCTGTGCGTGTTTGTGTTGGGCTATTGGAAACGTCGTTGCATTTGACTGACTGATCATATATTGATCGATGGCAATGGTGATAATATTCGCCAATGCGTGCCTTGTACATGTTTGCAAAATGTTTGGTATAGCGCCCCTAGTGGCGAAGTACCCACCGGCCGCCACTGATCCCCGTCCTCTTCCTCTTCCTCCACATCGTCATACTTGTATTGATCGTTCAACTGTGAGATTTTAACGATGGCGCTGATGTCCTGTTCCGCACTCTCCAGCTTGGCGACCAGGAGGCAGCCCGCCTTGGAACCTCCGTGCGTCTTTTTGGACGGGAAAACTTTTCTGTGCCGAAAGTCAGCGGAAGCACAGCACTTCTGTTGTTTAGCCATCATTTGCTTTTCTAAATTGTGCTTCTGAATAACGAGAAAAGCTTCGGGGGGGGAGACTGAGGGTGAACCGAATCTCCCTTTCCCGTTCTTCTTTGCCAACAGAACTCCGCGAGGACGGGTTGCTGCTCCTCCGATGGGCAGTAGACTCCGTGGAGCTCGAGCGCGTAATGCTGTCCTGAGCGTGTGAGTCCTGGGCTTTGGGCACCTTCAGCCACGAGCCCTTGGCCTGAGTGTCCTTACCGCCAACTGCCATCTCTTGTTGGGATTTTTGTCCCAGATTCCTCAAATTTGCTGCAGTCCAAGAGGTGGACAGCTTTTCTCTTTTGTCAGATTCCCTCTCTTCTCCCGATTTGTTCGTAAGCTCGGGCTGAGTAGGCACAATGGTTTTCTTCTTCCTGAATAGTTCCCTGCCGGGAGAGGATGAGATCCATTGGTGGAGATTTATTGGATTATCTAACATAGGAACCCCCCCGCAGCAGATGATTTGTCAATCAATCTTGAAAATGTCCTTAAAAATATCATATAGGACGGGTGTTACAGGTGTTAATCAAGTCAGTGGGTCCCCGGTGGGAGAGGCGGAACACTGAGGCCAGTACGGGATATAACTGGAACATTCTAAGAATTCACCTGCCCTAGTTTCGTAGCATCTATAACGGCACCAAACATCCCTTGTGGATTGCTTAACCCTTTCACTACCACACTACAGAAGGTTAACCCTTTACTATCACACTACGTAGTGTGATAGTAAAGGGTTAACCTGCTGTTGTGTGGCAGTGAAAGGGTTAACCGTTTGGTAGTGTGGCAGTGAAAGGGTTAAATAACCATGCTGGATTTGAAGCGCAACAATGAAAGTTGTTTTTAAAATGTAGCAACGCAGATGAAACCGCACCATGATTCTGCGATACGACTCGGCACAGTTTGTTTTTCTTTCCCATTTACATTCACGGTTTATAATCACCCCACTCTGCATTTGTTTTTAATTGTTTTGTTGATTGACTTTATTAAATGGTAAATGGTGAGTTATATAGCAGCTTTTATCCAAAGCGCTTTACAATTTGTTCCTCACATTTTACCCATTCACTCACACATTCACACACCGACTGCAGAGGCAACCATGCAAGGTGGAGGGGGTTAAGTGTCTTGCTCAAGGACACTTCGACACGCTGCCTGGGAATCTTGATCTTTTGAATACAAGGCAACTACATACCCCATATTCATACTGCATGTGAGTATTCTGATGGGAGAGTCCACTATACATATTACTCAAAACCTCTAGATACAATCCACAGAATGACATTAGTCATTAGAAGTATTTACATTAACTTAAACAATGGTGATTGTGATGATTGTGGACTTCAGGAGGTCGGGGGTCAAGGACTACAGCCCCCTCAGCATCGACGGGGCACCGGTTGAGAGAGTGAACAGTTTCAAGTACCTCGGAGCCCACATATCCGAGGACTTGACATGGACCACACACATTGACAGTGTTGTGAAGAAGGCACGACAACACCTCTACTTCCTCAGGCGCCTAAGGAAGTTCCAAGTCAGTCAGAAGATCCTTAGGAACTTCTACTCATGTACAATAGAGAGCATCCTGACCGGCAACATCACCTCCTGGTTTGGGAATAGCACTGCACAAGACCGTAGCAGACTACAAAGAGTGACACGTTCAGCCGAACGCACAATTGGAGGGGGGCTTCCCACCCTCCAGAACATTTACAACAAGCGGTGCAAGGGGAAGGCTAAGAGAATTATTAAGGACTCGAGCCACCCGAACAACTGCCTCTTTGAACTGCTGCGGTCAGGCAAGCGATACCGGAGTCTTAAGGCGAGCACAGAAAGACTCAGAAGAAGCTTCTATCCCCAGGCCATCAGGCTGCTAAACGAACAATAATCACTATGCAACAACCATCAAATGCACACAGCACACACACCCACACGCACACACTCACTCAAACAAACAACACACTGCAGCACCCACTCTCCACACTTTAGATCACACAAACACACTTACACTTTATATTTATTGATAAAGGATTTGCACTACAACTCGTACACCTACTGTGAATTGTACCTAAATTGCACCTCGTCCCATTTCTCCATTTCTGCCTTGCACTATATAGTATTGTATATTAGTACACTGCACAGTATTGTATATTGTATGGTAACTACGTCTATTCTGCATCGAACACTGTACATATGTCTAAACTGAACACTGTGACCTCATTTTTTTTACTTCTAATTGTACTATGTTATTTTATTTCATACTTATCTTGTCTTGCACAGTCTCTGGAGCGCAACAGTAAGAAGCATTTTGTATAAAAGTATTCTGTACTTCTGTATGACAACTATTAAAGAAACTTGAAACTTGAAACTTGAATGTTAAACATGGTCAGTTATGGAAAGAAACCTAGCTTTCAGCACTTATGTGTATATATCGGTACTAAATATGATGCATGTCATACTGCTCCCACTGGAGGAGACCGTGTGGGACCAGCAGTGCCTCTTAGTTGCCTCCTCACAGACTGCAGGTCTAGTTTAAAGAGCAATGAAACGCAAAGGCCTGATTCCATTTGCTTTTCATTCAAGCTCTTGGCCCTTGGATCAAATGAACACTTGGTGACATTTAAGCCTTCATCTAAAGAAAAATAAAGTCTCCTGCACTCACACAATAAAACCCCTATATTGATTTTATTTAGTTTTGTCCACTTTTTCTCCTTATTTTCTATTTTTCTCCTATCCCAATTTCGTGTTTCCAATTCTCCCCTCCCCTGTCTTGAACGTTGCTCGACTATGCCCCCCACTGGTCGGTTGTAGGGAGGATAGAAGCCTTGCATCACGCGTCCCCTCCGGTACACGAGGGCAGCCTGTCACATCTTTTCACCTGCCAGCGTGGACTCTCATTGGCGAGGTGTAACGCATGGGAGGCTCACACTACCCCCGCCACTTCCTGTCTCTGCTGTGCAGGCGTCCCTAGGCTGGTAAAGCTATGCCTCCTAAAGTGTGAAAACGGAAGTACAGGAAGTACCGGCTACAGGCTTTCCGGTTTCGACAAAACAATTATAGAAATGTGTGAAGTGCACAATATTTCCTCGCTTAAGCCACTGCAACGGCTTTGCCTGAAGAATTTACTACATGACCGGAACGTTCTAGCTTGTTTGCCAACAGGATTCGGGAAAAGTTGGGTCCGTTGGGAGGCAGCTTCCAGGGGAAGTACATACACCGGAAATTCACACTTTCGATCGTAGTGCTTTACCAGACTTTATCTCATGGAGGAGATAAAACTGGGAACGAGGTTAAGGCGTCCCCCAACCGACCTGTAGGAGTCGCTGTCCACAACGTCCAAACTACCACCCATCGACTTCCATCCGCTGGCTCTGCCAATTGAGCCAGTATGACGGCCGGCCCAAGCCGGAGGCAATGCTGACACCCGGATTCGATACCGGAGTCTCTTGCATTGGTGACGAGCGCAATCTCCGCTGCGCCACCCAGCCGCCTCCCTATATTGATTTATTAAAGTGAAGTCTGACTTTTCTTCCCTTTGGATTTGGATCTTCAAGGGAATTGATTCCCTGCACTAGGAGACGCAGCCTGCTGCCTGGAGGGGTGAGGGTGTGATTCCCTGCACTAGGAGACGCAGCCTGCTGCCTGGAGGGTTGAGGGTGTGATTCCCTGCACCACAGAGGAGACGCAGCCTGCTGCCTGGAGGGTTGAGGGTGTGATTCCCTGCACCACAGAGGAGACACAGCCTGCTGCCTGGAGGGTTGAGGGTGTGATTCCCTGCACCACAGAGGAGACACAGCCTGCTGCCTGGAGGGTTGAGGGTGTGATTCCCTGCACTATAGGAGACGCAGCCTGCTGCCTGGAGGGGTGAGGGTGTGATTCCCTGCACTATAGGAGACACAGCCTGCTGCCTGGAGGTTGAGGGTGTGATTCCCTGCACCACAGAGGAGACACAGCCTGCTGCCTGGAGGGTTGAGGGTGTGATTCCCTGCACTATAGGAGACACAGCCTGCTGCCTGGACGGTTGAGGGTGTGATTCCCTGCACTATAGGAGACACAGCCTGCTGCCTGGAGGGTTGAGGGTGTGATTCCCTGCACCACAGAGGAGACACAGCCTGCTGCCTGGAGGGGTGAGGGTGTGATTAGGGTTAATACTGTCCCCAAGGTTATTTAAAGTGGTCTTCTCATGGTTAGGGTTAAAGTTAAGACGGTCCCTGAGGTTATTTAAAGTGCTCTGCTCATGGTTACATCACAGATACACTCTCTCTCCTTCTCTCTCTCTCTCTCTCTCTCTCTCTCTCTCTCTCTCTCTCTCTCACACACACACACACACACACACACACACACACACACACACACACACACACACACACACACACACACACACACACACACACACACACACACACACCACATAAACATGTAAACACGTGCATTCTCATACACATACACAAATGTCCATATGAATACAACATCTCTCTCTCTCTCTCTCTCTCTCTCTCTCTCTCTCTCTCTCTCTCTCTCTCTCTCTATTCTCTCTCTCTCTCTCTCTCTCTCTCTCTCTCTCTCTCTCTCTCTCTCTCTCTCTCTCTCTCCTCTCTCTCTCTCTCCTCTCTCTCTCTCTCTCAGGTCTCTAAATAGCCATAACCTCCCACACTGTCTTATATAAGCTGCCAATATCACTGAGAGTGGGCTTGGAGAGAGAGAGAGAGAGAGAAAGAGAGAGAGAGAGAGAGAGAGAGAGAGAGAGAGAGAGAGAGAGAGAGAGAGAGAGAGAGAGAGTGTGTGTGTGTGTGTGTGTGTGTGTGTGTGTGTGTGTGTGTGTGTGTGTGTGTGTGTGTGTGTGTGTGTGTGTGTGTGTGTGTGTGTGTGTGTGTGTGTGTGTGTGTGTGCATGTGTCTGTGTGTATGCAATTTCCCCTTGAGGATAAGATCATTCTTATAGATCATGGGTGTTATTAGTATGTGTGTGTGTGTGTATGTTTGGGTTGTAGGAGTGTATACACACACCCATACAGTATCGGTCTTAGTGATCAAGATGTTTATTTTACACAAGAAGTCATACATTGTACAAAATTCCCAACATTATGGGAAATGCACTTACCGTCTTCTCCAGCATAGAGATACCAGTTTCCTCTCTGTGTGTTCAGTAGAAATCTATCCGACTACAAACTAGCCTATCTTAGCAGAAATTAATGGAAGTGGAGGATCAGCTAGCCTGGCTTTTAACTCCGGGAGAGGTGTTTTTGGCCAACACACAGAGAGGTAATTGGTATCTTCTTCTCTGACTCTGGAGAAGACAGTAAGCGCATTTCCCATAACGTTGGCGTGTTCCTTTGATGACTTCATACCGGTTGCCCACACTTCTCTTTTGTTAAGGATGCTACAATCACCCTACTTATAACCGTTAGTCTAAACACCTACAGGGGAATAAAGCCCATGTTTTAGATTGCTATTTATAAATCTTTCTTCAGCCTTTAACCAACCCCACATTTTTACCATGAGGCTGACGGAGCATTTGAGTTGAGTCACAACCTGGTGGGTTGGATAATGGATTTTTTTACAAACACACAAAGGGTGAAAGTGAACGCCATTTTATCAGCTTCATGATGTTCATCTACTGGCTCATCCCAGGACTGTATTCTCTCACTTTAGATTCTGTACACAAACATGTACCAAAGTAAGCATGAGAACAGGACCATATTGAAATTCAGTATAATTAGACTAGACTAGAAGTCTTTATTTGTCATGCAGTTTTAACACACACGCGCGAGATGGGCGACCCACAGGAACACACACACACACATGCACTGAGTCGCCGATGAAATGTCTCTCTGCACTTTTCTCATCCCGTTGTCCTTCCCCCCATGGGCAGCCGGGAGCAGAGCCGCGCCCCGGGGACCAATCCAAGTGCTCCTGTCCGTCTTCGTCAAGGACGCCACAGCGTTAGCGATCTGTTGTGCATGTTTTTCCATTGGGTTTATCTTATCAGGGGGGAAACCCTTGCGAGCACGGGGAGAACATGCAAACTCCACACAGAAAGGCCTGGGAGATCCCCCACCTGAGTACCTGGCATCATGGAAACCTGGTCCCCAAGCGGGAATCAAACCCTGGACCTTCTTGCTGTGAGGCGACAGTGTTAACCACTACACCACCATGCCGCAGTCATTGTGAGTCTGCTACAAAGCAATGGGTCCAGCCATAGATGAGTTTGTCACCTGGTGTGATCTTTCTTGGAGCTAAACATATCCAAGACAAAGGATATGAGATTTCAGAACTTTCAGATCTGATTTCAGATTTTCAGATTTCAGAACTTCAATCTATGAGACTATATGATCATCAAAGACCAGGCTCTTGACTGTAGAGCTACACGTATCTCGGGACAGACTCTAAATTGACATTTGAGAAGAGTTGTGAGGCAGTGTGAAAAAAGGGACATCAGCGTTTGTTTTGTCTCCGAAAACTGTCCACATTGATAACACCACGATGACCCTATTTTATCTGTATTTTATTGAATCAATCTTGTCCTTTTCCATTGTGTCATGGTTTAGTAACCTGTCTCTGAAAAATGTTGTTAAGTGGGCTAGTAATCTTATGTGAATCTCAACTAATAGAATTATTTACTATTTATACTAATGATAATTGTCCATTCATTGAGGGGTTGTCGGGCTCATATGTGGATGACAGTATTTTGTAGCTGACTCTGTAATACTTTGCAGGATGCACTTGTTCATCAGTAGTACTCAATGCAAACAAAACAAAGTTCATGCTGTTCTCTAGAGCCAAATGTACAATTTGTGATGATTTGCATATTATACACTGTGAATTGGATGAGATAGATTAAAGATTCAAGAGGTTTATTCTTCACATACACAAGACGGAATGAAGGAGATTCGGCGCAACAACAAAGACAATGACGGTGTGACCAAACGAAAACACAGAGGATGCAGAAGTGGAATTAAGAAGAGACTGAAAGGTTCTCCTTACCGGCCAGGAATCCCTTCAATCCGTAGCATGGAGAACAAGATGGACGATCTCCAGGCGAGGGTTCGCTTTGATCGCGACGTGAGAGATTGTAACATTATGTGCTTCACGGAGACATGGCTCAAAGCAACCACTCCAGACCACGTAATCTCTCCGTCGGATTCCTTCTCAGTCTTTCGAGCGGATCGCACAGAAGAATCTGGCAAGAGCGTTGGAGAAGGATTATGTCTTCTGACAAATAACGACTGGGTCAATCCGAAGGAAATAAAAATTCTGTCCCGTTCATGCTCGCCGGACCTAGAGCATTTATCGATTCAATGTCGCCCGTTTCACCTCCCCAAAGAATTCACCGCCATTATCATGACGGCGGTGTACATTCCACCACAAGCGGATACCGTCAGGGCCCTGGCGGATCTTCAAGCACATCTAATTAAACAACAGAACAAGCACCCAGATGCAGCCATGATAGTAGCCGGCGACTTCAATCAAGCAAACCTGAAGAAAGTGATGCCTAACTTTTTTCAGCACATCGCTCGACCACTGTTACACCACGTTTAGAGCCGGTTACAAGGCAGTACCTGCCCCTCCATTAGCGGGAGCTACAAGCACATCTGATCACGACGCCATATTGCTTATCCCCGCTTACAGGCAGAGATCACGTGACGCTGTCGTGTCACGTGAGGTAAAGAAGTGGTCCGACCAATCAGAGGCCACGCTACAGGACGCACTCGATGACGTCGACTGGGGAATGCTCGAGGCAAGCTCCAGTGGCGTCAGTGAGTTTGCGGATGTTGTTGTTAGCTTTATAGCAACACTAGCGGATGGCATTGTCACCACGAAAAAAGTTTGGGTCTTCCCGAACCAGAAACCGTCGGTTGACAGTACTATCCGAGCGGCTCTGAAAACTCGCACCACTGCTTATAACCTGGGCAGAGTGTCAGGAAACATGGAACAAGGCTACAGTCTATACTCTGCGCAAGGCTGTAAAACTTGCTAAGAGGACATACGCTGACAAGATGGAGGCACAAATGGCCCAGAATGACACAATAGGTTTATGGCGAGGACTACGGACGATAACTAACTACAAAGTCTGCGCCCCCTCAATGGGGAGTGCTGATGCCTCTCTCGCGGACCAGCTCAACTCCTTTTACGCACGGTTTGGTGCAAACAGTAGCGACGCTAGCTCACCGGCTAACAACGTCACTGACGCACCGGCCGCCGTGGAGGGGGGGGGGGGGCATCCGCGGGGGGGGGGGGGGGGCACTCTCTCATTGACAGAACACAGTGTGAGAAGAGCATTTATGTGGGTGAACACCAGAAAGGCAGCTGGCCCAGATGGGATAACAGGACGTATACTTAAGTCCTGTGCTAACCAGCTAGCCCCAGTGTTCACCACCATATTTAATCTATCCCTGGCTGAGTCCGTGGTCCCTGCCTGTTTCAAGGTGTCCACTATAATACCGGTACCAAAGAAATCCTCCCCAACAGGTCTTAATGACTCACCTCTGTGGTCATGAAATGTTTTGAGAGGCTGGTTAAGGATTACATTTGTGCCCCCCTCCCCAGTGATATGGACCCTATGCAATTTGCATACAGGCCAAACAGGACCACTGATGATGCGGTCTCCCAAGTACTACACAGCACCCTCTCTCACCTAGACTGTCAGAAAGGGGGCTATGTGAGACTGTTGTTCATTGACTATAGCTCAGCGTTCAACACCATAGTCCCCACCAGACTGGTGGACAAGCTGATCGAGCTGGGTCTGAGCTCTGCTCTGAGCGCCTGGATACTGGACTTTCTGAGTGAAAGGCCCCAGGCGGTCAGGGTGGGGGGTCAGACCTCCAACACCATCACCCTGAGTATCGGGTCCCCCCAGGGCTGTGTTCTGAGCTCCCTGCTGTATTCACACATGACTGTGTGGCCAAGTTCAGCTCCAACTCCATAGTGAAGTTTGCGGACGACACAGTGGTGGTGGGGCTGATCTCTGACAACGACGAGAAGGCCTACCGGGAGGAGGTTGAGGTACTGGAACGCTGGTGTCAGGACAACAGCCTGCTCCTGAACATTGGTAAAACCAAGGAGCTGATCCTGGATTTTAGGAGAACACAGCAGGGGACACACACCACTGAGGATAAACGGGGATACCGTGGACAGGGTGAGCAGCTTCAAGTACCTGGGGGTCCACATCTCAGAGGACCTGACATGGACAACACACATAGACTCAGTCGTAAAGAAGGCGAAGCAGCGCCTCTACCACCTGAGACAGTTAAGGAAGTTCAGAGTATCGGGGAAGATACTCCAGTCCTTCTACTCCGGAGCTGTAGAGAGCATCTTGACTGGAAACATCACTGCCTGGTATGGAAACAGCACGGCACAGGACAAGAAGGCCCTACAGAGAGTGGTGCGCTCAGCTGAGCATACTACGGGTATTGCACTACCACCCCTGCAGGTCTTATATAACAAGAGGTGCAAATCCAGAGCCTGCAGAATAATGAAAGATCCTTACCACCCCAACAACAGCCTGTTCAAGCTGCTGCGGTCAGGCAAACGCCTGCGAACACCAGCAACTAGGACAGAGAGACTTTGGCTCAGCTTCTTCCCCCAGGCCATCAGAGTCTTGAACACTGAACTCTCCACACACAAGCACACATGAGCACACACACAACACACACACTGTATACGCTGACACACTAGCAGTCACTTTAGCATGAACACACACACACACATGCTGCACACGCTCACACTCAACGGTCACTTTACACAATGAAAGGTCACTTTAAAAACAAGAACGGGAGTGGTTCTTTTTTGTGTTTTATTTTTTTATTGTTTTTTAAACAAACATATAAACAAACATGACAACACACGATAAGATATACAAGCATTATTAACAGTGCACATCCAATGAAATCACCATATAGTTAAATGTCTTATACAGGATATACCCCCAATACCTGCTATGTAATACCCTACACACATATGCTCTAGCTCGTACCCCCCCCTCCCGGACCCCCCATTGGATAATCCATCCATTATCCCTCGCTCCTAACCAGACACTACCATTATGCTAGCTTTTATTTTCTCCACCACTTCTAACCACATTGTCATTTTGGATTCATTGAGACCCAAAATTCTTGCTGTAGATATTTCTTGATAAATCACATCGAGATATGTAATAATCCAGACCTTTCGGCACATTTTTTCCGGTTGGAACCATCGTGATGCTATCAGCTTTTTAGCCACTGTGATACCCGATAAAACCAATCTCTTTAGCTGTGGATGTACTGCATACTCAAAAACATCATTCAGCAGTAATACAGAGGGGTGTACAGGTATATTCAGAGTTAAGAGATTTGATAATTGCTGGGTCACCTCTTTCCAGAATATCTTAACTGGTGGGCAGTCCCAGTACATGTGCATAAATGTCCCCTCGTCCCCATTTGTACATAAGGAGCATTTGGAGTCTTGTTTAAGACCCATTTTTTTCAGTCTTATAGGAGTCAAGTATGTCCTGTGAATATAGTTAAGATTTATTTGTTGATGGTCCGGGTTCCTTGATGTAAATCGAACATTTGCCCTGGCTTCTTGCCAATCAAAATCGCTTTCCAGGTCTGGTATATCCCTCCTCCAGACGGAGTCTAGGTGGAGGGTTTCATACGAGGACGTTAGTAATTGATGATACAAATCTGAAACAAAACCTCTCGATGTCTCTCTTTCATAGAAGAATTTGTGGTATCTGTGGTGTTCAATTGGTATCTTTAATGGAACACCGTGAGACTTCAAACATAACAATAACTGTGTGTAAAAAAAAAATGGTGGACTCTGTGAGATACATTTTTTTGCATATTTCTTCATAGCTACAGAAACCCTGTTTGTTAAAAACATCACCTAATGAGTGTATGCCTTGCTTTTCCCATATAGGGAATCTTATAGGTCGTTTTCCAATCAAGAGTGCATTGTTATTGAATAAGGGAGTATGATTATGCCATTTATGTGGATTAGAATGTTTTTTTTGTGTTTCACGCCATATCCGGATCGCATGAGTAATTATGGGGCCAAATTTCCGTTCGCATTGCTTAATTGATAATTTAGTGTATGCTATGTCCTTCAGTCTATGTGGGGCTACTATATTTTCTTCTAATTTTCTCCAGGATACTAATGCTTGGGGATCAAACCATGTTGTCAATGGTGTTAAAGTGTACGCCTTAAAATAGTGGAAAAAATCAGGAAATGCCATACCACCGTCTGCTTTGTTTCTCTGTGCGGTGGATCTTTTTATACGTGGTGGTTTGTTATTCCAAATAAATTTGTATGTGGAGGAGTGTAATTTTTTCCAGTAACCCTCTGGAGGGGGTAACGGTAGCATTGAGCAGAAGAAGTTGATTCTAGGTAGTACGTCCATCTTAACTATTGATATCCGTGCCTGTATTGAGTTTTTAAGTTTTGACCACCTATCAAGGTCGTCTTTGATTTTGTTTTGGATTTTTATGTAATTGTGCTACACCGTTTGTCTTATGGTGGGGAATATTTCCACTCCCAAACATCTAAAGTGTTTTACCATAGGTATCTCTACTGGGAGGGTTATATATTTTTTTGCAGGGGCGTTAAGTGGAAGGAAAGCCGACTTCGGCCAATTTATCTTAAATCCCGATAAATCTCCAAAGTCCTCAATCAACTCGAGCAGATGAGGCAATGTGGTGTTGGGGTTTTGCATGAACAGTATTACGTCGTCCGCATATAAACTAATTTTATGTTGTGTGCCCTTGATTACGATTGGTTCTATGGATTGGGATTGTCTTATATATTGTGCTAAAGGCTCTAATGATAGATCGAATAGTCCGGGACTAAGAGGGCAACCCTGTCTAGCTGAGCGTGATACCGGAAAGATTCCGGAGGTGATTATACCTGTTGTAATCATGGCCGATGGGTCTTTGTATACTACTTTAATCATATCAATGAAACCTTTACCTAACCCCATCCTTTCTAATACTGCCCATAGATACGACCATTCCAGTCTGTCAAAAGCTTTCATTGCATCCAGGGACAGCATCGCCTTAGGTATGGTGTCGTCCTTGTCAGCATCTAGTACGTGCAGTATTCGTCTTATGTTATCAGTGATCAAGCGGCCTCTTATGAAGCCAGTTTGGTCCGGATGAACTAAAGACGTCATATGCTTTTGTAATCTGATGGCTAATACCTTAGAGTACAGTTTGATATCGGGAGTGGTTCTTGTATAGTAAACAGATGGATATAGCAAGCTAGCATAAGGACACATAGTACAACTGTAGATTGTATAGTATAGCATTGTATTGTAGTGTACATAAGACCCAGTGCCTCATCCGTAGCTAACAGTGTATTGCACTATCGCAGGATCTTAGCATGTCTTACCATGCTTTTTGTAAACTTTATGTACATTATACCTGTTATGTCTTATTCTTATTACTTGTATTATTGCACAAATGTCTCATTCTCATCCTATTCTTATTACTTGTATTATTTCACAATCGCTGCGGGCATGAACCCCCGCATTTCACTGTATGCTTGTATGCTGTGACAAATAAAACTCTTGACTTGACTTGACTTGACTGGAGACATATAGTGAAATGAAGGTGGCCATGCCCGCTTCGATTGTGCAAAAAATACAAATAATAATAATAGAATAAAATAGAATAGAAATAATATAGACATGATAGGTCTGCAAGGGCCTTGAAATTAAGCCTGTGCCCAGCCCGAGCCCATGACGTTCAGGCCCTGCCCGAAAATAAGCCCGACTGTAATGCAACATTTGAAGCCCTAGCCCGAATGAAAACCAGAATTTTTTATTTTTATTTAGACTTACATTTAAAAAAAAATTATTTGTTTCTACTTTTCGAGGCATGTGTGCGGAGTGGACAGGAAGGGGAGTACAGTTGCAATTATGCCACAACACAGCCGTAAAAAATGTGAATCCCTACCCACCTTCAAAACCGCTCTCAAAGAGCACCTACGCGAGGCTGCAATTCTAAACTGGCCCCGGAAATGTCCGAACACCCTCCCACCCACCCACCACCTCCTAATGTGCATTTCCCTCCCCCTCGTATGTATATTTTTACTGTTAGGATCTCTGTTTAACAGTACTGTATATTTGCATATCTTGTATGTCACAAATGTAACAGTACTGTATATCTGTATGTCATGTATGTCATAAATGTCATGATATGATTAGATTAGATGATTAGATTCGATTTTTATATCTGTATATCTGTATGTTGCGTATGTCATAAATGTCATTATGAATTGAAAATGGGGGACCCTGATGTAAACAAGACGAAAGTGTTTCTCTGGTCTGCATCCCCTTAACAATTGTGTGTATTCAGCTGTACTGTACTGTACCCATTCTGCAATCTGTTAATTAAAATGTTCAATCAATCAATCAAGACTAGAGTGAGAGGAACAGCCTCCTACTGAACACCACCAAGACCAAGGAGATGGTTGTGGACTTCAGAAGATCCAAGCCCCCCCCCCCCCCCCTTCATCCAGACAACATCCATGGGAAGGACATCAAGGTGGTAGAAACCTATAAATACCTAGGCACGCACCTGGAAACAAACTGGACTGGTCCCTGAACACAGATGCCCTCTACAGGAAAGGACAGAGCCAGCTGTTCTTCCTCAGGAGGCTCAAGTCCTTTGATGTCTGCAGCAAAATGCTGTACAGGTTCTACCAGTCAGTAGTGGCAAGTGTCCTTTTTTATGCTGCAGTCTGCTGGGGAAGAACACTGGGCAGCTGGATACGCTGATCAAAAAGGCTGGTTCACTGGGGGTTGTGGTGGAAAGATGCACAAGGAGTAAGCTGCAGGCCATCATGAAGAATGACAGCCACCGTTTCCATCACACCTTGGCAGGACAGAGGAGCAGCCGCAGCGGATGGCTCATCTCGTTGCGCTCATGGACTGAGTGGTAGGTGTTAGACAGCAGTAATTAGTGATAGAGATTTAAAGGTCTGCTGGGTAAGCGTCAGCCAAGCGTCGAGAAACGAAGAGGGACAAAGAGGAGTTTTCCTGGGAGTTCTCCGCTGAGAGATCCGACCCACCCATCTAGTGCTAAGTATACCATAATCCTATCTTTCCCTCCCACTCTGCTATTTCTCTACCTCTCTTCCTCCCTACTCCCTTCACCTTTCTCCCTGCCACTCTTGACACCATAATGTGTCTCATACCTATATGCACTAGCCACAAGCTAGCGGCAAACATTAAGGGACAACATTCATTCATTTAGCTAGCATCACTAACACAGTGCACATGCAAATATTATCCGCAGGCTGCATTAGCAGCCAGCAGCCAACGTGATACATTACATTGTGTTCATATGTGACATAGCCAAGTTAATAAAGTTTCAATCAATTAATCAAGTCCACTCACCAACGGGCGATGTGATTCTGTCAGTGCTATAGTGAGAATGACATCAGCCACCATTTAAAAGGCAGCTGCGCCAACTGTGCATGCTCACAAGCACAAACACCTGTTAAATTATTTAGGCCCCTTTACATGGATCTGATCCTTATATTAAATAAACCAAAAGTCTTGACACACTCTATCACCCTCCAGGTCCGCTCGATCACTTCCCAGATGAGCTGGACATGCTTCTAAGCTCCTTACCGGAAGATGGTACCCCCCTCCTTCTAATGGGCGACTTCAACCTGCCTGACTCATCTCAGTCGGACACAGTGGTCTCCCTCCTACAATCCTTTGACCTGACTCCCACTGCCATGCCTCCCACCCACAAAGCAGGCAACTCCTTGGATCCCGTAACTCCAGCATCATTAACACCACAGTAACTCCCCTGCATGTGTGGTAACATTGACTGTGTATTTCATAACTAATATGTGTGTATAAATTAGAAAACCAAAATGCAAGAAGCTTGGTGTTGCTGAAGCGGAGTGTGACATGCTGGGAGAGGTTTCAGACAACCCCCACACAAACAGATTACTCAACTGGTAGCAGACTTCAGGAGACAGTCATTTCAAACCCCCACTCTAAACAAATGTACTCAACTGTTTGGAACAGAAGGAAACAGCCACTCAAACCCCCACTCGTGTGACTGAGTACTATATGTAAATGTAGTCACACTCAGCTGGGAGCAGAGTTCAGCAGCAGATAGCCTAATAGATTACAGGCAGAGAAACAGAGGTCTGATTACAGACCTAAACTGTTTCTGAGAATAGTTTAAGCTTCATGGAAATGGTCATAAACAAGATCATATTAATTAAACCATATTAGATAAAAGGTATTTGAATGCCATTTAGAAATGTCAAACTAATTATGAAGATAATAGTGTCATTTCACTCCTGGTGTAAACCATATATATAGAAAATAAGGCTTAATTACCAAAGCTTAGTCTGGTAAAATACGTATCAAGTTATCTATTAATCAACTGTTTAGTATCAAAATGTAAGCAAAAGAGTAAAACTGTGATAATACTGGAAGAGTGTAATTCATAATACACTAGAGATACTTGGTAAAATGTTTAAATAGGAGATGCCTCTGTGGAAGAATACTACAGCCCAAAGGAGGGGGGGCCACATGAAGACCCCCCCTCTGTTTATACTGGAAGAACACACGACAAGAAGAAGACAGGGGGGGCGGACCGCCCTCCCAGAAGACAAACCTGATTGGACCAAAACGTACTACTAGACTGCTATTATTGGTGGATATCAGGGTATATAATAGAAAACACAGTGTTAGAGAGAGAGGCCAGACACCCCCACCAGGGGGTTCTGCGTCTTTCACTACACGCCCATCCAGAGACTACTGTGAGCTGTTTCATGTGAGTAAAATCATGGACCCATTATGGTTGGTTAGAGTAAAGATGTACAGATTCCTATCTGTTTGACCAGGTTTACTCATGTGAAATGCTCAGACTATTCTCTATTTCATTTGATAACCATGACTACTGTTTATGTGCATACTAGGTTTGATGTGCAAACCTTATTAAGCCTATGTACAAACATGTTTGATGTACTATGAAATAATCCTTGTATGTAAACAACAACCTTCTGAATTCACTCTGAGCCCTTTGGCAAAATAAACGCTTGGAGTTGAACTAAAGTTCCTTTTGTCTGGCCTGCACAGTTTATTTCTCCACTCAGTAGAGAAAGACCATTCTATCATTATGACCTTCTTCCTTCCAGATAGCAACCTCATTGTACTGTAAATAACCTTAGATATTGATTAGAAATATACCACACATGTATCTGACCATTCCTTCATATCCTTCTCACTAACTCTCATGCTTAACCGAAAGCCCTTCACCTCAACTCAAACTGTCTCACTCAGACGCAACCTGCCCTCCCTATCCCCCTCCACCCTCTCCTCTGACATACTATCCGCTCTACCTTTGAGTGACACCTTCTCTGCTCTCCCCACAGAGATGGCAACCTCCACCCTCCTCTCAGCCCTTGCAACCTCCTTCAACAAGCTCTGTCCCCTCATTGAGAAACCTGCCCGTCGTTCCCCACCCAGTCCATGGCTGATGGATGCAGTGAGAGAACAAAAAAGTCATAGAAAGTCATGCCTCACTGCTGACATCGACACATATCACAATCTCTTGTTAACATTCTCCAAAACCATTACTAATGCCAACGCTTCTTTCTTTCACCATAGGATCGAGGCCTCTGCCAAGAACCTTCACAAACTGCATGCTACCATGTCTTCCCTCCTCACTCCCCCCCACCCCTCCCCCCTCATCTTTCTCTGCCGAAGACTTTGCGATCTTCTTTGAGGAAAAAGTGGAGAACATATGTATGTAATAGACTTGTCCTTAATATCTCCAAGACTAAATGTATTGTGCTGGGAACAAGGCACAGGTTATCTACAAATCCATAGCTTCATTTAAAGTTGAAAGTACTAAACTCCTTGGAGTGATGCTGGATTGCACTCTGTCTTGGTCTCAGCATATTAATTATATTGTTTTGAAAATGGAAAGAGCAATTGGTATTTCTAGGAAATGTGCTTTTTTTGTTGCCCGTCCCCTTTTATGTCAGATAGTGCAACGTTTAGTTTTATGTCATCTTGACTATTGCTCTGCGATGTGGTCATCTGCTGCCAGTGGTGACCTCAGGAAGCTCCAGGTGGTCCAGAACAGGGCAGCATGGTTGGTACTGGGCTGCTCACTAAGGTCTAATGTGAGCCGTATGCATGCCCGCCTCTCTTGGCTTAACGTTGAAAATAGATTGTCTTTTAAAAGTTTTAATATACTTGTGCTGTTCAAGTTGGTCATGAGCAGTAAAACTCCTGTTTTTATACATAAACAGATTGTTTTTAGTAATACTGTGCATGAGCATTACACTAGAGGTTCCAGTCAGGGGCGGATTTAGGATTGTAGGAGATCCGGGGCTTAGCCCAGATAGGTGCCCTTTATTTTCAATTTTTCTTTATTTTTAAATTTTTTTTTTTTATTAAAAAATGTTTTTCTTTATTTTTGGGCAGGCAAGAGGTGGTTTGGAGGGGGTCAGGCACGCCTCCCTCCACGGCAGATTTTTTTTTAATTTAATGAACCTGTACGTGCAATTTCCTGCAATATAGAGCCTTTAATCTTGACCAATAAAGCTGCTCTTTTCACTATAAAACTCAGTTAACCATAACGTAGTTATGGTTAGATTTATATATTGGGGGGGGATATATCATATTTTTCATATAATCAAAAAGTGGTGGAGCAAGATCATACCTTTGCTCCCCCAAGTTCAATAGTGGGAGAGCAGAGATGCTCTGAATGCTCTTATGGCCAGGCGTCTATGATTCACTGATACAAAGTAAAATAGTGCAGTGCAATAAAATAGTTAGTAAAATAGAATAAAATAATGCAATAGTGCATTGCAATAAAATAGTTATTGTTGTGAAGGGCCAGATTAAACCGAATATATATATTTATTTATATATATATATTTAATTGTATTTGTATATTCTCTAATATTCCCTGATATCCCTTGTATATTCCTTGTACAATATGCATTGAATATCCATTCTAGCCTACTGAACATCCCATAATAGTCTCCATTCTACTATTGGTCGAGACCTTGGTGCCAGGCTGCCATACCCCTCAGACCCAGTTCAAACGTACCGCTCGACATGTACGAACAAGTCCTAGTTCCGCGTAGGAATTTGGCTACCGCACCACTAATGGGACTATTTGTTCATAGTGCGTATATATACTGCGCTACTAAAGTAGGACTTTCTTTTCAGTCCAGTTTCTTACCCTCCAATAGAGTCACAGACGTAAAGCCTCCCCGCGATGCCACGTGTGGGAGTAAGGCCAAGTTCGGCCTACCATCGGTATTGAGACATCGTGTATATTAATATTTGAATAGTCATATTTGGCACTATATCGTCGAGTTGGACGTAGTCTATTAAGCTAATAATAGTCTGTTAATATATAGTGCTTCGTGCGGTGAGAATACTACCGTAGTCAGTACTCCATCGTTTCGGGCAGAGAACTGGCTGCTTACCCAGGGTGGTTGACCCTATGTGAAGCTGCACCCGAGGAGCCCCAGAGCCGACGAGCGAGTGGACCTGTATACCGGATTATTCTACCGACGACAGCCCGCCTTCCCAGGCACGGATTATGCTTTGGATACTTTGATTATTCTATGGATAAAGACCCCCGACACTACCGTGTGTTGGAACCCCCCCCCCTGGAGAGGACGCAAGGTGAGGAGACGCTCTGCAAGACGAGGTCTCTCCACATCTCTCCCCCGTGGACCGGAGAGAGCCGGCCCACAAAGAGTCCACCTGCTTTCATCTGTGGTCCAAGGATCGCCGGCGCATTGAACGGCACTACAGTGGGTTCACCTGGGATACCCTTGGCCGGACGAGGCAGCTGGATTCTACCCCCCCCCCCTCCTACTCCTGTCGGCTTACAAGCGACCGGATTAACCCCCTCTAGTGTATCCAGCCTATAATCATTAAAGTATCATTGCTGTTATTCCTTAACTATTCCAGGTCGTATATTTACCACCTGCGCCTTCAGAGATTGGACATTATCTATTGATATACCGACGAATACTCCTTGCCATATGTGGTAATATTGCCTTGGAATTTCATAATTAATATGTGTGAATAAATTAGAGAACCATACTGCAAAAAGGAATGTGTGCCCTTTCAACAGTAGAGGGTGTTTTAAGTGATACTGGTGTTACAGAAATAGTCAATAAACCCCCACTAACAAATGTGCTCAGAACAAAGAGACAAGGGTCACACCTACTGTGACCAGATTACCGCAGAGACAGCTGGGTTGAACACAGGGCAGACCAGTTTAGACTTGTTGAAGCATGGACACTAACTCACAGACAAAGTAATCTATTAATCAACTGTTTAGTATCAAAAGGTCTCATATGATGTCTGGTATCAGTCTAAGAAAGCACTGACTGTACTGGGATGATATTAGACATCTATAGCCATATAGAAGGAATGTTAAAGTTGGGACCTGTTGGGACAGAACCATCAGGAAGACAATGACGGGGGCCACTAGCGGCCCCCTCTGGGTATTGAGTCAAGATCCACACAGGAGATCAAAGGGGTAACCAGCCCCAACAGGAAGAAAACACCAACCCCCCACAAGAGATCAACCCCCACAAGAAGACGCTGGATTGGACCAGCCATATGTAGTATTGGCTAGAAATGATAGTATATAGGAGGGCCCTAAATGATAATTCGAGAGCTCTCAGGCCGGACCCAACCAAGAGGGTCTGGGGGCTCCACCGCTTCGTCCACCCAGAAACTACTGTGAGCTGATTGCATTTTACGTGAGTAAATCATGGGAAACACCAATGGTTGTTTATAGATTAGAGTAATGTACAGATCCCTGATCTGTAGACCAGATTTACTCATGTATAATGTGTACAGTAAACCATGTATGTTCAAATTATGTTAACCAGGTGACTGTTTGATGTGCAGTATTGAGGTTTGAGATGCAAACCTGATTGTGATATTTCTGTACAACAGACAGCTGTTAAGGTTATCTGATCATCTTTTGTATGTAAAAGTCAACCTTTTATTCACTCCTGGCCCTGACTCAAATAAATCAGTTGAGTTGAAATACAATTCTGGTTTGTCTGGCCTACACGTTTTATTCCTCATCTGCTAAGTCAGAATGAGGAGACCAACAATTCTATCAGTATGAATCTTTCCTCCTCCTTCCAGATAATCAATCTCATTGTATTGTGCTACAATAACCTCAAATTATTGTAGAAAGTCTGTGGGAATTTACTACAGAAATGGTGCCGTTCTTCCCTACCCTTTGTGTCTCCCCCTGAAAAGGTGCGGTAGGGTCTTGTCATAACAAATCTGGACCTTGCTGTGTGTTGGGGACACGGGGCGAAGAGCTGGGGTGTTGCTGCGTTTGGAGTGATTAACGATGGGCTTGTTGTCTGAATGGAGGAGGGAGAGAGGGACGGGATGAGGGTTGGTTGTGTACGCCACTGTTGGGGCCCACGGTGAATATGGCTTTTTGCATGCAGGGTTGGGAATTGCGGTGTCTTAGGTTAGGATGTCCGGAGGTATGACGATCGCGCTTGTTGTGCAGTGAACATGCAAACGTGGGCTTTTTGTGTTTGTATGTTCATTCAGACACAGGAGGCCGGTCTCGGCCCAGCGGGCCACGGGGGTTGGGTTGGTTGAACTCGTATGGAATATACTTTATGAACTGTACGGGGAAGTTGGAGTAATTACAAGGCCTCATGTTATATTAATGTGATTGCGTATTGGTGCCGCACAGGATATCTGGTCATGTTATAACGGGGGTGGCGTCATATCAGACGGCAGGTAAAAGGCTTTTCTTGCTAGGAAGCACGGTTATTCTGTTGTATACGACAGGAGCGCGTTCTGAGTATGTAATTGCCCTAAAATTATTCTCAGGAAGAGGGCGCAGGTAAGACGAGGAGATTTGACTGTTCTGAAATGGAAGGGGAGCTGGGTCCAAGGTGCATTATGTCCCTGCTTGTAGCCACAGAATAGGCGGGACGGGGACCGTGAGTGGGTCAGTATGGGCATAAATGCGTCGGGCTAAGGGCTCGGTTACTATTTCAGAACATGCAAGTCAAGTATGGTGAAAGATTGTTAGACCCTGGCATGATCAGCGCAGGGGTCTGTGCGATTACAGGACAAAAACGTAGTAATTGATAGGAGTGTAGGGTGCCGGCGTGTTCAGGGGGCGTTGTACGTTCTATGGTAGAATTATAGCACAATAATCTTGAGCGAAACCGGCCTGTTGATTGAATTACGTTCGCTGTGATACAAAAACAATTCGGTCGAACTGACTGATAAGTACTTAATGGTTTTGTTATGATATTTTAATGGCCAACGGACATATGTTTGAGGCGAGTCCCTGCTGGTCCGCGGTGAAACTGGGGACGTTACAATGGCGTTATGAAAGAATTGATTAAACACTGTGGCGGCGATTACAAGTAGGAGGCGGTTGAGACGCAGGGTGGCGAAATTGTTGCCGTTTTGGGGGTTATTATTGATGCGGTAGCGATAGTGTTTGATGTTAGGGAGAAGCTGCTTGTTGACGTCATAGTGTTGTGGAGAGTATGTAACGTTCGCGGTGCTATGAAGTGAGGCGGAGAAGGTAGGAGAAAGGATTCGTGTTGAACTATATGTGCGGCGTTGGTCGGTGTAAATGTTTTAGAAAATTATTTTCTGTTAGAGTGGTTGGTTATTTTAAGCTTGTGTGAGTTGTTTATGCTTTGGTTGGTACTGAGCGAATTGCGTGGATGAACGGATCTTGAAAGGCACGGCTCCCGTGAGGGCCTTGAACGTCGCATTAGAGCTGGCTAAAGCTAGTTAGCTTGCATGCCGTTGTTTTGTAGCGTTTGCGGGCGGCAGAATGTTACATTTCGAGTTTTGAGAGTGATGTTGGGGAAGGGGTAGATAACGTGATAGATGTCGTGGCAGATTATGAATGTCGTGGCAGATTTATGAATGTCGTGGCAGAATTAGGTTGTCATAGCAACGTTAACAGTCGCTTCGGTTGCCACTGCGCATGCGCGGTACAACGTGGATTGGGTCTGGTGCATTCGGTATAGTTCGCTCAGGGGATAGAAATAACGGGTAAGAGGATATTCTGCATTATGTAATATGGTTGTATTTGTATATTGTGCATTGTATTTTTGTGTAAGCAGGGGAAGGGATGTAACATGTATAGTGGTTAGGTTAGGGGAGATAGTCATTAAGGGTTTACTTAGGCTGCAAACATTACAGTGAGCCTATTGAGGGGAAATGGAATAATGGATACATTGCCTATGATAAATCTGGGGTTCACAATCCGGCTATACTGGGTAGATTGTAGTATTGTCTTTGATGCACAGGGATATATTTTTAACCAGGGGGGAAAGACTAGGGATTGATTAAAAATCAGTACAGCTCAATACACACAATTGTTAAGGGCATGCAGACCAAAGGAAGACTTCTGTCTTGTTTACATCAGGGTCCCCCAGTTTCACACGTGTATGAGGAAAGGAGCATTTAAAACTAACCACTATAAATGTTATGCTAGCTTGAATTAAGATGCTTGTATAGAATGCATTGATGTTGAAATGTCAGATGTTGATACTTGTTATAGCTTTAATAACGCTGGAGATTTAAATAGGATAATGTTTATATTATTTGCTAAATGTTTTTGTAGTGGAATTTGATACAAGCCCGGTTGTGAAGCAGGATAATTTACTGATGCTTGTTTTAGATTGTTAAATCTTTAATACACTGTTAATATGGTTAGGACATGTGTTTATGCTTGTTTTAGATTGTTAAATCTTTAATACAGTGTTAAAATGTTGACACAAGCCTCCGACTTGTAGGATAATTTATTGATGGAGGCTTGCTGAAGATGACAAATTTTGACATGATTGTTTTTATTAATCCTTAATAATTTTATACGCTGGGGAGGGGGTTGGCCTTCTCCCTGGGAATGTGTGATTAATTCAAAAACCTGGGGGCGGCTTGCCTCTGGGAAGATGAGAAATGTGATTAACCATTTAATGATTTACAGATGAAGGTTATTTCATGAAGTGAGGAGATAGGGTCTTTGTGTCAAAAGCCTTTGTGCTCAGGGGAGACTGTATGCATGAGTCATGAAAGAGGCAGAAGTTGAGAAGGTTATATTACCCAGGGGGGTAGGAATCCTTTTGAGGCGGGCCAATATGCCCAAGGGGGGTCAGGATGTACAGCTGCTTACAATAGCTGTTCTTTTATGACAGGATGAGAGAGATTAGATGCAACAGGATGAGAGAGGTCAGAGGTGAAGATGCAGGAGACAGTTGCTAATACAGAACACAGCTGGGTTAAGTGAGTGAGACAATCAAGAAAGTGGCATTCATTTGGGGTTATGACTTATGAAAGTTAACTGGTTGATAAGGGAATAATTTGAAACTGTCTGTGCACTGGACGGCAGGGATGGTTCTAAATTTAAGATGGGTCCAGTCCATCTTTGAAGTGAGGGTAGGAGTGCAGAAATAAGGGTAGATTGTGTTTAGCCTGGAGACAGCTGAGAGCAGGAAGGAAGGGAAACTAACGTTGTCTGTGGACCTAAGTGATGATTAATGAGTTAAATGTGTGTGTTGAATGGGAGAGTTTTGATGCATGAGTGAAGCAAGCGTGAATGGCTTTGGTTATGAGTGTTTACCTAGACATGTGAGGATGAGCTGAGTGTCTTTTGATTTCAGTGGGTGCTTGAGCGGGGGATGGGCCCCATGTTCTGCCTTACATTACCCATACACACACACACACACCAGTGGCGTCGTTAGCCCTGGGCTTCCGGGGCTTTAGCCCCGGATGTTTTTCTCCTAGCCCCGGATCTAAAAAAAAAAGAAAAAAAAAAAGAAAATTGTTTACATTTTTTTTTTTTTTTTTACTTTTTTTTGGTGTCAGCATCCCCATTGTCTGTGCTGAATGTTTGTTAGTGTTTGGTATTTTTTGTTGGTTTTTAGTACTTTTAAAAAAATTTAGTAAGTAGTTTTCATTTGATCCTATAATTTTTTCATTCACCGATTTGTGGACTTTTTTTTAGTGTCCTGAAAGGCGCCTTATAAATCAAATGCATTATTATTATTATTATTATTATTATTATTATTATTATTATTATTATTATTATTATTATTATTATTATTATTATTATTATTATTATTATTATTATTATTATTATTATTATCATCATCCAGGAGGGAAAATACACTTTGGATAGTAGGGACTGCATCTCTGCCTGTCCTGACAAGGAAAAACTGTAAAGACTAGAGATGAACTGTTTATTTATTTTGTACATAGGCTGTGCATATGTTTGTTTGTTTGTTTGTTTGTTTATTTGCTTATGTGTATGATTCTTAACTGTGTTTTTATTTTGTTATTGGTGTATGTATATGTGTATGTATGTACAGTATATGTATATATATTATATATATATGTGTATATATGTATATTTGTACTCCTGTTGGGGCTTCTTGGACCAGATCAATGTTTTATCTGGCTAAATAAATAAATAAGAAACTGATGATTTGGTCCTGTTAACTTTGAATGTTCTATGGGGACTGCCCAGATCCCTCTCATGGACCTGGACCTCACTTTGAGAACCTCTAATGATTCTAGTTATTCAGTATTCATCTCTAATTACTCTAAAATTGCGTATTTCTGTGTTAAAAAAAAAAGAAAAAAAGGGGGGGGGGGGGACCACCCCCCTCCACCCCCCCGGGCTGAAGCCCCCAATGTTTTCTAACCCTAAAAACGCCCCTGACACACACACACACACAGACACACACACACGCAGACACACACACACACACACACACACACACACACAGACACACACAGACACGTTCACACAATTTGATCACACATGCATACACGCACACAACTTAGCTTTTACTTAAGGTGAAACTAGTCTTAAAAATAACAAAATGTGTTTAAGTAGGGAGTGTATCGAACCACTTGGGTTATACCGTTATCATTTGTTTCATATCATTTGTTTTACTGAAGGAGTTTGTCTTTATTACGTTCATTTGATTTGATTTCTGTTGAATGTTTTGTAGGGATGAGGTATTGAAGTTGAATTTTTAGATTTCTTTTCTATTTTGAATCTATGTTGTGTGGCCTGAATGGGTATGGATGGAGCCTGTAGAAAGAGAATGTGCTGGCTTAAGAGGTGTCAGAGTCACTGACATGTGTGAATGGTACGGTTGGGTGATGAGATGTATTGATTTTCTGTTTTGGGTATGACAGGTTTAGATGTAGAGTTTTGATTTCTTTTCTTTTCTTTCTAAATAACCATTAAGGTGGTCTGCGGTTGGAGCTGGTTAATTTCATTTGCTTTCACATCTGTTGGAATGTTTTTTTTGATTATTTGCCTTTTGTTTGTTGTTTCTCTATGATCTGGTGAGCGTGAGGATACATTGGATCAGATCGATGGCAGTTAAGTAGTCCCATCACGTTTTGCATAATGATTAACCATTTGGCGTCTCTTGAGAAATATTTGACATATTGTATAAGGAAAATTTGTTCTGTGTTTTTGTTCCCTTGCAGTTCAGTCGGAGAGGGAGGATGGACCATCACAAGTGGAGGGATCATGGGGAAAATGTGTAGGAATACATTTCATTAGATTATGACACGATGGTGTGAACCCGTTCAGTCAGTTCCTGTGGGAGGTTGTTGGACTGTGGAAAGAGGTCGCTTGGGACGCGGCCCCTCCTTCAATATAGCCCCGAATACAAAGGCCGGAGGTTGAGACATACCTCCAGACTGACGGAGTCGTTCGTCTGTAGATCCGTGGAAATACAGTCATGGGACAGAATATGACAAGGTCCAGGCCTACAAACGTTGGCTTCAGCTGAGGCTGGCCGACATGGGGTGGAGGGGGGGGGGCGAAAACGGTCGGAGACTGTGCAACCAAAGCGTTGAACAAGGGCCTCTGTGTGATTGAGTGGTATGTTGGACGGGAGGTGACTGAACGGTAACAACTGGTATAGATTATGACACAACGCAAGAGTACTGAACTAAACACATACACATAGGTAGGAGATTAGGTGTGGGTTATGGCCGGTAATTTCTGGTGAACATTTTTTTTTTTTCCCTTGGGTGCTGCTCCGCCCTCCCTGTCCGTCTGTGCGCAGAGGTGGTAAGGTTTATGTCCATAGGGATGTTCATAAAAGGGGGGAGAGGTGAGAAGACCAACTGAGTTGATTATGCAAAATGTGATTGGGCTGACTTGGAAAAGGAATTAACAGGAGAAGAGAAGCAAAATGTATGAAAGAATGAATAATAATCTCTGTCTCCCCAGATCATGTAAACGGATACCATAATTTAAAAAAATTGTGTTTTATTTTAAATGAAAAAAAAAAATGAATTTTAATTTTGGGAAAAAATGAATTTTATTATGTATGGTTAGTATGAAAATCAAGTCAATATACAGTATATGACAATGTGAATTGCCAAAGTGGGGAATGTGGTAATATTGCCTTGGAATTTCATAATTAATATGTGTGAATAAATTAGAGAACCATACTGCAAAAAGGAATGTGTGCCCTTTCAACAGTAGAGGGTGTTTTAAGTGATACTGGTGTTACAGAAATAGTCAATAAACCCCCACTAACAAATGTGCTCAGAACAAAGAGACAAGGGTCACACCTACTGTGACCAGATTACCGCAGAGACAGCTGGGTTGAACACAGGGCAGACCAGTTTAGACTTGTTGAAGCATGGACACTAACTCACAGACAAAGTAATCTATTAATCAACTGTTTAGTATCAAAAGGTCTCATATGATGTCTGGTATCAGTCTAAGAAAGCACTGACTGTACTGGGATGATATTAGACATCTATAGCCATATAGAAGGAATGTTAAAGTTGGGACCTGTTGGGACAGAACCATCAGGAAGACAATGACGGGGGCCACTAGCGGCCCCCTCTGGGTATTGAGTCAAGATCCACACAGGAGATCAAAGGGGTAACCAGCCCCAACAGGAAGAAAACACCAACCCCCCACAAGAGATCAACCCCCACAAGAAGACGCTGGATTGGACCAGCCATATGTAGTATTGGCTAGAAATGATAGTATATAGGAGGGCCCTAAATGATAATTCGAGAGCTCTCAGGCCGGACCCAACCAAGAGGGTCTGGGGGCTCCACCGCTTCGTCCACCCAGAAACTACTGTGAGCTGATTGCATTTTACGTGAGTAAATCATGGGAAACACCAATGGTTGTTTATAGATTAGAGTAATGTACAGATCCCTGATCTGTAGACCAGATTTACTCATGTATAATGTGTACAGTAAACCATGTATGTTCAAATTATGTTAACCAGGTGACTGTTTGATGTGCAGTATTGAGGTTTGAGATGCAAACCTGATTGTGATATTTCTGTACAACAGACAGCTGTTAAGGTTATCTGATCATCTTTTGTATGTAAAAGTCAACCTTTTATTCACTCCTGGCCCTGACTCAAATAAATCAGTTGAGTTGAAATACAATTCTGGTTTGTCTGGCCTACACGTTTTATTCCTCATCTGCTAAGTCAGAATGAGGAGACCAACAATTCTATCAGTATGAATCTTTCCTCCTCCTTCCAGATAATCAATCTCATTGTATTGTGCTACAATAACCTCAAATTATTGTAGAAAGTCTGTGGGAATTTACTACACATAAAAGTGCATACTATTTCAATTCATAAATGTAATTAAGTGATTAAGTGCTTATTCTACACACCATCGCTGTGTAGGAAATAAAGACCTGTTTCTAATTCGTACATTTGTGTTGGATCCGTTTCATCTACGTGAGAGTGTTCATGATAATATATTTATGCCGTGTACTGGGTGGCCGAATATTAAGTACAAAGGTAGTGGTAGTAAGTATCATATCTAGTAATACAGTCAGGGAATTGTACCCCTCAGTTACAATTGGTCCTTCGAGCCGGATGGTAATTAGTGTAATATTAATATAGTGTTATTAATATTGAAATGGCCTATGATGAACACTCCACGAAACGATCCTCCTAACCAACGCCCGCAGCGCGAACGACGGCTCCCTCAGTACTTAGAGGCTTACGCTGTCAGTCAACAACCTAGTCTTCTACTAACAGTAAACGCGGTAAAACTAGAAAGTAAAAGTATGTCTAACCCCAACGCCCAGACTACCCCGACCATAGAGGCCCCTACGGGCTCTAATGTAACTGACCAAGTTCACGGTGGGGACCAGTGGGAACCAGACATGACTTCACACCCCGCCAGTACTGAAGAAGTAGTCCCCGATGAGTCCCGGGAGGAATACAACGCTACCGAGAGAGAACTCGGCACGGAAGAAGACGGGGAGAGCACCGTGGAGATAGAGCTCCAAGGCTCCGCAAGGAGTACCCCGAGGGAAGGCTCCCCTATACAACCGCCTTCTCCCAGCGAGGCAGAGAGGACCCTACAGCAGGCATTCCTCGTCAGCCTGAAAGCCTCTACTGAACGCGATAGACTCCAGGGTGAACGCGATCGATTGCAGATACAGCAACGGAGCGAAGAAGAGCACATACGCCTGGAAATAAGACGCATTCAGATGGAAGAGAATGTGGCCCGAGACCGAGCAGACAGCCAGCGAGCAGCTGCTGGTGCTCTACGGGACGCAGAGCGCGACAGACAGCAAGCGCAACTAATAGAACAGCTGATCAGACGGACAACACCCTCTCCCTCCGCCAGAGGCTCCAGGAACTCGTCTAGACACACCTCCAGGGCGGCATCCCCTAGCCGAGTAAACAACCCTGAACTTGACCAACAGACGAGGTCTATACCCCCCACAGACCACCTCCCCCCACCGGTCCAAGCGAGACCTAGCAACCGGGAAGGAGCAGCATATCCTGTGGAGAGGCTAAACCAGAGACTACAAGCACTGGATGACCTAACTGAAGACGAAGAGGAAGAGGAGGAGAACCGCGCCCGAAGACAGCACAGTACTCTACCGGACCAGGAGGTCCGGTACAGCCCAGGCTATACTCCCGCGGAGCTGCGCTACAGACCCCCGACTCTATACACGGGTGAGCACGACGCACGACCCGCACCGAGGAACAGCACCTGGACAAGCGGGCCATGGTACACTGCCGGTACCAGCCCATACCAAGGAGCGGGAGGAGACTCGCCTAGGAGGCCTCTCCCCCAACGCTCGCCGATGTATCCACAGTCAGCGTCATACATTGGCACGCCTATGGTACCCGACTTCACCCAAGAGAACCGGGCCCAGTATACAGAACTCCGCATGTGTCTGGAGACCATGTTGGTGGATGTATTGGATGAACGCCACAAATACGCCATCCTACTGCAGCACTTAAAGGTGCCCCGCGCACATAATATAGCGCTCGCCTACGCGACTTCCACCACCCCATACACAGCAGCGCTGGTAGCATTGGACCAGAGGTATGGGCGCATATGGGATTACGTGATCCAGGAGATCCGACACATCGACCGCTTACCCCCAGCAATAGACAATCGAGCACTGGACGACCTGTCCATCAGAGTGCAGTCCCTGGTAGGGATGTTGGGAGCGCAAAGAGAGAAGGGGAAGTATGAACATTTTACGCCAACTCAAATGTGGAAAGGATCCTGGAGAAGCTGCCGCCCGCTCGTCAGGAGCGCTTTAGGCGGCAGAGGGACCACAGAGACCCGAATGGCCCCGAACCGAACCTCCTCGATCTAGCAGACTTCCTGGCGAGAGAAGTCAGCAGCCTACGGCTAGATACATTCGGACGGAGCACCCCTGGCTCCAGAGAAGGAACCAGACGACTAAATGATGGAAGAAGATCGGTGACTGTGATGCACCAATCGGAGTCAGTACCGAGCAGCAGGAGCCACAGTACCCCCTCCAGAACGGAGAAGTGGAAGATAGTGTGCCCCTACTGTGAGAAAGAACACTGGCTAGCGCAATGTGACTCCTTCCCCAAGCTGAACGCGGAGGAAGCAGGTCAATGGATAAAGTCCAACAAGCGCTGTTTTCGCTGTGCGCGCTCACACATGGCAGCCGAATGCCGCTTAAAGAAAAGGTGCACCAAGTGCGATGGAGCCCATCTGGACATACTTCACGACAGTAACAGACGGCGCCCTTCACCTGCACCATCCAGCCGCAAAGCGAGCGTCATGTACATCGATCCCGCCAGCAGCAGTGGAGCCCGAGTACTCCTAAAAGTAGTGCGTGTGACACTAAGCTACCAGAATAAAGTCCTGGACACTTACGCCGTCCTCGATGACGGGTCAGAGAAGACCCTGCTGCTCGCCTCCGCTGCGGCCCAGCTAGGGCTGCGGGGAAGCGAAACCCAAATGACAATTCGGACAATAAGACGAGATTTGAAGACGATAAAGGGCGAGAATGTCTCATTCTCTATCGCAGCAAGCGGCCAGCCTGAGCGACGGTACCAGATTGCAGACGCTTTCACCAGCCAAGAAATAGGACTGTCGCGGTACACATACCCCGTCGCCAAGCTGATGGAGAAATATGCACATCTGCGCAAGTTACCGATCCCGCTCATAGACAATGCTATGCCGACCCTGTTGATAGGCTCCGACCATGCAGACCTCATTGTCCCGATAGACCGGGTTCATACCGGACCCCGAGGCTGTCCTGCAGCAGTCGAGACCCGTTTGGGATGGACTCTCCAAGGCCCGCTCGCCAAATCTCTCAACCGAAGTACAGCCACTAGATGTCTCCACTCCCGAGTCACAGAGGGAGAAACCGCACTCCTGCAACACGTAGAGCGGCTATGGAGCTTGGAACAAATGCCCTTTAAGAATGGAAAGAAAGACATTCGCTCTAAAGATGACATTTACGCCATTCACCTCCTCGAGACAGGGACCAAGAGAGTCCCGGTCAACGGCGTGTTGAGATACGCCACGCCACTCCTGCGGCGAGAAGGAATGCCTACTTTCCACGCCAAGACAGACGCCATAGAACGGTACCTGCTGAACACGGAGCGGCGCTTAGCCAAGAACCCCGCCCAAAAGAGTGTATACCGCGCTGAGATTGAGAAGCTCATCACAGCGGGACACGTCACAAAGATGGACATTAAAGAGGCTGACCAGACCACTGAATCGTGGTACGTGCCCCACCACAAGGTCCATCACAACGGTAAAGACCGCATAGTATTTAACTGCAGCTACCAGATCGGATCCCAGGGTCTGAATGGAGAGTTACTGCCCGGTCCCACACTCGGCCCCTCCCTACTCGGCGTTCTACTCCGCTTCCGCCAGGAAAAGGTGGCCATCAGCGGGGACATTAAAGGAATGTTCCTGCAGGTGAGATTAGTAGAGGCGGACAAGCCCCTGTTACGGTTCCTATGGAGAGAGAAGCCAGGAGATGAGCACCCAGCCATCTACCAATGGGAAGTCCTCCCCTTCGGAACGACGTGCAGCCCCTGCTGTGCGACATTTGCACTACAGAAACATGTAGCAGAGGACCCAGCAGCGGACGAAGAGGTCCGACACAGCGTAAAGAACAGCTTCTACGTAGACAACTGTCTACAAAGCCTTTCAACCCAGGAAGAAGCCGAGGCTCTCCTGATTAAACTCCGCGCCTCATTGATCAAAGGCGGCTTTGATCTCAGGCAGTGGGCCAGCAGCGATCCGCAAGTACTGCGCAGCCTCTCCTCCGAGGACAAGGCAGCCAGCAGCGAGACCTGGATGGCTACAATCCCGGGAGAAGCCCAGGAGATGACCCTGGGATTGGTGTGGCGATTCAAAACAGATTCGCTTCACTACAGACACAAGCCCCTGACTACGGAGCAGGGAAGGCCGGCGGCGGCGCCGACCACCAGACGGAGTGTGTACACAACACTCGCCCGACAATATGACCCGCTAGGATGTATTCTACCGTACACCACCAGGGCAAAAATGATTGTACGAGCATTGTGGGACAAGGACCAGGGCTGGGACGACCCCATTCCCGCACACCTTGCATCCACCTGGAGAGAGTGGGAGATGGAGCTCCACTCACTCCCAGGCGTTAATATGCGCCGAAGCTACTTCCCACCCAAGGTGAGGCCAGAGACATGTAAAATGGACTTACACGTCTTCAGTGACGCCTCAGAGGTCGCATACGGATCAGTAGCCTACTTGCGGGCCCAAGACCAAGGGGGAGAGATCTACACAGCATTTGTCCTCGCCCGCTCGAGAATAGCCCCACGCAAGCAACAATCTATCCCACGTCTAGAGCTCTGCGCAGCCCTAGCCGGAGCGCACCTAGCCACGCTCATCCAACGTGAGCTCACCATACCGGTGTCTAGAACAATCCTGTGGTCAGATTCCACGACGGTACTCGCCTGGATCAAATCGGACTCATGCAAGTACAAAGTCTTCGTGGGAGTCAGAGTCACCGAGATTCAAGACTTAACCGAAGAGTTAACCGGAGAAACAGAGTGGCGCTACGTTGATACAAAACAGAACCCAGCTGACGTCATCACCCGGGGGATGCCCCTGGATGACCTCACCCGTCGCAATGTCTACAGTGACGGCCCCGCATTCCTAAGACTCCCGGAAGGACAGTGGCCCATGCCTATCCCGAGGGAAGCAAGTCCAGAGGAGGTGGAAATTAAGAAGTCTGTGTTCTGTGGATTGAGCACCGTAGCCTCCACCGACCCTAACATAAACGATTGCACGTCCATAGAGAGTGCACAACAAAGAACATTCCTGCGGTACCACCCGGAGTGCAAGTCCCCCGCTGATATGTCAGCGGCTAACTACGAGGAAGCAGAATTGCTTCTACTGCAGCGAGCCCAGAGAGACTCGTTCCCCGATGAATTGGCCTGTCTACAGGGAGGAAAGCCCGTCCCATCCGACAGCAGATTAATTCACCTGGCCCCCGAGAGCGACGCTCACACCCTCATCAGAGTGGGTGGTCGCCTACGCAGAGCCCCCAATCTACCGGATGACATTAAATACCCGATCGTATTGAACAGCCGACACAAGGTCACAGAGCTGATTATAAAGAAATACGATGAGGATGTACATCACGCAGGAGCAGAAAGAGTCCTCACGGAGATTGAGGGAGTATTGAACTCTAAGCCCCTCGGCTACGTCTCCAGCGATGTGGCGGATATCGACCCAGTTACCCCCAGCACACTCCTGATGGGGCGGCTAGATCCCACATTACCCCAGACAATGTACCGGCCTGAAGAAGCGAACGGCCGACGAATGTGGAGGTACAGCCAAGTATTAGCCGACAAGTTTTGGAACAGTTTCCTACTGCACTACCTACCGTCTCTACAGACCCGCCAGAAGTGGGTAAAGGAGAGAGACAATTTGACAGAAGGAACAGTCGTCATGATTATTGATCAATCACTGCCCAGAGCTATGTGGCCGGCCGGCCGCGTAAGCAAAGTGATCACCGGTGCCGACGGCAAGGTCCGAGCAGCTGAAGTGCTCGTCCAGGGTCGCACTTACACCCGTCCCGTGGCAAGGCTCATAGAACTGCCTCGACTCCCAGACACAATCGATGATGACCATGACCCTACAACCCTATGACTTTGTGAAGTTGACTGACCCCTACAGCAAACCCTTATGTGTAAATAGACAACGCGATTAATCTGTCTCTGTTTAACTGATTAGGTCTGGGACCTATTCAGGGGGTGGCTGTTGTGAAGGGCCAGATTAAACCGAATATATATATTTATTTATATATATATATTTAATTGTATTTGTATATTCTCTAATATTCCCTGATATCCCTTGTATATTCCTTGTACAATATGCATTGAATATCCATTCTAGCCTACTGAACATCCCATAATAGTCTCCATTCTACTATTGGTCGAGACCTTGGTGCCAGGCTGCCATACCCCTCAGACCCAGTTCAAACGTACCGCTCGACATGTACGAACAAGTCCTAGTTCCGCGTAGGAATTTGGCTACCGCACCACTAATGGGACTATTTGTTCATAGTGCGTATATATACTGCGCTACTAAAGTAGGACTTTCTTTTCAGTCCAGTTTCTTACCCTCCAATAGAGTCACAGACGTAAAGCCTCCCCGCGATGCCACGTGTGGGAGTAAGGCCAAGTTCGGCCTACCATCGGTATTGAGACATCGTGTATATTAATATTTGAATAGTCATATTTGGCACTATATCGTCGAGTTGGACGTAGTCTATTAAGCTAATAATAGTCTGTTAATATATAGTGCTTCGTGCGGTGAGAATACTACCGTAGTCAGTACTCCATCGTTTCGGGCAGAGAACTGGCTGCTTACCCAGGGTGGTTGACCCTATGTGAAGCTGCACCCGAGGAGCCCCAGAGCCGACGAGCGAGTGGACCTGTATACCGGATTATTCTACCGACGACAGCCCGCCTTCCCAGGCACGGATTATGCTTTGGATACTTTGATTATTCTATGGATAAAGACCCCCGACACTACCGTGTGTTGGAACCCCCCCCCCTGGAGAGGACGCAAGGTGAGGAGACGCTCTGCAAGACGAGGTCTCTCCACATCTCTCCCCCGTGGACCGGAGAGAGCCGGCCCACAAAGAGTCCACCTGCTTTCATCTGTGGTCCAAGGATCGCCGGCGCATTGAACGGCACTACAGTGGGTTCACCTGGGATACCCTTGGCCGGACGAGGCAGCTGGATTCTACCCCCCCCCCCCTCCTACTCCTGTCGGCTTACAAGCGACCGGATTAACCCCCTCTAGTGTATCCAGCCTATAATCATTAAAGTATCATTGCTGTTATTCCTTAACTATTCCAGGTCGTATATTTACCACCTGCGCCTTCAGAGATTGGACATTATCTATTGATATACCGACGAATACTCCTTGCCATAAAAGTGCATACTATTTCAATTCATAAATGTAATTAAGTGATTAAGTGCTTATTCTACACACCATCGCTGTGTAGGAAATAAAGACCTGTTTCTAATTCGTACATTTGTGTTGGATCCGTTTCATCTACGTGAGAGTGTTCATGATAATATATTTATGCCGTGTACTGGGTGGCCGAATATTAAGTACAAAGGTAGTGGTAGTAAGTATCATATCTAGTAATACAGTCAGGGAATTGTACCCCTCAGTTACAGTTATCATCGTATTTTTTCGGGAGGCCGGTAAGGAGTGCATTACAGTAGTCGAGTTGGCTTGAGATAAAGGCATGGATCTGGTTTTCAGCGTCCTTTTGATTTATAAATGGCCGTACTTTAGCTATGTTTCTAAGGTGGAAGAATTAAGTTTTTGTCAACTTGTTGATTGTGATTTAAAGCTTAGGTCTGAGTCTACCATAACACCAAAACTTAACTCACTCAAATACAGTTAGCAGCTGGATAGACCACAGATGGAAATTAGTCTCTGCTAAATCTGGTGCAAACATATTTTCATGTAACAATGATGAATTGTAAATTTTTTTTTTTTTTTTTTTTTTTTTATAAATAGATTCGGGGCTTTTCAGAATACATTCGGGGCTTGAGCCCAAGTAGCCACCCCCTAGCCCCGCCCCTGGTGACCGCGTCCCCGACCGCCAAGAACCTTGGTGTTGTCCTCAATGACCAGCTGAACTTCTCTGCTCACATTGCAGCGACAACCAGAACCTGTAGATTTCTCCTGAGCAACGTCAGAAGGATCCGCCCCTTCCTGACAAAAGAAGCCACCCAAATCCTTGTCCAATCAACAGTCATCTCCAGCCTCGACTACTGCAACGCACTGCTTGATCTCCAACAACAAGGAGGATGACTACTAGTCAGAGGTGGAGAAGACATTAACGTGGTGCAGTGAACATAATCTCATACTTAATGAAAGCAAGACAGTTGAAATAATCATTGACTTCAGGAAAAACATACCCTCTAAAACACCCATGCTCATTAACAACCAACCCATTTCTGCCACAGACACATTCAAATTCCTAGGAACACACATCAACAATAAACGGAGCTGGGACCATCACACCACCCATCTACTCAAAACAGCTAATCAGAGACTATTTCACCTCAGACAACTCAGGAAATACAAGGTCAGGAAGAATGTAATGGTCCAAATCTACACAGCCATAATCCAAAACATTCTGTCTTTATCCATCACTGTGTGGTACGGAAACACACCCAAACACACACTGCATAGATGGGATAGGGTCATAAAAAGGGCATCCAAAATTATCAACTGCAAACTCCCCCCCACACTGTACTCCATACACAAACACCATACCATCACACGCGCAAACAAAATCATCAATGACCCTCTGCACCCAGCTCACCACCTATTCCAATGCCTCCCTAGGAGGTTCAGGTCACTGGGCAGTCGAACTGTGAGGTTCAACCACAGTTTCTTCCCCAAGGCCATACAGCGTGTATGAATTCCACCGGCCTGGCCGCGTGTAGCTTAATCCCAGAGGAAGAGTGCGTCGCGTTTCTCTGATTGGCCATGACGCCCATGTGACCGCGGCAGCGCGAGAGAGCGGCAGTGCGGAAATAGGCTGCATCCTCCACGTCAAGAAAGACAGACAGGCATTCTCTGTGACAAACCCTAACCTTAACCAACTCCGAAATAACGCCTAACCTTGACCTGGCATACCGTACGGCAAAGGGAACCGCTCCCGCCTACCTCCGGTCAATGGTCTTTAACTACACACCCTCAAGACCCCTACGCTCTGCATCTTCTGGCCGTCTCAGACCCACTCCTATCCGAGCTCCGGGAGGGTCATCAAGGAGAACCTGCCTTTTCTCAGTCCTTGACCCACAATGGTGGAATGAACTACCCACCCGTTAGGACAGCCGAAACCCGTCCAATCTTTCGCTGTCGACTAAAGACGCACTTCTTCAACCATTATCTGATTTCTTTTTTAATAATAATAAATCTAACCCTAACTAACCTTACTGTCATGCACTTGTCCTAATAAACTAACCTACACTGTAGCACTCAACACTTTGATGAACATTGTTACTCAGCTGATAGAGTTGTGCCCTTCCTTATAACTTGTCGTACAGAACTTCGCTTTGGATAAATGCGTCAGCTTTTTTGTGAGTAAATTTTTTACATTTGTCAGCTTTAATGTTGACTGGTGAGAGCTATTGGATACCTGAATTTCCCCAAGGGGATCAATAAAGTATCTATCTGTCTGTCTATCTATCTAGACTCTATAGTATAGGTAGATTATTATGAGGTGGGTAGTTTATTGTGATTACAGTGTATGGCAGTTGTAGACAGTGAAAGCAGTAGGTAGGTATAAATTGAGTATAGGCAACAGTCCTGTTGAATCCTGATGAATTGAAAATGGGGGACCCTGATGTAAACAAGACGAAAGTCTTTCTCTGGTCTGCATCCCCTTAAATTAACACTTTCAGCGCCACGCCTGATTTTCCGTTTTACCGCTTGAATGCCACCATCGGCGCCAATGTTAACGTTAATATCGCCTAATCTATGTTTTAAATTATGGCTATGTGTCTAATCTGCCCATCGCATTATCAAAGACTATTTTCCAGTCAGTGCTGTGAAGGCAGATTGTTTTTTTATCGCGTCGTTGCCGTTTCAGAGCAGTTAGAAAAGCCCCCGTTTTGATATAAAAAACAGCTCATTCTGGAGCATTCTATGAAAATCGTCTTTTAGTGGAATATTCCACAACGTTGATATTCGTCGGCCTTTTTATGAATCGTTTTCAAATAAACGCTAGATGATCAATATTATACGTGCACGCACGCACATTACGGCCGCGCATGGATAATCGCCCCGTTGATTTCCTCTCGGACTTTTACAGTGAAACCGAAAGAAGACATTTCACAAAACAGCTTATAACTTCATCAAACTTACTCTGATTATCCTACCACTGATAACATAGAGTCCTTACCTGACATCAGATGGTATCCAACTGGTATATTCCAATTCCTGATCACCATTCGAAAAAATCGATACGTGTATGGATCCAACGCGATACAGTAGAACTCCATGATCCGCGGGGATCTGAGGCTCCAGAATGAACTCTAGTAACCCCGGCTGGATCAGTGAACTGGAAAATGTGGAGTACCGGATTTTTTTCCCCATTCATTTTCATTGAGTCCATTCCAAAATCACTTATATCATCTGGGAGACGACAGGGGGCGCTTTTTTCCACAGTGATCGTCGGCGCCCCTCGGCTATACTCGGGTAGGCTCGGGTGATGCAATAATTTTTCAGATCGCAAAAAAAAAAAGAAAAAAAAAAACTGAAAGAGTTAACAATTGTGTGTATTGAGCTGTACTGTATTGTACCCATTCTGCAATCTGTTAATAAAGTTTTCAATCAATCAATTCAAACAGAGTTCAGAGGTAATGCAGTTGTCTTACCAGACTGATGCAGTTGGTGAGTATGCTTTCTATGGTGCACCGGTAAAAGTTCCCCAGAATATGAGGACAGGTGGGCTTTCCTCAGTTTTAGGTCCTTAGGTCCTGGTGAGCCTTCTTGACCAGTGATGAGGTGTTGAGGTTCCAAGAGAGGTCATCAGAGATGTGGACTCCCAGGAATTTGAAGCTGGAGATACGCTCTAACTCTGTCTCGTTGATATGGACGGGGCGTGCGGGCTGGCTCTAGTCTTCCTGAAGTCCACAATGAGCAATGAGCTCCTCCCTGTAGGCAGACTCATAATTGTTTTTGATGAGGCCGACCACCATTTTGTTGTCTGCAAACTTGATAATGGTGTTGGTGCCATGTAGGGCTGACCCCTATTAGTCGAATAGTCGACTAATCGATCGAAAGGAGCCGTAGTCGACTGCCAACCTCTTAGTCGAATACCAAAAAAATAAAATAATATATATATATATATATATATATATATATATATATATATATATATATATATATATATATATATATTATAATCATTTTATTTTATTTTTAATTTTTTTTATCATTCTTTCCAAAAGAAAATAGGCCTAGAAGCGTGGCTAACGCTAATGGCACGCATACCAGAGGCTAACTGCCTAAGAAAACAGGCACAGAGGCACTGAAAGAGGATTTCACCCATCTAATGAACACACTAGACTAGACAAATATCAAGATGTATCCATCAGTGGACCAATTGCATGCTTTTGCAGAGGACAAGTAGCCTTCAGTCAGACATTAACACTTTAAGTGCCGAAAACGTGTTTAGGCGTCCTTCCCCGCCATGCTCAAGTTGCCGAGGACGCCGTAACTCGTCTTTAATATCAATATTTCAAAAATCTGTGATCGGAATCATATTTTCCATCCGCAGCCTTCACACACAGTTCTGAGCTCCTCTCAAACCTCTAGCGGTTCAAGAGCGCCATCTGGTGGCCGATCGGCGCAATCGCCAAAGAGGAAGTTACTAGGACGATGTGCTATTCACCCATATTACTTCCGGGCACTCTCTATAGGTCCCGGGACTCGATCTCGACACAATACATAGCGATCCGTTGCCAATAACTCGATAAACAACATGATTTGGACGTATATACTATTATACAACCTGGAAATAGATCGCGTATTTCTACATCCCATAATAGGAATATTTCAGTTCCACGCTCATCGTCCAACGGCGCGAGGAAGATACGGTAAGATTCAGCGTTATTTTTGAACGTGTTCGATATAAACTGCTCTGATGATCATATCACCCACACTAGATGAATGATATAACGCTGCCCACGGAATTATAAACGATCCCCCGCCCATCCGGTCATCATCAGATGATACGTAGAAACTTCTAGAAGTACGTCCAATTGAAATTTTTTATCTCGCACAGATTCCTACCAAACTGTATTTCATCATCAATATAATGCATTTGGGGCTATAAATCACGTTCTGGAGAAAGCTGCAGAAAGAGATGAAAACATACTTATACTTTAGACCATATTTTACTATGAATATGTGAATGAAAAAGTTTAACGTTGCTACACAATGAACAATACATATAGGACCTTGAATGGGCCCTAATAATGGCAATTTAGCAATAGAATTTAAAAAGTTATAGCCCTGCAAAGAAGGGGAACTTTTCCATAGACAAATAGAGCTGGCAAGGGATGGTATATCATGAATTTAGCCTTAGGCAATCAAAGTGTTAAGCACCCCACAGCCCAAATGGAATGATAAAAAAAATGCAAGAATTTTTAAAAAGATTAAACTTTTTTTTCCAATTTTTTTTTTCATAGTCGACTATCGGCTAATTTCTGCCAATCATAGTCGACTATCCAAATCCTTAGTCGGGGACAGCCCTAGTGCCATGTATAGGAGTGCAGCCGTGGGTGAAGAGGGAGTAGAGAAAGGGGCTTAGCACACAGCCTTGCGGAACGCCAGTGTTCAGGGTGAGGGTGGAGGAGGTGAGATTGTCTATCCTAAGAAACTGTGGTCTGTTAGGAAGTATCCAGCAGACAGGGGGGTTGATGTCGAGGTCCGAGGTCGAGATTGTTACGCCCCCTGTGGCCACTCAGTGGAAGGGCGCAACATAAGGCAACAGACATGAATTGATGGGTGAGGGTGCAGCAACACAAAACCAAGATACCACAGGAAACAATAATGTTTATTTACAAACAAAAAGGCAACACAGTGATCAAGGAGGACCATCAGTGGCACCAAATTAAATACAAAAATAAATAATAACCCACCCCCCTTTGACAGGTGCTAAGCACCCATAAATACAGTGGGTGGTGCTCACACACACGTAAACCTATGTGATGCTAAGATGTAGACCCCAGGGTATCTTCCTATCCTCACTTATCCCTGTGTGCAAAAACAAGAGATTGAATACACAGAAATAGAACTAGAGTAGGCTGAAAAACAAGAAGGATAACCAAATATATGAATGTTAGAAGCTAGAAGCAAACAATAATGGGCAAATGGAACAAAAATATAGAAGCTTCACCTAAATAAAACAGCAAACATAGAAACAGGAAACAGGAAAAACAGGAAAAACCAGAGCTCTGCCACAGCTCTCCTCACACAACATATCCAAAAGGAAGAGCGAGAACTGAACAGAAAGGGGACTATATAAGATGTGGGAATGCTTGATTGCTGATATGGAACAGGTGGTGGATGATGACTGAAACCAGGGGTGCATCTGAGAAAAAGTAGAAACAGAAGAGGGAGACAAAAACAACAACACAAAACAGAACCAAACAAGATATGCCTACATACAGTAAATACAGCATACATAAACCCCATATGTAACAGGGATGATGGTGTTGAATTGCCCTCATCCAGGTGGGAGAGGGTGGAATGTAGTGCTCCCATTGTCACGGTAGGCTTTGGTGACTGTCCAGTGAGGGTGAGAGGCCAGATTTGAGGTGAGCCAGGACCAGCCTATCGAAGCACTTCATGATACTGGGGGTGAGTGCAACAGGGAGGAAGTTGTTAAAGTGCTCTTCAACCAGCCTCACTGTAGTGGGAAAATAGGGACGTAAAACGAAGATGATGATGATGACATGTCCCAATGGTATTCACAGGCTGACAACACAATGGAGACAACACTCCCTGACCTCAACCCTTAACAAGGACATCCCCACAGGCCTGTACCATGATGGAGACAATACCGACTGACCTTTAACCCTTAGTGGGGGCGACTGTGACTCGGGAGGTAGAGCAGTCGTCTGGTAATCCGGAGGTTCCCAGTTAGATTCCCACTCCTCCCAGGCAGCGTGTCGAAGTTTCCTTGAGCAAGATACTTAACCCCTAATTGCTCCCGATGAGCAGGTTGGCACATTGCATGGTTGCCTCCACTGTAGTTGTGTGAATGTGTGAGTGAATGGGTCAAATGTGAGGAACAAAAAGCACTATATAAATGCAGCCATTTACCATTTAGTGAGGACATTCCCAACCAGGATGTGCCAGGTGTACAGTAGGTGCTGAAGTACTCAGTAATCATCAACAATAAATCAAATACAGAAGATTCCAGGTTGAGCATGGCATAAAATACATGTGTGCGTATTCTATTTTACTCTACTCTTATCCTAGGCAACTTGATTTGATTTGTGTTATTATTCTAATTCGTGACCTGTCCTGTCTAAATGTTTAAATGTTGAGCGATTTGCAGTGTCAAATTTCCCACGGGATAATAAAAGTATTTCTATTCTATTCTATTCTATTCGTATCGAGTACAGAAGATGAAAGACAACCTCAGCAAAAACTGAATTGTGCATTCGTTCTGGGTTGAAGAAGACGTGGTGCCTGCTGTCCAGGCAGTTCCAGGATTTGATGGAGACCAGCTGGTGTCCATCAACAGCTTAACACACACACACACACACACACACACACGCACTATCCCACACACAAACAGACTGGAATACACGCACACACAAACAGACTGGAACACACACACACAAACAGATTGAAATATACGCACATGCTCAGTGACCAAGCAGTCACACGCATTATTTAGAACATTAGAGAAAGAACGTTTCCCTGCCATAAGAAGACATCTTCCAGCGACTCAGCTCATCCCGTATGCAGTCTACAGGAGTGGTAATTGTATCAAACCTGTACCAAACCTTTTCCAGTTATAACCAACTGAGGTATTGTGTTAAAGTGATAGTTAACTGTATCAAACCCATGTCAATTCAGAAGACTGAATTAATACTGTTGTGTCCTACTGTTATACACAGTGTTTAAAGAATGCAGTTACTTATTTGCACCACCTGGTGTCACCGTGACCTGCCTAGACAGGTATGTAGAAGAAGGTAGATACAGGAAGTGAAGGCTTGTATGCCATGATGTGTGATGCTATGCAGAGACTAAGTAAAGAATAGTCAATTGAAATGGATCCACTCTCTCCAGTGTCTTATTCATTGCCATCCACCTCTACAAATTGGCGACGAGATAACCCACCTGCTACAGTTTGATTACAGAAGACTATTTTTGACAATTTATTTGTGAAGATGGCTGTAAATGTGCCTTATCCTGCTCCGTTTTTGCAATGCCCTGGGAAGCTTACAATTCTTTTCAAGACATGGATGCTAATGTTTGACAACTACCTACTGGTCATAAATGCAACAGGGAATACTTGGCCTACTGCAAGGAAAAGAGCTGTTCTTCTTCACTGCCTTCGAACAGAAGGACAGAGGACTTTTCACTCATTGCCAAACACAGGTGATACCTATGATGATGCTGCTGTTACTGCATTAAGTGCACACTTCACACCAATGACTAATGTGGTAGTGGAACGTCACACATTCAGAAAAAGGGTACAAAGCCCACATGAGACTGTTGCCCAATATGTGGTTGTTCTCAGAGAGCTTGCATCTTCATGTGACTTTGGTGACAAGAATGATGAGATGCTGCATGATCAGCTTATCCAATATGTTACAAATGCCCATATTAGGGAGAAGCTACTACTGGAGCCTAATCTCACTCTAGACAAGGCTATCACACTTGCTACACAGATTGAGTCTGCAGATGAACAAGCTAAATGCATGGTTGGAGATAAACCTAGCTTGCAAGTACAGGCAGTGCAAAAGAAACAATTTTGATCACGGCCTCAGCATAAACCATTCACACCTGCACCTACTGCTGCAACTGGGAAGTCCTCCCGTACATGTTTCAGATGTGGATCTGACAGTCACCTAGCAAATACTCCCTCATGTCCTGCTGCTAAGGCTACTTGCAAAACTTGCAACAAGAAGGGACATTTTGCCAGAGTGTGTCGCTCTGCCCCTACACATCAAGTAAGAGAAGTGGAGATTCCTGAATTGACTGTCCTGTGCATTCAAGAGGCTGCCGGTAAATCTGATAAAATGAAATGCAATGTCAGGCTCACCAGTCTATGCCATGGACCTGGTTGTTGACTCTGCGTCCCCAGTGTCCATACTGCCCAGAAGTGTGTTTGAAGAAAATTTTGGTGAGTCACACCTAACACCACCTTCTATTCAACTAATCACATACACCAAGTCACCCATACCTGTGCTGGGATGTCTTTCAGCATTGGTGACTAGAGATGATGTCACTGCTGCAGCAACCTTCTTTGTGGTGGAGAAGGGGACCCCATTGCTGGGCCTGGATTTGATGATTGCACTGAACATTCACATTGTAGGGGGTGCTGTGGTTCCTCCTCCTTTTGCCTCTGCTCCAACTGCCCCTGTGCTGCACCTCTCTACCTCTCCCCCACTAATTGGCTGTGCTAAAAAGTTTGTGCACCGGGTCAAAGTCTTTGCCTCTGTTCCCCCGGTTCGACAAAAACTGCGCCGTTTGCCCCTGTCTGTGAGAGATGCAGTCACAGAAGAGATAAACAGACAGCTGGCTATTGGTGTGATAGAGAGGATTGATGCTTCCCCCTGGGTGTCTCCTATCGTTGTCACACGAAAGAAGAGAAGAGGCATTTGTATGTGTGTGGATCTCCGAGAGCCAAACAAGGCTATCATTACAGACTGCTATCCAATTCCACACATAGATGAGCTGCTGTCCACTCTGCGTGGGGCCACAGTGTTTTCAACCATTGATCTGGCTAGTGCCTACCACCAGGTGCCCCTACATGAGGAAAGTAGGGACCTGACTGCTTTCATTACCCATGAAGGACTCTTCCGCTACTGCCGTGTGCCCTATGGCCTCTCCTCTGCACCATCTGCATTCCAAAAGATGATGGCTACCATCCTCAAAGGCCTGCCAGGGGTGCAGAATTATCTGGATGATATTATCATCTATGGAGCCAACAGCACAGTACATGATGCTCGACTGAAGCAAGTTCTACACCGCCTGCAAAAGGCAGGTCTACTCCTGAATGAGGAAAAGTGCTGCTATAATCAGTCAAGTCTACGCTTCCTGGGCCACGTGGTGTCAGCTGAAGGTATTGCGCCTGACAAAGAGCACATCAAAGCTGTTTTGAATGCCCCAGCTCCGACAGATGGCGCTGCCCTTCGCTCTTTTCTAGGCCTAGTCTCATGGTATTCAAAGTTCATCCCGAACTATGTAACAGAATCTGAGCCAATGCGGGCATGCATCAGGAAAGACATTGACTTTCACTGGACGAGTGAGACACAGAAGAGTTTTCAGAAAATTAAACTGCTACTGGTGAACAGTACTGCCCTTGCCCTTTTCGATCCTTCCCTGCATACAGTGGTGTCTACTGACGCCTCAGACTACGGCTTGGGAGCTGTGTTCACCCAGCTTCATCCTGACGGTGAGGAACATACAGTGGCTTTTGCCTCCCGGGCTCTCAACACAGTGGAACGCAAATACTCCACTGTAGAAAAGGAAGCGCTGGGATGTGTTTGGGCAGTGGAAAAGTGGCGCACATACTTGTGGGGGCGAAAATTCACCTTACGTACTGACCATCAAGCCCTCACTACACTACTTACTACTAAAGGCATAGGTCGTGCTGGAATGCGCATTGCACGCTGGTCTGCCAGGCTCTTGACCTATGACTATGATGTGATCTACCACCCAGGGTCAGACAACTACACGGCTGACTGCCTGTCCCGTCTTCCACTTCCTGGAACTCCTGACCCTGCCCTGGATGCGGAGCCCGAAATGGTTGCCTACATCACTGATGCTCTTGCTGCTCTGCCCATTACTGACTTTGAGGCTGCTGCTGCCTCTTGCCCGGAGATGTCTGCACTCCGTAAACAGATTGCACGTGTCTGGCCACAAAAGGTGAAAATGTTGAGTCCAGAAGTTGCCCCATACTTCCCCATATGTCATGAACTGTCAGTGGAAAACTCACTGGTGCTTCGGGCAGTGGCGTCATTTTGGTATGGCAAGGTATGGCACTCGCCATACCTTGGCAAATAAAAATTAAATCTTTAATTTAAATTTTTTTATTACAATTTTTTTATGTTGATTTAGAATTCGAATGTCAACATTATGAACGAAGCTTCGAACTATTCGGTACAGCCCTAGCATGTTTTGATATTGTCAATTATCTCAGTTTTACTAAGTGACTTTTACTATGCCACACAAAAAAAGGAAAATGGACATACAGACGTTTTTTAATCAAAGGGCAGCAGAGACAAGTGATACAGGGACACAGGTAAGGTCTTACAATGGCTTAGTGATTATAACAGTGCAGTTCAGCATTCAGTAACCCATACTTTTTGTGAATGTGTTTTTGATACTACATTCTGTTGAACACACACCTCAAAACCGTACCTAAGGAAAATTGGCTCAATTGCAAGAAAAATAATAGACAGTTATGATATTACATTTACCAGGTTTCCATGATGCCAGTTACCCAGGTGGGGTATCTCCCAGGCCTTTCTGTGTGGAGTTTGCATGTTCTCCCCGTGCTCGCAAGGGTTTCCCCCCCGATAAGATAAACCCAATGGAAAAACATGCACAACAACAAGATCGCTAACGCTGTGGCGTCCTTGACGAAGACGGACAGGAGCACTTGGATTGGTCCCCTGTCGCGGCTCACGTTGCGCCTGTCTGCTCCCGGCTGCCCTTGGGGGGGAAGGACGACGGGATGGGTTAATCGCAGATACGAATTGCATGCATGCATCGCATGTGTGCCAATTGATGACCTCGGAGCAGGTCCTAAATTATTATTATAATTTGTATGCAAAATATTGTGGTTCCCTGCTTTAGTCTGTTGACACATTTCTATACAAAAAATGCTTGTGTAGTCCTGTGTCATACCTAAATGTCATATAAGTGAATTGTATAGAAACAACTCACCAAAAGTGACTATTGCGCAACTGATTTGACAAAAAAAATCCACCAAGGGGGGGAAAACCCCCCTTCACCCCCCCCACCCTCCCTAATTGCCATACCTTGGCTTTTACTAAAACGACGCCACTGGCTTCGGGCAGCACGTCTGGTTGTGCCAATCGCACTGTGTGCTACTCTGGTGGCTCTTGTACATGAGACACACCAATAGGCCTGCCACGATAACACATTTTGCTGGGCGATTAATTGCCCCCGAAAATATCGCGATAAGCGATATTATTGCGACCGGTTAGAGAATTTTTTTTGAGAAATTTATTTCCCAAAACTTTTATTTTGAAGCCCACCGCTCCGTCTTTTCCGGTTTTAGACTTTTATTTTGAAGCCCACCGACCGGACCGGAAGTATTGATGCGATTATCCTAAGCAAAACATATGAGCCGACAACATGTCTCGTCCGGTTGTTTTTGAGCTAATAACAAATGTTGAGATTGTTGGTGAACAACTAACTTTAGGTTCGTTTTAACGTTAGCTACTAACGTTAGATGCAGCTACTACAGGCAATCAACGATGAGGAGGAAGCGTCAAAGCAGTATATAATAGAATAGCTGTGGTGCGTAGGCACTGCAGCACGACTCGAAACTACCGGAGTGTTATAATAAATTAATTCATGTTTAACTTGTCCCCGTGTCCAGTCCTTTGACCAGCCCCACCCGTTCATTGTAAACAATGATGCATGTAATTGTATTAACGTTATTCTGTGTTGTACTTGTAGCTATGCTATACGTTGTATTTCGTTTGTTAGCTAATGTTGTTAGCATGGAATGAGAATCAAAGCTCTATCTTTCATCTTTATTTAGCAGTCCAGTTTCTCCGGGCAGTAGCGAGTAACTACTTGGGTCTAAAAATAGCTAACGTTACACTACAAATAATGCTACTTGGTTAAAAGGAGCCACACTATTGAGAAATGTAGTTAAGCTGTGGCGTTGCCCCACGGGGCTCCCGTGCTGTACTCTAGTAACGTCAGCGACCCGCCTCCCAACACGGACAGTGACTGACAAGCGGCACTGGTTCCGCCTCATTAAAACAAACGCGCAAATAGCAATTAATCGCGCCCGTCAAAATCATTGCATTCATTTTAATTATCGCAGCAATTAATCGATTTATTGCTTATCGCGGCAGGCCTACACACCAAGGAGTGGTGCGAACAAAGCAACGCCTGAGAGAGTACTACTGGTGGCCAAAGATGGATGACCTGGTCCACTCTACAATTCAGTCATGTCAGCCATGCCAGTCCAATAACAAGACTGCAAAGCCACGCCCTGCTCCACTACAACCAGTTACATTCCCGGACAGGCCATGGCAAAAGCTTGCAATGGACATTGTCGGTCCTTTTGAAACAGCTACATGGGACTGTCGATATGCCATCACTCTGATTGACTACTACAGCAAGTGGCCAGAGGTCGCTTTCACTGCAAATATCACTACAAAGGATGTTACATCCTTCCTCTCCTCTGTCTTCAGTAAACAAGGAAACCCGGAATCCATTGTGACAGACAATGGAAAACAGTTTACTTCAGCTGACTTTGCTGCTTTCCTAGCTGAATGGGATGTTGTACACCACAGAGTCTCTGTGTACTACCCTGCTGCAAATGGCGCCATAGAGCGTTTCAATCGTGTCCTGAAAGAGACTGTGCAGATGGCTATCATACAGTCTGTACCATGGAAACCTGCCATTACTGCCTTCTTGATGGCTTACCGTGCCACACCGCATGCAGCTACAGGTGTGGCTCCCTATTAACTACTGTATGGCCGGAAGATGCGCACAAAGTTGACTGTCCTGCTGCCCTCTCATGCTGACCCTGTCCCGATTGAACAGGTACGAGAGAAAGTCACACGCCATCAACACAAGATGAAGACTTAAGTTAAGTTTAGGCATTCTTTCGGAGTTGGTTAAGGTTAGGGTTAAGTTTAGGCATTCTTTCGGAGTTGGTTAAGGTTAGAGTTTGTCGCAGAGCATGGCAATAGAATGCAGCCTATTTCCGCACTGCCACTCTCTCGCACTGCCGCGGTCACATGGGCGTCGTGGCCAATCAGAGAAACGCTGAACGCAAGTTGGTTGCCTGAAGTATTGATGCGGCCAGGCCAGTGTTTCTAGTTGCACCAGCGCGATAGTTAGATAACCTAGGTGGGAAACAACCAGGAGATCACTGCAACTCACACAAGTTGGAGAACTATCTCTCTCTCTCTCTCTTGCTCTCACACACACACAAAGGGAGCCGCATGTGATTGGTGGAGGCGGGACCCTTACAAAAAACTGCTAATCATTGACACATGCTAGCCTGTAATAATCCCCTCCAGAAAAATCTACTTTGCATTTGATATATTGCAAATATATGCCATCACACACACTGACATTTAAAGGGTTAGAATTATAAAATGAATATGTGGTGTTATGATCAGGGCTGAAGTTGAATAAAATATTGTATTTATCAATTACAAAAAAACTGAAAATCCATAAAAGTATGTGTTGTTGCTAATCATACATATGCTAGCCTGTTTTTTAACAATAAGTTGTGATGCCATCACAAACACTGGCATTTAAAGGGTACAAATAAAACAAACGCCTGCACCAGAATGCAGGAAATGAAGTCTTTGTAACAAAAAGAATCCTGGTGGGGGACCCCCTGCTTAAAAAGTGGCCTGACTGGGGCTATATTTCCTGGCCTGAATGATTTTCCCAGTCCGGCCCTGGTTAAAAGCCTCCAATGCTTATTAGTGTGTGTGCGTTTGCATGTTTCAACCATACATTTCCGTAAAAAAAAAGAAAAAAGATTTGTTTACCTCCTATAATAGTGGGGGTCGCGGCTCTCTGACACAGTTTTTTTTGGGTCGCGGCCTGAAAAGTTTGGGAACCCCTGGTCTAGCCTGTACTCCCCAGACATGTTGCTGGCCCCGTCAAAACAGTATCCTATCAGCCTCGCCATGGGCAGGTCGAGGCGTAAAAGTCTTTTATACACAAAAACAGCGTCTCGGCTGTTGTGTCTGGGCCGGGCATTGTAAAAACCCCAAAAGAAGTTCTGAGCTTCCAAGTTGTCATCAGCGAACTGTATATTACACGAGAATTGTTCTTTTCCAGTGAGTGACATCAGTGGTTCCGTCAGCGCTCAAGCCAAAGAATGGGCTTTTGGATGCTTTGCCTCTAATTTGTCGCTGAATATCATGGGCAAACAGCTGTAAGATTTCGTTTTGGATGTTGTTGGACATCCAGTTGTCTCTCTTTTGGAGCCAATTCTTCAACTCGGGATCAGACTCGGTGCACACTCTTTCCATCATGAGCTGCCATAACACCCCATCCCTATTTGCATCACCCCTCAGTGGAAGCCCCTGGCGCCCGAGGGGGGGTATAGGGGAACAGACTCAGGGGCCTTTCTCACTCACGTTTGGGGATCGAATCACTGCTCCCGGGAACGGGGGGGAGTGTTCTCACTCACCCCTTTTGGGATGCGAAACGGCGCTGATTCGTTTTACCCCCCGCTGAACGGGATCAGTTGGATTAGGTGGTCTCGGAATCGGGCCGCGCGGGTGCGGGGGGCGTGACACACACAACGTCGTTACTGTCATGCTTGCTTGAATTTTGGGCAGATAACACCACACAGCAACAACTGGAGAATACCCACAAAAACGATATTTATGGGCAATTTGAGAGTTCAGACCTCAACCAAAAACAAGTGGATGAAAACATGAAGCCACGTTACAAACGCACAGCACTTCCCTGGCTCGCATTAGGCCTGGCAATTTTAGTTTGCCATGCTATTTTCTATACATTAGTTTCTTGTTTGAATGCATTTATTTCTATTAGACCAGTGGTGCCCAACCAGTCGGCCGTGGTCGACCAGTAGATCAATGACATGTAATATAATTGCCACGAACGATGGGATAATGTTAGCTGCTGGACAGGCTAAGCTAACTAGCGTTAGCTGTTAGCTTAGCGTTAACGTTAACCCTGCAAAACGCTCAAAAGCGGACTCTATGCGGGGCGGTTAGGTGGCCGAGCGGAGATTGCGTTCGTCACCAACCCCGGAGCTGTGAGCTGGATTCGCCTGTTCGAATCCAGCTCACAGCTCCGGGGTTGTCACCAGCTTGCCTGGCCGTCTGCACTAATACAATTGGCTGTATTAGAGGGTGGGAGAAGCTGGCGGGGTGGGTCCGGGTCGTTGTAAACAGCGACTCCTACAGTTCGGTCGGGGCGCCTGCTAAGCGCGGATAGGACCTGAGGGGGATAGTGTGGTCCTCCCACACGCTACGCCCTCTCAGTGAGAATCCGCGCTGCCAGGTGAAAAGAAGCGGTGATTGGCTGGACGTGTGTCGGAGGAAGCACGTGGTAGCCTCCACTCTCCCAGATGATCTGACTGTGGGGGGTAAGTGCGCAGCGACCAGGAAGGGATTGGGAATTGGCATACGACTAACATTGGGATGGGAGAAAATCGGAGGAAAAATGGAGGGGGAAAAAGACAAATAATAAAAAATAAAAAGCGGACTCTACAACAGAGTTCCATTCGTGAGAAAAGAGGCAGAACACACAGTGAATGTATCCGTTTTGTTTATTGCACGTTCTTTGCTGAAAAGAAAAAGTGCTACAGGCTATACTAGACTAGGCTAAGCTAACTAGCGTTAACCGGTAGCTTAGCGTTAGCCCTGGGAAACGCTCAAAAGCGAACTCTACAACACCATCCATTCGTGATAAAATGGGGTGGGTTATATTGACAAGGCTTGACAACAGAGGTTCAAATATAACTTCATATTTATTGCTTATTTATTCATTTTATATCAGCATCCAGTCTCCAGCGCCATGTTAACACTTCCTGTGTTTACATTTTCGAACGTGACATCATCGCCTACGGCAAGCGTAAACGCTCAAAAGGCAAACCGTAAACAGAACCCGGAACGAAACAAGACTGCAGTGTGTACGCAAACTAGAGGGGGGAGAGGGGGGGAGGGGAGTTCGCATCAGATCTCGGAACGGGCCAGAACGGAACGGAATAGAAACGAATAGGGTGAGTGAGAAAGGGCCCTCAGTTAACTCTTCAATACCTGATGCTGTGGCTGAACCTGTCGTCTCTGTCTCTCTCTGACATTTATCAGATTTAGTGGGACTGTCATTGGGACCGGCGGGACATTTCGAAAATAAATCTGATATTTTTCTTTTCTGCGAGTGAGACATTCTGTGCTAGCAAAGTCTGACTACTAGCTAAAAATCGACTGACTGCGCAAGCACTGTATCACAGTAGCTCAGTGGTTCGTGGCGCGTGGGAAGGGCGGGAGACGGGAGGTGAATACAATTAGTTGTTTCACCTGTCATTCAATCAGTCTGTGACAGTCTGTCATCACTCGAAAATCTACTCTGCTGCAATCTTGTCGGTTTTACACGTATGATTGTGTACGTACAGTAGTGTAATGAATGAATGAAAACTTTATTTAACAGATTGGAGAATGGCTACAATACAGTACGGCTCAATACACACAATATTAAAATGGTGAAGTGCTTTGAGCAGTATAAACTTATAATATACAGTGTTACAGTTATACAGTTACAGTATATAATATACAAATATATAAATACTGTCATAAAAAAATTAAATAAAAATTATTTTATTTTTGGTTTGCACAGACGACACATTTCCAGCAGTGTTAGCTGAAATTCTAGGTAAAGAAATTCTCCCCACAATACCGTTAGTGGATCATTGTAATAGAATCGGTACCCGGGACCCCAGCGGCAACAAGGTGAGAGTTATCATTGCTACTCTGCGTAAAACAGAAATAAGAGACACGATCATCAGAGAGGCACGTAAGCAATGGGGGAAACATAACGATAAACCAGTGTCGTTCTACGAAGTTTTGTGCAGGGAGGCTATAATCCGACGAGCCCCTTACAAGGAAGTGTTGCAGAAGCTCTATAAGAAAAAACTCCAGCCCAGCCTATACGCTACCCAGCGTTTCTTTCCATTGTGGGGGAAAATGGGAAAATAATCGGGTTACGCTCGCCTGAAGACGCCGAAGATTACATGAAGGAAACACAACGTGGACGCATCATCGGCCCGTCTCAGATGACAAGCTTATTCATCTCTTTTTCTTATATTTTTATTTTTATTTGGATGACTTTGCCATGGCTCGGACTTCAAAAGCGGCAGCAAATAAGCCTGTTGACAACATTGAGGTACAAATAGTTTAATACGAAACGATAGGCACTATATTTATAGATTTCTGGTTTTTGTGCAGGCAATATTCTGACGTTGACATTTTGGAACACTGGAACATTCTGGATTCTTCTTTCGATCGTTCAGTGTCATACTGGAATATACTGGAATACACTGTAATGACATAACTCTTGGATAGGAAGTATAATCTGGAACATAACATCAGTTTATACAAGTCAAGATCGGTGGATAACTTTCTAGAATACACTGTACTCCTACAATGAAGGCCTGTGAACAATAACATTCGGTATGTATATGCACATGAACCAGATATGGAAGTTCAATAAACCCTCATAAAGGTTTAATGCCCACACTTGTCGGGGGACGAACTGCATACAAGGATTTAAAAACCTCATTTTCATCTAAAGGTATAAGCTTGACAAAGTTATTTTAATATTTTAAGCAATTGCTCCATTACTTGGATTTACATAATTTAGTTCTAAAAATCTATTTTTTTTTCTCTTTTCTTTTTCTCTTTTTTCTGAAGGTTCCAACATATACGTGTTAGTAGAAGGTTCAAATAAATATGCCAACTGAGGTATATTTTTCATTTTTCACTTTATTTTTATTACATTAAAGGGAAGGCGCTAGACCACGAGTGACATTTTATTAAATTAGAATGAAAGTTTTAGATCCTATGGCAATTAGCATAGGAAAGTTAAGGTTAAAAGGCTCACTCTGGGCAAACCGGTGGTGTAAGGGAGGGAGTTATACGTGAAGGTTGTGTCTAAGGAACACAGCCCTGTACAACTCTCTGAGGGAGGGGGATTTAGGGGTTTATTTGTATATATGTATGTTTTTAAGCTCGGCTCTCAACGGGACCTCAATAGTTGGATGTATATCCATTGTGAATTCGCACTCCAGAAGCATTACCAACAATTACACAACAACATGTATAGATTATGGCTAGTTTGAATATAATGATCTGGAATACTGGGGGAATAAATAATCAACATAAACGCAAAAGCGTGCTCACACTGATGAAAAACAAACAGGTTGACGTGGCTCTTCTAAGCGAAACGCACATTTTAGTGGAAGACAAAGCTATGTTAGCGGACAACATATATCATAACATTAGTCACTCTTCCTTTGGAACGAGATCCCGTGGAGTTGCTATAGTCGTGAAACGGAAATGATTAAATTTTTTTTTGCAATAACCCCCTTCCAACGTGCCTGTCCACCTCTACAACTATGTTAACCCTTAGTGGGTGACAGATATCCCGTTTATACCCAGAGTGAATACTCTCTCTGGGAAGTTGTAAGATAGTTCTTGTTGTGAGGTAATTGCAACTATTATAAGTGAACTGTCATAATCATATGCAACTATCATAAGTGAACTGCCATACTTATATGTAACTGTTACAGGTGAACTGTTATAATATTGGGATATATTGAAATGTGCACTGTGAATCAATTTTTGAAGAAGAAATAACTATCCAGGTTATGTGTACACTGTGAATCCATTGAAGAAGTAATAATAACTATCCAGATTGGGTATTGGTTATAATGTGAGCTGAAACAGATGTTGTTGCTGTGAAAAGTGCATTATTGTGTTGTTTGGGATAATTGTCCTTATAGGAAGGACTAAGAGAAAGAGAGTATTTCTCTTCCTCAAAATAAATATTCATTTTGATTGACAAACTGAATCAACTTCTCAGGTGTTAGGTGGCCAGCATACTCGGCCCAATTCCGGCTACCGGTCGGCACACTCGGCATATGTCCGGCACGGCACGCCAACGATGAGCCGGATCTGGCGCGGTAATGGTTGCCGGGGCAGAGCCGACTCGCGCTCGCCAAAGATAAACCGGCTCTGGCCCGGCAATGGTTGCCGGGGCGGAGCCGACTCGGGCTCGCCAAAGATAAACCGGCTCTGGCCCGGCAATGGTTGCCGGGGCTGAGCCGACTCGGGCTCGCCAAAGATAAACCGGCTCTGGCCCGGCTCGGCTTGCCGTGCCAGAGCCGACTCGGGCTCGCCAAAGATAAACCGGCTCTGGCCCGGCTCGGCTTGCCGTGCCAGAGCCGACTCGGGCTCGCCAAAGATAAACCGGCTCTGGCACGGCAATGGTTGCCGGGGCAGAGCCGAATCGGGCTCGCCAAAGATAAACCGGCTCTGGCTCGGCAATGGTTTGCGGCGTCGTTTCTTGCGCTAGCCTCTTGTTAGCCAGCATTGCCTTAATAGCTTTGAGCTAAGGATCTTTGCCGATGCATAAAGTATTGTTTATAGTGCATTTCTTGCCACCTTATAGCATTTGTACATTTGTATGACCGTCTATAATGCTCCCGTTAGGTTTTTCCGGACGTTTTGGTAATGATTTTCACTATAAAATCATATTTCTAAATGACAGGAAGTTGATAAACTGGCCGGAATAGCTTTGAGCTAACGGATCTTTGCCGATGCATTCCATTCTAAACGTAACGTTAGTTGTTCAAAACATTACCCGTCTATATAATTTGTTCCTCAACGTTATATAGACGGGTCATGTTTTGTAAACTAACGTTATGTTTAGAATGGAATGAATACGGGTCGGGAAAGATAGTTAGCTCAAAGCTAATCCGGAAGGACAGCTAACAGTATAGCTATACTGTCTAACTGTGATGCATTTTCTGTTTGCAGTCCAATGTTCACAAAAACACACACCCACACACTTATAATTTGTTCCTCAACGTTATATAGACAGGTCATGTTTTGTAAACTAACGTTTAGAATGGAATGAATACTAACACAACACAGACTGCAGCTCCCCAAGCTAACACAAGCTAACACAACACAGACTGCAGCTCCCCAAGCTAACACAAGCTAACACAACATGGACTGCAGCTCCCCAAGCTAACACAACACAGACTGCAGCTCCCCAAGCTAACACAAGCTAACACAACACAGACTGCAGCTCCCCAAGCTAACACAAGCTAACACAACACAGACTGCAGCTCCCCAAGCTAACACAAGCTAACACAACATGGACTGCAGCTCCCCAAGCTAACACAAGCTAACACAACACAGACTGCAGCTCCCCAAGCTAACACAAGCTAACACAACACAGACTGCAGCTCCCCAAGCTAACACAAGCTAACACAACACAGACTGCAGCTCCCCAAGCTAACACAAGCTAACACAACACAGACTGCAGCTCCCCAAGCTAACACAAGCTAACACAACACAGACTGCAGCTCCCCAAGCTAACACAAGCTAACACAACATGGACTGCAGCTCCCCAAGCTAACACAAGCTAACACAACACGGACTGCAGCTCCCCAAGCTAACACAAGCTAACACAACACAGACTGCAGCTCCCCAAGCTAACACAAGCTAACACAACATGGACTGCAGCTCCCCAAGCTAACACAAGCTAACACAACACGGACTGCAGCTCCCCAAGCTAACACAACATGGACTGCAGCTCCCCAAGCTAACACAAGCTAACACAACACAGACTGCAGCTCCCCAAGCTAACACAAGCTAACACAACACAGACTGCAGCTCCCCAAGCTAACACAAGCTAACACAACATGGACTGCAGCTCCCCAAGCTAACACAAGCTAACACAACACGGACTGCAGCTCCCCAAGCTAACACAAGCTAACACAACACAGACTGCAGCTCCCCAAGCTAACACAACATGGACTGCAGCTCCCCAAGCTAACACAAGCTAACACAACACGGACTGCAGCTCCCCAAGCTAACACAAGCTAACACAACACAGACTGCAGCTCCCCAAGCTAACACAAGCTAACACAACATGGACTGCAGCTCCCCAAGCTAACACAAGCTAACACAACACGGACTGCAGCTCCCCAAGCTAACACAAGCTAACACAACACAGACTGCAGCTCCCAAAGCTAACACAAGCTAACACAACACAGACTGCAGCTCCCCAAGCTAACACAAGCTAACACAACACAGACTGCAGCTCCCCAAGCTAACACAAGCTAACACAACATGGACTGCAGCTCCCCAAGCTAACACAAGCTAACACAACACGGACTGCAGCTCCCCAAGCTAACACAAGCTAACACAACACAGACTGCAGCTCCCAAAGCTAACACAAGCTAACACAACACAGACTGCAGCTCCCCAAGCTAACACAACACGGACTGCAGCTCCCCAAGCTAACACAAGCTAACACAACACAGACTGCAGCTCCCCAAGCTAACACAAGCTAACACAACATGGACTGCAGCTCCCCAAGCTAACACAAGCTAACACAACACAGACTGCAGCTCCCCAAGCTAACACAAGCTAACACAACATGGACTGCAGCTCCATGTAGCAGGATGTCTCTGGTGTTCAGGCTGGGAGACTGTAGCAGGATGTCTCTGGTGTTCAGGCTGGGAGACTGTAGCAGGATGTCTCTGGTGTTCAGGCTGGGAGACTGTAGCACTGCAGGATGTCTCTGCCACATGTGATGGTAATGAAAGAGAAACACGAGCAACTCTGTTGTATATATGAGCCACAGACTGGAGACATGAAGAGTGTCCACACTTCAACACAATAGGCAGGTGAGACACAGACAGACAGACAGACAGACAGACAGACAGACAGCAGGCAGACAGACAGACAGACAGACAGACAGACAGACAGACAGACAGACAGACAGACAGACAGACAGACAGACAGACAGACAGACAACAGGCAGGCAGGGAGACAGACAGAGAGACATACAGTCAGACAGGCTTGTGTATGTGTGTCTGTCTGTCTGTCTGTCTGTCTGTCTGTCTGTCTGTCACACACACACACACACACACGCACACACACCAGAACGGTAGAGTCCAGTGCAGCTGAGGGCCAGTCCAGATCATAGAAGCATATGGACTGACTGGACTCACAGGCTGTAAATCAGCACAGCCTCCTCTTTATTTGACACTCGCTGTACAGGTCAGGCGGGGGGGGGGGGTTCTACTGTATCTAGAAGCTCATACTGGCTGCATATCTACTGTCTTATCTAGAAGCTCATGGCTGCATATCTCTTCTACTGTCTGTCTAGAAGCTCATACTGGCTGCATATCCTTTCTACTGTATAGAAGCTCATTGGTTTGTAAATTGACTAGATTTTCTAGAGATTTTTAGTTTTTAATTGTATGTTTTGTAATCTGTATCTGTCGTTACCAGTTAGTCGTGTTACTTTGCTCGTATTCACTGTTCTGGTGGTTCTAGTTGTACGCCTGGATCTGGTGTTCTTTGACCGTGTCCTATATGCCCTGTAAATATATGTACAGATACCGAGATGTCACAAATATGTTACCTGTTTATTGCACAATGTTTTTTTTTTATTGGATTCTATTATATGTTGTACCACGTATTGCACATCGTTGCGGGCAAGACCACCCGCATTTCATTGTATACTTGTATGCCGTGACAATTAAAACTCTTGACTTGACTTGACTTGACTTGACTTGACCCTGCTACACTTCATCTCAAAACAAACTGGTCAGACTACATGTTTGACCTTACTCCTAGAACCCACCTCGCCCCTGCCCACGTGACAACGGCTTAGAGTAGACGACAGAGTGCAGCAACTTGCAATGGGCCTGTCTACAAGATACACTATACACGATCAAGGTACCCATATATGTGTACATATCAAAATACTTCCCAAAGGTCAGTGAATACCACGACCACAACACCATAGAGGGAGCTCCACAAATCATGTTAAACCCAGATTCGGCTCAAACAGGAACACGTTTCGCAATTATGCCACATCAATGTGGAACGCCCTACCCAAAGCTGTAAAGGAATGTGAATCACTACCCACTTTCAAAACCACTCTCAAAGAACACCTACGGGAGACTGCAATTCGAAACTGGCCCCTGTAAATGTCCTAACCCAACCCAATGTACAGTCAATTACCAAACATGGTTTTGTCAATATGTACAGTTGCTTGTGCAGTTGTACAGTGTCCAGTGTCCACCCCTACCCAACTTACCCAACCCCCCCCCCCACCCCACCCACCCCCCCACCTATAATGTATACGTTTTCATAAATGTATAGCCTCTGATGAATTGAAAATGGGGACCCTGATGCAAGACGAAAGTCTTTCTCTGGTCTGCATCCCCTTAACAATTGTGTGTATTGAGCTGTACTGTATTGTACCCATTCTGCAATCTGTTAATAAAGTTTTCAATCAATCAATCAATCAATCAATCAATCAATCAATCAAAACCAACATTTTCACTGTAAAGTATATAAAAACGAAGTTATTGAACTTTAAACTTGAAACAAATACTATACTGCCTATAATTGCTCATATGTGTACATTTTCCATTAATCATATTATAGATATTTTTTATTTTCTATATGTGATCCACTCCCCCCTCCCCCTGCTATGCTGAAAAAAAAGTGAACATTTCATGTTATTGCATCAGCCAGATGCTGCGTTCACGTTACGTGGGAAGAAGCGGAAACCAGAGGACATCTCGTTGCTACAACTAAGCTTCACGCGTTGACTCAATGAAACGCCCACATCCATACTTCCGCAATTCGTGACGCGAAGTGGGAGATCGGGGTCTATGAAAAAATCCCATATGTCCTAGACTATATAGGAATTATAACTATAGAGGCTGACGTGAATGGTTTTTCCCAGTAGGAAGCTGGTTCTTCCACTTGAATTCCCATGTAACGTGAACGCGGCATGTGCTCAATGGCCGGAAGACGCTGCACTTCCGTTTGAAATCCACACGTGCGTTGTTCGTTCGCTTGCACATATCAGGTAAGTTAATAACAATTGTCTATATTTTATTATAGTTGACTTCAAACAGTAATTAACGTTACCAGAATAGTTTAGAAACTCGTTGACTTGTTTTATAAAAATGATATGTTTATTAGCAACGCCGAACCAACAGTATACGTCGTCTTTGTAATTTAGATATATTATGGCCTTAAAGGCCCGCACTTATGTTGTATTTTTGTTCAATAATGTGACTTTCATGAAGAGGGGAACATTTTGTATCGTAATTGAGCCAGTTTTTGCGTTTTTATCAAACATTTGTGCACATGGCTAGCGCTGCTCTGTTGTTGTGGTTGTGTTAGATATGCTAAGCTAACGTTACTGTTGTTGTGGTTAATTGTGTTAGATATGCTAAGCTAACGTTACATATCGAACCGATATGCTTATTTGATCTAATCTTATACATGGTACCACGTGTGCCACTACCCGAACGTAAGATTAGATAAGATATAAGCTCCTATCGGTTCGATGATATAATTAACGTTAGCTCAACATGTACTTGTCTAGGTTCTGCCAGCATGCACTGATCAAAGGCCATTTGCGGTGAGCACGTGGATATTTTAATATGGATAATGCGTGCAGGGCAGCAGGGGCTCTGAGACTGAATTGCAGGTTAAACTCTATATTAAATTATGGGTATAGTTTACAACAGTAGCTAGGGTTAAGATGATCATGCGCACGTTATATGGATTAAAATATCCACGTGTGCTCGGCTCCCTAGCTCTGTTGTGGTTGTGTTAGATATGCTAAGCTAACGTTACATATCGAACCAATATGCTTATTTGATTTAATCTTATACATGGTACCACGTGTGCCACTACCCGAACGTAAGATTAGATAAGATATAAGCTCCTATCGGTTCGATGATATAATTAACGTTAGCTCAACATGTACTTGTCTAGGTTCTGCCAGCATGCACTGATCAAAGGCCATTTGCGGTGAGCACGTGGATATTTTAATATGGATAATGCGTGCAGGGCAGCAGGGGCTCTGAGACTGAATTGCAGGTTAAACCCTATATTAAATTATGGGTATAGTTTACAACAGTAGCTAGGGTTAAGATGATCACGCGCACGTTATATGGATTAAAATATCCACGTGTGCTCGGCTCCCTAGCTCTGTTGTGGTTGTGTTAGATATGCTAAGCTAACGTTACATATCGAACCGATATGCTTATTTGATCTAATCTTATACATGGTACCACGTGTGCCACTACCCGAACGTAAGATTAGATAAGATATAAGCTCCTATCGGTTCGATGATATAATTAACGTTAGCTCAACATGTACTTGTCTAGGTTCTGCCAGCACTATAGTCAAAGCCATTTGCGGTGAGCACGTGGATATTTTAATATGGATCATAATGCGTGCAGGGCAGCCACTTTTTCCTCCGTGATGGTATAAAACTTGTGATTTGGGTTTCTGTTTTTGTCATTAGTACAACGCGTAACACAGCTCATTGGCATTGTGAAGGACTGAAGAAAATTCCGCCTGATTGTCTTTAATTTGCCATCCGTTTCTCCACTAAATGATGATGCAGGATACATATTATCTGCTGTACATGTAATCTACTGTTTAAATTTGTGTGTTTACAGTGTCTGCCCAGGCCAGGAGTGACAACATCCTCCCAACTGTAAAAAGTACGTGGTACTAATTGTCATGATGACTGAGCGCTACTCTGACTACAATAAGGCATCAAATATGCGAAGACGGTCACGGAATATAGTAAATAGGCACACCTCTGAGGCGCCTGAACCTCCAGGTTATCAACTTCCTGATTTAGCAGAGGGACAGGGAGGACTTGATTTTGAACAAGAATTGATGGATGCTGAATGCACAGCGGTTGGTGAAAACGAGGCCTATCCTGAGCCAGTGGGGGACTGTGAAAATGGGAGTGAGAGTGATGATGAAATGCAACAGCCTTCTCTAACTACTAGCTTGATGCACTGGGCCGTTGAGTATAGTATTACTTTGGTTGCACTGACTGCCTTGTTGTCAGTCTTGAGGCATTACCACCCATCCCTACCCAAGGATGCCAAGACACTCCTCCATACCAGCAGAAATTACATTATCACACAAGTTGCAGGTGGTACATACTTTTATTTTGGAATTGTAAATGCTCTGTCATGTTTTTTGAAAAAAAATTGGTTGAAAATTCCAGATCAGCACACAATCAAACTACAACTAAATTTTGATGGGCTCCCTATTTTTAAGAGTTCAAGTCTCCAGTTCTGGCCAATTTTGGGCTTAGTGCAGGGATTTGGTGTAAACAAACCTTGCTTGATTGCCTTGTTTGGTGGAAAATCGAAACCACAACCTCTGGTAGAATACTTGAGAGATCTAGTGACGGAGATTAAATCTGTAGCGGCTGGCTTTCCTTTTAAAGGAAAAACACTGTTCATAAAAATAACATCAGTAATGTGTGACGCTCCTGCACGGGCATACATAAAAGCCATAAAATCACACACTGGCTATGCAGGCTGTGACAAGTGCACAATACATGGGGTTCGTGTAGACAGTAGGATGACTTTTCCAGACAGCAAAAGCCCAGCTAGAACAGATGAGAGTTTCAGACTTCAGATGGATGAGGAACATCACAGAAATGTCTCCCCACTTACTGAGACTTACATTGGAATGGTGTCTATGTTTCCTCATGATTACATGCATCTTGTCTGCCTTGGAGTCACAAAAAAGATCCTAGAGCTGTGGGCAGGCAGCAAGGGCCGTCTTAAGTGCCGCTTGCCATCCAGGAAAGTAAATCAGTTGTCTGAAACACTTTTGTCTTTCAAGTGTCACATGCCCAAAGAATTTGCTAGAAAGCCCAGATCTCTTGAAGAGAGACATAGATGGAAGGCAACTGAATATCGACAATTTCTATTGTATACTGGGCCAGTTGCTCTACTTGATGTTCTGGACACAACAGTTTACAACAACTTCATGTTGTTGCATGTCGCCATAACCATATTGGCATGTCCAAAGTGGTGTGTGGTCTACAATGATTTTGCAAAAACCTTGCTGCTGTCTTTTGTTGAACACTTTGGACAGCTTTATGGCAGAGAAAATCTGGTCTACAATGTGCACGGCCTTACACATCTCAGCGATGATGTAAAAGAACATGGCCACTGTTTGGACAACATCTCTGGGTTTCCCTTCGAGAACTACCTTGGCCAAATAAAGAAAATGATCCGCAGCCCTCAGTTCCCAGTTGCACAAGTTGTGAGGCGAATGTCAGAGTTGGAAAATGCAGCTTGTAATCGAGATGCACCAAATGAAACCAAACTCATAAAGCCACACAGTGATGGTCCACTGCCATCAGACATCACATGTCCAGTCATGCAGTACAAAGAAGCAAGTCTTCCAGACTTCTGTGTCAAGGTATTGACAGGCGATAACTGCATATGTTATAACGGAAGAGTAGGCTTAGTCCGCAATATCATTGTGGTTGATGGGGCTCTATATTTGGTGTATAATGAGTTTAGTCATTCTTCCAACTTCTTCGACTACCCGATAAACTCTTCTGAACTGGGAGTATTCCTTCTCACAGACTTGTCCCAGGAACTAAAATGCATTAAGATGGATGCGACTGTGACAAAATATGTACTCCTTCCACTCAGGGACACATTTGTAGGCATTCCATTACTCCATTTGTCATAACCAGGGGTGTACATACACCAAAAGCCAGTGGACACCCCCACTAAACCAGTTTCTCATTAAAAATATGCTGTATAAAGTTGTCTATAAACACTTAATATTTCATTATGGTATGTGTTGTGAAGGGCCAGATTAAAACTGAGAATCTACCTTTATTGTTTGATATACTTTGTATATTATTTATATATACACGGAATATCCCTTTACCTGCGTTCAAACCAGAGTAATATTCGCTCTCCTTATTGGACAGCGCCCCTAGGCGCCACCTCGCAAGCCCCCAACGCCAGGTTCAAAGACAAGTTCAGGCATGTCAGAACATGCCCGGAGACAGCGTATTGATACCAGACAAAGATTGCGGTTTGGGACTAGGTAATCACTTAAGTATATATACAGCGCAAGGTGCGCACAGCAGCAGTTCGTCTAAGCAAGCAGTGTGACAAGTTCGTCTAAAGTCTGTCTGTGGTCGGTAACAGTGAAGTGAGCAACCGTGCGTCTAACAGAGCGTTGAGAGCCATGTGCGAATAGAATAGTAAAGTGTCACGAGTTTAAGTTGAACTATTCCTTTAGAAGATTAAGAAACCATATAATAATAAAGCAAAACTTACTCAGGACAACATCTTTAATTGCAAGTGGCTCGAAGTGCTTGCCATTTGCCCCACGCCAGTTAATTTTCTTGGCCAGCTGGTTTGTCACTAGTTTCGCCAAAGTCTGTCTGTGGTCGGTAACAGTGAAGTGAGCAACCGTGCGTCTAACAGAGCGTTGAGAGCCATGTGCGAATAGAATAGTAAAGTGTCACGAGTTTAATGCAATAACGTCAAGTTCGACCTAATCTAATGTGAAGTAAATAGTCGTTCATTTATTGTATATCGTGCGGCCACAGTTCGTTCATGTGTAGCATTACCCAGCGGTTCGTCGTGTTTTAGCTAGTGTACCTTATCCAGGCTGTGTGGCCTAAATACGTGCCCACACCCGAGGAGGCCTAGACGGAGAACCGTTGGACATGTGCACAGGATTGGACAACGTCGGCGATTGCAGAACCATTACCGGTTGGATTATATTGCTTTGGAACGTTTTTTGTCTGGCCAGTAATTAAAGTACATAACTAGCAGTGGTTTAATCTATCGCAATCTCGAAGGCCTGCTTGCCATTTGCCCCACGCCAGTTAATTTTCTTGGCCAGCTGGTGTGTCACTAGTTTCGCCATAGTCCTCCAAACAGTTTCTTTAACAGTCAATCCCCCAGCCATCGCCAAGTAAAGGATCTGAAAGACAAAAATTTTTAGTTTCCTCTACACTTCATTCAGGAGTGGTGGACCAAGAACATACCACCATAGGTAGACAATTGGAAACTGATCATATTCATGATAGCAAAAAAAAGAAGAAAAAGCATAAGGCCTAGTGCGTCGAAGTAGCCCTAATCATGATCAAGTAACCAAATATATAATAAATAAGGGCCATAGGTCAAAAGTCTCAGCAAATGTCAATTCCTCAAATATACATTTTTCCTTATAAACATCCTCCTGTGCAATGCGCTCATCAAGGGTTCTCAGGTCATCCAGGGTGGAAAGTGGTAACATCGTAAATGGAAGGCCATCTGGGACAGTTGCTCCACCATTTTCTAGCAGTAAGGTGTGCATTTCCTTTATCATTTGATTAGTCGTTGCCACAGTAGTTAAAATCTACGTAAAGGATCTGAAAGACAAAATTGTTTAGTTAAATGCCCTTGAGGTTGCTCATCCTCATCGTCACTTGAGAGCAATCTTTTTGTGCCTCTATTGAGTTTCAGTTTCAAGTACCTCGGAGCCCACATATCCGAGGACTTGACATGGACCACACACATTGACAGTGTTGTGAAGAAGGCACGACAACGCCTCTACTTCCTCAGGCGCCTAAGGAAGTTCCAAGTCAGTCAGAAGATCCTTAGGAACTTCTACTCATGTAGAATAGAGAGCATCCTGACCGGCAACATCACCTCCTGGTTTGGGAATAGCACTGCACAAGACCGTAGCAGACTACAAAGAGTGACACGTTCAGCCGAACGCACAATTGGAGGGGGGCTTCCCACCCTCCAGAACATTTACATCAAGCGGTGCAAGGGGAAGGCTAAGAGAATTATTAAGGACTCGAGCCACCCGAACAACTGCCTCTTTGAACTGCTGCGGTCAGGCAAGCGATACCGGAGTCTTAAGGCGAGCACAGAAAGACTCAGAAGAAGCTTCTATCCCCAGGCCATCAGGCTGCTAAACGAACAATAATCGCTAAACGAACAATAATCACTATGCAACAACCATCAAATGCACACAGCACACACACCCACACGCACACACTCACTCAAACAAACAACACACTGCAGCACCCACTCTCCACACTTTAGATCACACAAACACACTTACACTTTATATTTATTGATAAAGGATTTGCACTACAACTCGTACACCTACTGTGAATTGTACCTAAATTGCACCTCGTCCCATTTCTCCATTTCTGCCTTGCACTATATAGTATTGTATATTAGTACACTGCACAGTATTGTATATTGTATGGTAACTACGTCTATTCTGCATCGAACATTGTACATATGTCTAAACTGAACACTGTGACCCCCTTTTTTACTTCTAATTTTACTATGTTTTTATTTCATACTTATCTTGTCTTGCACAGTCTCTGGAGCGCAACAGTAAGAAGCATTTTGTACAAAAGTATTCTGTACTTCTGTATGACAACTATTAAAGAAACTTGAAACTTGAACAAAAGTACTAGTGTTGGCCATTTCATAATGTACAAACAGCACTAACTAAGTCTCTGCTTCAGAAAGGTTTAGCCCAATAAGTACACATATCATCTAATGAAATATTAAGTGTTTTATAGACAACTTTATACAGCTAACTCTATACAGTTTAAAGGAACACGCCAACATTTTGGAAAATTCGCTCAGTCTTAGCACAATGATAGCCTAGCTTAGCACAATGAATGGAAGCGGGCATGACTGGTTAGCCTAGGCATTGTCCAACTAACACCTCTCCCGACGGCTACCCAGTCATGTCCGCTTCCATTCATTGTGCTAGGCTAACATGCAGCTTAGCTAGGCTAGTTCACTACAGTCAGAAAATATACAATGGCTACCCAGTCATGTCCGCTTCCATTCATTGTGCTAGGCTAACATGCAGCTTAGCTAGGCTAGCCTAGTTCACTACAGTCAGGAAATATACAATCAAAATACAACTCCCAAACGTTCATGTAAACATATTTGTGACCTGTGTATTTACCACGTCTCCCAGTTACACAAGTCACACGAGTCTCCCAGTCACACAAGTCTCCCAGTCACACAAGTCTCCCAGTCACACAAGTCTCCCAGTCACACAAGTCTCAGTCACACAAGTCTCCAAGTGACACAAGTCACACAAGTCTCCCAGACACACAAGTCTCCCAGTCACACAAGTCTCCCAGACACACAAGTCTCCAAGTCACAGAAGTCTCCCAGTCACACAAGTCTCCCAGTCACACAAGTCTCCAAGTCACTTGTGTGGCTGGGAGACTTGTGTGACTTGGAGACTCTTGTGACTTGGAGACTCTTGTGACTTGGAGACTCTTGTGACTTGGAGACTTGTGTGACTTGGAGACTCTTGTGACTTGGAGACTTGTGTGACTTGGAGACTTGTGTGACTTGGAGACTCTTGTGACTTGGAGACTCTTGTGACTTGGAGACTTGTGTGACTTGGAGACTCTTGTGACTTGGAGACTCTTGTGACTTGGAGACTTGTGTGACTTGGAGACTTGTGTGACTGGGAGACTTGTGTGACTTGGAGACTCTTGTGACTTGGAGACTTGTGTGACTTGGAGACTTGTGTGACTGGAAGACTTGTGTGACTGGGAGACTTGTGTGACTGGGAGACTTGTGTGACTTGGAGACTCTTGTGACTTGGAGACTCTTGTGACTTGGAGACTTGTGTGACTGGGAGACTTGTGTGACTGGGAGACTTGTGTGACTGGGAGACTTGTGTGACTGGAAGACTTGTGTGACTGGGAGACTTGTGTGACTTGGAGACTTGTGTGACTTGGAGACTCTTGTGACTTGGAGACTTGTGTGACTTGGAGACTTGTGTGACTTGGAGACTTGTGTGACTGGAAGACTTGTGTGACTGGGAGACTTGTGTGACTTGGAGACTTGTGTGACTGGGAGACTTGTGTGACTTGGAGACTCGTGTGACTTGGAGACTTGTGTGACTGGGAGACTTGTGTGACTTGGAGACTCTTGTGACTTGGAGACTCTTGTGACTTGGAGACTTGTGTGACTGGGAGACTTGTGTGACTGGGAGACTTGTGTGACTGGGAGACTTGTGTGACTGGAAGACTTGTGTGACTGGGAGACTTGTGTGACTTGGAGACTTGTGTGACTTGGAGACTCTTGTGACTTGGAGACTTGTGTGACTTGGAGACTTGTGTGACTTGGATACTTGTGTGACTGGAAGACTTGTGTGACTGGAAGACTTGTGTGACTTGGAGACTTGTGTGACTGGGAGACTTGTGTGACTTGGAGACTCGTGTGACTTGGAGACTTGTGTGACTGGGAGACTTGTGTGACTTGGAGACTCGTGTGACTGGGAGACTTGTGTGACTGGGAGACTTGTGTGACTGGGAGACTCGTGTGACTTGTGTGACTTGGAGACTTGTGTGACTGAGACTCATGTGACTGGGAGACTTGTGTGACTGGGAGACTTGTGTGACTGGGAGACTTGTGTGACTGGGAGACTCGTGTGACTTGTGTGACTGGGAGACGTGGTAAATACACAGGTCACAACATGTTTACAGGAACGTTTGGGAGTTGTTGGAGATAATTAAGTTAAGGAGTTGTTGTTAAGATAATGTTCCACATTGTGGACTTTGTGTGTGAGGAAGAAAATGGAGCGAATGATGAGACTGAGGTGGTTCCAGCTTCATGGGTGGCTGATGACAAATGCTACTGGCCTCCGTATGAATCCAGGGATCACTGCAACTTGGCAGTATCACGAGCACAACAACAGTCAGTTGTTTCCTGACTGTAGTGAACTAGGCAATGTCGGTTCTGGGGGGGGGGGCCTTGTGTTTTCCAAGTGTTTGGGAGCGTTTCATGAAATCTTCTCTCTATTGCCTAATTTCCACCAACCGCTGGTATTGGCTCTACTCGCCTTTTATTTTAATTTTTTTTTATGGGGCAATTGTGCTCGTTGGAATTATTTAAGAAATGGAGTGGATTACTGTTTCAGCAGCGCCATGGATTCTCTTCATACAGTGCAGGACTGCAATTGACACTGCGAGGGGACAGTGTAGCAAAGCTAAAGTGAAGCTAATGCTTCAGGAACTGAATGGAGCTTTGAGTGACCGGTGCTGTTTCTAGCAGAAGACTGTATTTGGATGTAAGAGCAGGACATCACCGCAGCTGGATTCATCCAACATTCACAGCTGGAGAGCGGACGGCCGTGCATGTTGAGAAGATTGCTGTGGCAGCAAAAATGGTCCATGAGCCAGAGTACAACAGCAAATTGATGTATGTTTGCCAATCTGCTACCAGCCCATATTATGCTACTGTTTACACATATATAATAAAAAAAATAGTCCTATAATATATTAAATTATTGTAAAGTTTAAATTCTTATAGTTGCATATTCTTTTTCAATCCCTTTCTGTTAAGATAATGTTCCACATTGTGGACTTTGTGGGTGAAAATGGAGCCAATGATGAGACGGAGCTGGTTCCAGCTTCATGGGTGGTTGATGACAAGTGCTACTGGCCTCCGTTTGAATCCAGGAATCGCTGCAACGTTGCAGTTACACGACAAGAACTTCCAGAGGCATCCTGGAGAACGTATACTATCAGGAGGATCAGGGCAACTAAAAGTATGATTTTATATTTACATTTAGTCATTTAGCTGACGCTTTTATCCAAAGCGACTTACAAGTTCTGTACGACAAGTCATCAGGAAGGTGAAGGGCAACACTCTATCAGCTGACTAACAATGTTCATCAAAGTGTTGAGTGCTACAGTGTAGGTTAGTTTATTAGGACAAGTGCAATTTATTTAATGATTTAATTAATTGTTTATTTAATTGTTACAAATACCAACCACAACTGGCATTAGATTTACTTAATGAATTGCATTAATGATACATTTTTTTTTAATCCCAGATACATTTAGTGAGGCACGGATGCTGCTCCCGAGGGCAATGCAGACGTCTGACCTTCAGACTGATGATGAGGAGGACACACGTCCATCGCATAAAAAAAGGAAGAGAAGGTAATAAATTGAATACACTCTAATACATAAATTAGGTACAGTAGTAACCTAGGCACACAGCCGCTTCCCTTTTTTTTTTTTTTTTTATTGGTCTTTTTCCCCCTCCATTTTCCTCCAATTTTCTCCCATCCCAATGTTAGTCGTATGCCAATTCCCAGTCCCTTCCTGGTCGCTGCGCACTTACCCCCCACAGTCAGATCATCTGGGAGAGTGGAGGCTACCACGTGCTTCCTCCGACACACGTCCAGCCAATCACTGCTTCTTTTCACCTGGCAGCGCGGATTCTTATCGAGGGGGCGTAGCGTGTGGGAGGACCACACTATCCCCCTCGAGTCCTATCCGCGCTTAGCAGGCGCCCCGACCGAACTGTAGGAGTCGCTGTTTACAACGACCCGGACCCACCCCGCCAGCTTCTCCCACCCTCTAATACAGCCAATTGTATTAGTGCAGACGGCCAGCCAAGCTGGTGACAACCCCGGAGCTGTGAGCTGGATTCGAACAGGCGAATCCAGCTCACAGCTCCGGGGTTGGTGACGAACGCAATCTCCGCTCGGCCACCTAACCGCCCCCCGCTTCCCTATTTTTAATGTGGAGTGTACCCAGATGGTTCTGTGAAACAAACCATCTGGCAGCATCAGGTTAAAGGGGAACTCCAACATTTTGGGAAATTAGCTTATTTAACATCTTCCCTGGAGTTAGACAAGAAGATACATACCTTTTTTGTCTCTGTGCGTGCATTTTAGCTTTGGGAATAGACGCTCCGTTAGCATAGCTTAGCTTCATCACTGGAAGTGAGTAGGGGCCGGAGCCTTACAGTGTATTGCAAGGTCTGACATTGACCAAACTTGATATGCATGACCTTGGTGGGCTCTAGGTCAACTCCTGAAAAGGGGGTCAATGTCAGACTTTGCAATCAAAAGTTAGGGGGCTAATAACCCTTGCCATAATTTCAGTGTGCCCCCTAACTTTTGATTGCAAGGTCTGACATTGACCCCCTTTTCAGGAGTTGACCTAGAGCCCACCAAGGTCATGCATATCAAGTTTGGTCAATGTCAGACCTTGCAATACACTGTAAGGCACTGTAAGGCTCCGGCCCCTACTCACTTCCAGTGATGAAGCTAAGCTATGCTAACGGAGCGTCTATTCCCAAAGCTAAAATGCACGCACAGAGACAAAAAAGGTATGTATCTTCTTGTCTAACTCCAGGGAAGATGTTAAATAAGCTAATTTCCCAAAATGTTGGAGTTTTCCTTTAACTCACCCACTTTATGGGTGAAAGGCAAAAGTTGTCTATAAAACACTTAATATTTCATTAGATGATATGTGTACTTATTGGGCTAAACCTTTCTGAAGCAGAGACTTAGTACTGTTTGTACATTATGAAATGGCCAACACTAGTACTTTTGTTCAATAGAGGCACAAAAAGATTGCTCTCAAGTGACGATGAGGATGAGCAACCTCAAGGGCATTTTCCCCCTGCACCGCAAATCGAATCGCCAATCCGTCCTACATCCCCCACACCTAGCGTGGCACCCCGTACCCGGCCCAGGCTAAGTCGTAAGTGTTCTACAGCAATTATTACTACACAGTAAATCTCAAGTGTTGCATATCTGTATTGAAAAATCCACTGTGGCACAGCCACACCGGTGATGACACCAGTGTACTGTCAATCTAACTAACTGTAACTGTCCCCTCCTACTTATTTTCTCTATATCGCCTAGCTGCCACCACACCTAGCCTGGCAACCCCTACCCGGCCCAGGCTAAGTCGTAAGTGTTCTACAGCAATTATTACTACACAGTAAATCTCAAGTGTTGCATATCTGTATTGAAAAATCCACTGTGGCACAGCCACACCGGTGATGACACCAGTGTACTGTCAATCTAACTAACTGTAACTGTCCCCTCCTACTTATTTTCTCTATATCGCCTAGCTGCCACCACACCTAGCCTGGCAACCCCTACCCGGCCCAGGCTAAGTCGTAAGTGTTCTACAGCAATTATTACTACACAGTAAATCTCAAGTGTTGCATATCTGTATTGAAAAATCCACTGTGGCACAGCCACACCGGTGATGACACCAGTGTACTGTCAATCTAACTAACTGTAACTGTCCCCTCCTACTTATTTTCTCTATATCGCCTAGCTGCCACCACACCTAGCCTGGCAACCCCTACCCGGCCCAGGCTAAGTCGTAAGTGTTCTACAGCAATTATTACTACACAGTAAATCTCAAGTGTTGCATATCTGTATTGAAAAATCCACTGTGGCACAGCCACACCGGTGATGACACCAGTGTACTGTCAATCTAACTAACTGTAACTGTCCCCTCCTACTTATTTTCTCTATATCGCCTAGCTGCCACCACACCTAGCCTGGCAACCCCTACCCGGCCCAGGCTAAGTCGTAAGTGTTCTACAGCAATTATTACTACACAGTAAATCTCAAGTGTTGCATATCTGTATTGAAAAATCCACTGTGGCACAGCCACACCGGTGATGACACCAGTGTACTGTCAATCTAACTAACTGTAACTGTCCCCTCCTACTTTTCTCTATCGCCAATCCGTCCTACAGCTCCCACACCTAGTGTGGCACCTCGTACCCGGCCCAGGCTAACCCAAACCGACTGTGATCGTAAGTGTTCTACAGCAATTACTACTACACAGTAAATCTCAAGTGTTGCATATCTGTATTGAAAAATCCACTGTGGCACAGCCACACCGGTGATGACACCAGTGTACTGTCAATCTAACTAACTGTAACTGTCCCCTCCTACTTTTCTCTATCGCCAATCCGTCCTACAGCTCCCACACCTAGTGTGGCACCTCGTACCCGGCCCAGGCTAACCCAAACCGACTGTGATCGTAAGTGTTCTACAGCAATTACTACTACACAGTACATCTCATTCAAAGTGTTGCATCTGGGGGGGTGAGACCTTGACACGAAATAGGGAACCATGACTCAAGACAATGGATATTTGTGTCTCAGTTCAGAACCGTTAGTTTACCACAGTTCTGCACCCAATTTCCCTATGTAATATGGTTTTTGTGACATTTTAGATATGCTTACTTTTGGTTAGGCCTCCAAATTAAGATAATCTGGACTGGATACATTCTTTAAAACCTGTCAGATTTTCTGATTTATATGTAGACCGGTTTGAGTTTATTGTGTAGTGATGTTACTGTGTTTCCAAATCTCAGATATTAACTTGTTAAGTGTGTTTGTTTTTTACAGCTATTCTCCATGAGATTTTAACTACTGTGGCAACGACTAATCAAATGATAAAGGAAATGCACACCTTACTGCTAAAAAATGGTGCAGCAGGAACCGTCCCAGATGGCCTTCCATTTACGATGTTACCACTTTCCACCCTGGATGACCTGAGAACCCTTGATGAGCGCATTGCACAGGAGGATGTTTATAAGGACAAATTGGTAGGTGAAAATGTATATTTGAGGAATTGACATTTGCTGAGACTTTTGACCTATGGCCCTTTTTTTTTAATCTACTTTTTTTCTCCCATTCTATTTATTATTATATATTTGGTTACTTGATCATGATTAGGGCTACTTCTATGCACTAGGCCTTATGCTTTTTCTTCTTTTTTTTGCTATCATGAATATGATCAGTTTCCAATTGTCTACCTATGGTGGTATGTTCTTGGTCCACCACTCCTGAGTAGAGGAAACTAAACAATTTTGTCTTTCAGATCCTTCACTTGGCGATGGCTGGGGGATTGACTGTTAAAGAAACTGTTTGGCGGACTATGGCGAAACTAGTGACAAACCAGCTGGCCAAGAAAATTAACTGGCGTGGGGCAAATGGCAAGCAGGCCTTCGAGCCACTTGCAATGAAAGATGTTGTACTGGGTACGTTTTGCTTTATTATTATATGGTTTCTTAATCTTCTAAAGGAATAGTTCAACATTTTGGGTAATATGCGTATTTGCTTTCTTGACCAGAGTTGAGGAGATTGATACCATTCATGTCTGTATACTTTAAATATGAATTGGCACGGAAATGTACGTGGATTCACGTGGATCACATTTTCAGGCCGGAAAAATCACATCCTTGATTTATTTGAGTTTTGAGCCGATGTAAATCTAATGCCTTCATCACTGACCGACTCTCAAAACACTTATAGTTGGATGAGTATCAAGAAAGCATTAAAAAAAAAAGTTAATGGAAGTTTCTTATGATAGGGCTTCACCTGTCCCATTCTTTGTCTTTTTTTAGGGGCCGTGAGACTCAATGCGGGCACTAAAAGTGCATCTGATGCAGATGTAGAGCGCTATACTAAAAGGTGGCTTCAGCTCTCGGCAGATAGAGATGGAGGAAGGAGAGATCGGGCCTTGAGACAATTAGCAGTTCCTTAATTCTTAGTAAGTTGTGGTCTGTCTGTCTGTCTACGTTTACATACTTACTGAATGTTGAAGTCATTAAAACTACATTTTAACCACTCCACAGATTTCATGTTGGCAAACTAGTGTTTGCAAGTCAGGACATCTATACTTTGTGCATGACACAAATAATCTTTCCAATAATTGTTGATTTATCACAGTGAAGACTGTATTGAAAACTCCACCCTGGTGACACCAGTGTACCGCTCTGTAGAAACATCAAACTCTCAAGCATGAGGTACAGAAGCCAACCTAGACATAACCAAGAAGCAGATGGAGAAATGTCACCACGTGCACCTTCATTCTCAAAATCGACTTGAGAGCGAAAGAGTCCATTAGTCCAACTGCAGCCCTTCGCAGTAGGCAAGACTAGAGGAGGCGGTTACAGGTGTTGCACAATCTGGTTGCAAAGAAGAAAAGATAAGGTCCTATCCGTTAGTGTTTGAGCCAGGATGACTTGGGAGGGGTCCGATGACCCGGCCCCTTCAAATTGTTTAGGGGGACACTGAGATATTTGATGCATTTTCTTTGTCCCTTTCCTCTCCCACCTTCCTCTTCCCTGGGAACAGTTCAATCTATACAAATAAAATGTGTTCATTCATTCAAATGGAGTGTTTATAATATATAAATAAAATAATATCATTTCGAAGATTTTCAGGCACAATCACATCCCTGAACTAACTATCTGTCCCCTCCCCCTACTTTTCTCTATCTATCTTTCTATCTATCCAGGAGCGGGAAATCAAACCGGGAACCTCCGGATAAAGACGACTGCTCTACCGACCAAACCACTGTCGTATACACATGCAAACACACAGTAAATCCCCCAGCCATCCCTAAGTAAAGGATCTGAAAGACAAAATTGTTTCCTCTACACCATAGGTAGACAACATTTTGAACTGATCATATTCATGCTTACAGTCTTCTCCAGAGAGAGACAATTAAGAAGATGTATACCAGTCTCGTATCTGTGCATTGAGTAGAAATCTATCTGGCTTAGCACAATGAATGGAAGCGGACATGACTGTGTATAGCCTTCGGGAGAGGTGTTAGTTGGACAATGCCTAGGCTAACCAGTCATGCCCGCTTCCATTCATTGTACTAAGCTAGGCTAACATGCAGCCAGATAGCTTTCTACTCGACGCACAGAGAGGAGACTGGTATCTATCTTCTTGTCTCTCTCTGGAGAAGACTGCTAATTTCACAAAATGTTGGGAGTTTTAAGTGAAAGTATGGGTACCGTCTCAAAATTGTACTCAAGTAAAACACATGAGTAAAAGTCTCTACTAAAGTTTCTACTTTTAAATGTACTTAGTTAAAAGTAGAAAACATTTTTTCTGACTGTCTATTCTTCTGATAGCATGCAGTGTTTAATCAAAGATCCCCGCCTTCTATAGTCTTGCACAAGGACCAATCCGCACTACTCAAGTAAAGTACAAATGTACTTTTGACTAATTGCACTTCATTCTTTACACCCATGTTGCGTGTATGGACTATTTTATTTTGTTACATGTTTTGTTAATTATCTCTCAAGGCCTGTTTTATGGTACACATGTTGGGTATGGACTCTGGGAGAAGACTGTTATTGAGTTGTAACAATGATTATATATCTATAGTCTTGCACAAGGACCAATCCGCAAACCTAATACTACTCAAGTAAAGTACAAATGTACTTTTGACTAATTGCACTTCGTTCTTTACACCCATGTTGCGTGTATGGACTATTTTATTTTGTTACATGTAATTATCTCTCAAGGCCTGTTTTATGGTAATAAATGTTTACTAATGTTCACAGAGAGAGAGAATACATTATTCTATATGTATGTTGGTGTAGGTATATTTACATAATGAGCAATAATGGATATTCAAATGTTTATTTTTTATTTTTTTGAAGGTAGTAATTACCACCATAGGTAGAAAAAAATTGAAACTGATCATTCATGCTTATGTGCATTTGAGTAATCTATCTGTACATGATGTATTGTGATGTTGATTTTGATTAAACCTCATTTTGGGTGTAATGGCCCAGTAAAGTCATGATATTTCATTTGCTAATAAATGTTTAAATATCTATTCAAGTTGTCATTTTTTACTGGAAAAAGTAGCATTGTTACTTTACTTGATATTTGAGCTTCACTGCAGAATGATGTATATTGTGTACAATATGCACATACATTGAGAATATATTTCAGTGAGGTAGGAGACGGCATGTAAACTTCTGAATTTTTCAATGAGGGACATGCCAATACTGAATTGGTAAAGGGAAGATATGTGGCATTGTATTACTAATCAACCATTTCCTACTGTATTTCCGGTAATGTACGGTCATAGGCAGATAGTGGAGTAGCTCTGGCAGATGGGTACACAGTAAATTCCGCTGACTCAAACTGAGTACATTTCACTCAAACTGAGTAAAATTTCTTTACTCAGTTTGAGTCAAATCTACTCTGCGTAATTTACTGTGTAGTACCAGTATTGCATTGGCAGTGTCGGCTAGGCTTCGGGCAACCAAACCTGGCCCAGCGTGTGTCGGTCGCATCTGGGCTGCTTTAGGCAACCGGACGTTCACCGCTTCCGGCAACCCCGGACATGGCCCAGTGTAC